>NW_012148285.1:283090-316351 GCF_000956105.1 Propithecus coquereli | reverse complement strand
CAGGCTGCGCTCCGCTCTGGACCCCGCCTGGCCGCGCTCCCCCCCCCGCGGCGGGAGGGGGCGGGGCGGGGCGCTGTCGGTGGGGTCCCCTCCCCGCGGCCCCCGGGAGGCCAGTCACCGATCCCCAACATGACGCGCCGGGCTGCAGCGCAGACTTTTCTCGAAGGGCTGCGCAACCATCTCCAGAGTCGCGCTCCCAGCCCAGCGGCGTCCCCCACCTGCCTGGCGCGGCCTGCGTCTGGGGACCCGGCCACCGCGGGCCAAACCGCTCTTTCTCCGCAGAGGGAAGGCCTGCGCGGGGCACGCACGACGACCCTTATCACCGGTTGGGGTGATCGTCCCGATGGCTCTGGCGAGGTCCCCGCCGCCAGCCCCTCCCCAGGCAGCTCCCCGCGCCACCTGCGGCGCAGCAACGCGTTCTCAAGCCTGAGCGCACCTCACCTGGAGGGCGTGCAAAAGCAGATCGCCACCAGCTGCCTTTCTGACACGCTCCCGCCAACGCGCTGCTGGGCCTGGGACCAGACTTGGAGGCCCAGGGCCCTAAGGTCTTCCTGGGGGCAGCGCAGATGTTCCCAGTCTTGTCCCAAGCTCTTAGCGCCCTAGGTCACAGCCCTGATACCCGCAGCACGTCGGGCTGGGAGGATCAGACTTTGGCGAAGTTTTCACCCCCAAGGGCCCGGCCCGAGGGGTGGGCTCCTCCCCAGTGT
This sequence comes from Propithecus coquereli, assembly GCF_000956105.1. Classification (NCBI taxonomy): domain Eukaryota; kingdom Metazoa; phylum Chordata; class Mammalia; order Primates; family Indriidae; genus Propithecus; species Propithecus coquereli. Next base: position 315,644 of record NW_012148285.1, on the reverse strand, counting down.
GAGGGGCAGAAGGCCTGGAGCACACTCCAGCTTGGGCCGAGAGGCAAGTGCGATCCCCTTTGAGGGGCCGGAGGCCAGACAGGCCTTCAGTGCAGGGCCCCTCGCGGGGGTCCAGCCTCCTGCGAGTACCTGGCTGCGTTTGTGGGCACTGCCCCAGCGGCCACTCCCTGGGCGCTGCGGAGGGGGCAGCATGGCCACTGTCCCCAGCCCAAGGAGAACGCAGAGGCTTCTCCCCTTACCCAGAATGGGGCAGACTCTACCGACAGGGCTTCACGTCCCTGCCTAGCCCTGTATGGGTCTGTGCAGGATGGGGACAGAGGACATGGGTGGGGGAGGTGGGGGACAGGACAGCAGGGAGGGCTGTCCTCCAGCACATGCACCCCCAGGCCCTGCCTCCATCCTGACCCAGCACAGCCGGGCAACGGCAGGGGCTCAGGAAAGGCACCAACTGCTTGGCACAGAGATGTGTCAGGTGAGCCGGGGAGGGGGTCAGACCCCTGCCCACCAGCCGCGCCTCAGCTTCCTCGGCAGCGGAGGGGAGTCAGGGCTGGGGTGGCCATGTCCCTCCGGAGGGGATGTGGGTCCTGAGCCAGGGCCCCGGCACCGATGCCCCCACCTTTGCAATCTGCGTCAGACCCTGCCAACCTGTTGGAACAAACACAGGGCCGGTTGCCATGGTGATCACAGTGGCTTTGGGTGAAGGGATAAGATGCTGCAGCTGTTGGAAGCAGGAAGTTGGGAGGGGCTGCTGCCAGGCTGCGGCCCCCATGCAGGGGCACCAGCCCCTACAAAACGCCGCAGTCTCTCTGGAGACCTCTCAATATTCTCTTTTACAGGTAGGGAAACTGAGGCCCAGAGATGGCAAGAGGCTTGTCTGGGGCCACACAGCAAGAGGCTGGGTCCCAAACCCAGCCCTGGGCCTCAGTTTCCCTGGGATAGGATAATCTCCAGGGCTCTTTCTTCCACAGACAATGTTGGGGGGGTTGTCAAATGAACGAAATCCAGCCCGCTCAGTGACCGAGTCCTTCATTCTCCCCTCATTGCTGAGACTGAAGTCAGGGTGACCTGCGTCAGGGCCCCGTCCCCTGCTCACCCCTGCCCCAGCTCAACCCTCCACTGCCCCCTGCCCCTGGGTACTGTTGGGGACCTCACTGGGCCGATCTCGGCTCCCAGCAAGTCAGTGTCAGCTCCAGAACTGTGGCCACCTGGTGAATCCCAGCTCCTCCAGTGACTCAATTTCCCCATCTGTAGGTGGGGGGTGGAAGCTGGTCCTCGTGTGTGATCCAGGGCCAGGAGAGAGGACAGGAGGGTGGGCACCTACCCACCACATGCCTGAGCCCTAGCCCTGGCTCTGGGGGGTCACCCTGGCCCCTTTGGGGGAAGTGAGGGATGGCAGGTGTGTTGGGGCGTGACTCACCCCACCTGGCCGGGGCTGGGGAGGCTGATGGGGAGGAGGCTGGCACTGCCTGTGCAAAGCCGAGAAAAGCTGCTTCCCAAGCCTGGCCGTGTTCACACTCTCAGGGCTTCAAGCTGGAAAGGGTCTGGCAGGCAGGGAGCGTGGCCTTTTCTCTTCAGGGCCAGGAGACACGTACCCGAGCTGCTGACATGCCCAGGCCAGGGGCAGCTCAGTAGGGCAGATGGTCACCGTCTTTGGGACTCCGTGACGCCTGCAGGGCCTGGGGCACCACCCTCTGGCGGTTCTCCTCGGAATTGCAAGCACAGACTCCCGCTACCAGCCAAGCTCCTCCCCTGTCCTCTGCCCCCCACCTGCCCTCGCTCCCTGCACAGAACAGGGGCAGGGGAAGGGGGGTAGGCCACCTGGAGTGCGTGGGGCCAGAGCCCAGGGACTCTGGCCAGGGACCCCGTCTGTCCCAGGCTGCAGGGCTCTGAGGACAGCAGGAACCCACCCTGCACCATCCCTGGGGTAGAGGGGCCTGCGGCTTGAGGGGCTCCATGAGCACGTGGACCTGGCTGAGGGAACCACCCTGAGCCAGGCAGGGATGCCCTTGGGCCTGGGCTTTGCTGCGCCTGCAGGTCTGTGGTTCATGACGCCACGGTGGGGGGGGGCAGGGAAGTGGGCCCAGGACACTGGCGGGACAGCCCGGCAGGCAGGATGGCTCTGCTGTCTGCGAGGCCTGGGCGATGGGAGGCCCAGGCTGTGTGGCACAGCCACCGGCGCCTCCAGCCAGCCTGAGGCTTCCCGGCAGAGGCCCACTCAGGACGCACCGGCCCCTCCACATGCAGCCTCTGAGCAGAGCTGGCGGCAGCAGGTGCCCTGGTCCCGGTTCTGGGGGCTCATTTCCTTCCATAACGGCGGAACCCCCATCAAGGAGTGGGAGCTGCCCCTCCTCCGAGGAGGCGGATCTGGTGGGCTTCTGCCTGGGCCAGCAGAGGCCCCACGAGGGCAGAGCCCGCCCCACGGGTGCCCTCTGGGCAGGGCCGGCTGCTTGGTCCCTTCCCACCTGATGGTCCAACCCCTGGCTAGGCCCCAGGGCTCCCTCAGACGGGGCCGGCGCTGTCTCCCGAGTGGTAGGCAGGACACCCCCAGACTCAGCATCCGCATCCTGAAAGCAAGCACCCCTTGGGCCTCTCCCTGCTGGAGCCAGCTCAGACCGGTTCCAGCCGGTCCAAGTCAGTGCTCAGGCCCTCCAACCTGGCAACTCGTTGTCATGGCAACCACAAACTGGAGGTTTCCATCAGCTGCTCCCACAAGTGATGGTCGTGCCTCGGGCTGATTAGGGAGCCTCTGCAGGTGGGCGGACAGGTGCCAGGACACGGCCAGAGCCCGGGCTGGACAGCGCAGAGGGGTGAGAGGGACGTGGTGGCCTGGCCAGGAGCTGACGTTCCTGGGGACAGCAGTCCTGGGTGGTGGTCGGGTCTTGCCTCCTTCGGCCCAGCCAGCCCCAAGTCCCAGGACGGGCGAGACTGACAGGTGTGATCAGCCTGACCCCCTCGCGTCATGCACAGGGTCCCCCTGGGAGCCGCCCTGAGTCTGGGCTCCTCGTCTGCGCCCGCACAGCGGCCTGGACACACGTGCTCCCCGGAGACCCCCGCCCTGGGCAGCTGGGGCAGAGGGCTCCCACCTAGGCTTGAGGTGACATCACCCCCACTGGCCACGGAGGGTCTGATGCCGGGTGCTGGAGGCCGTGGGGGCCTCCCCTGGGGGGCAGCACAGAACAGGGGCAGTGGGGTGCCGGGCAAGGGGGCGCCCACCCCACAGCCCAGCGAGGACTGGACAGGCAGGAAAAGGACACACCCCGCAGGCGGCAGCTTGTGGAAACGTTTTAATTCGAGGATTCTTAGATACAGTGGTTAACGTGTTGCCCACAGTTCCTGACCAGTGAGAGACGCCATGCCCGGAACACACCCTCTCCCTGACACTGGCCACGGGTCACATTCCAGAGAGCTCATGTTACAAGATTCACATCTTTGCTAAGCCGAGGACTGTGGTACAAAGGAAACATTTCATTAGCCGAAGTCACTACAGTTTGCTAGAAACATCAATTACTTTAGAATACTTTAACTATAAAATATATTGAATTTCCATATATATTAACCATATACATGTGTTAACTAATACTAAATGTAGTTCAGTCGTTACAAAATCAGACATTCGGGAGCAAGCTACAAACATACAATCCGGCTGGATCCCCAGGTAAGGCCCTCTGCGTTATAAACAAACTGCAAATATCAAACCGAGAGCCCAGCGACCTGACAAAATGTACAGCTAAGAAAGCGAACAAGGCACTCGTACCTCGGAGCCACCGGCGTGCCGCCAGCCCTAGGGCCTTTGGGAGTCACCGCTACCCTCGGAGATCCCCGGCGGCCCACACAGACCAGAGGGGCGCCGAGCTCCTTCCTCCCGGGGCCCACGGCCGGCTCTGCACTCCTGCGCCTGTGCCCGAGCCACGGGTACCCAGCTCTAGCGCTGAGGGTGCTGGCCCTGATCCAGCCTCTGGGCTCCAGGGCCAGACCCCCGCGCCTTCCAGCAGAGCTGGGACCTGCACTCGGCTTGCCAGCAGGGGACGGCGGCTCAGCCGCCAGCCCTGGGAAGCCCAGAGGACAGGCCGGCCAGCCCCGCGGCGCGTCCCGTGCTCAGAAATCCTCAGGGCAAGGATGTGTGGACAGTGGCGCCTTACTCAGGGTTCTGGTGCCGAGACAACGCCCGGGGCCCGTCCACCTGCCGCCAGGGTGGGGCCGGCGCGGGCGGCAAGCAGTGGAGGCAGCAGCTGGAGGAAGCGGGGGCGGCAGGGCTGCCTCCTCAGGACGCGGGGAAGGGCATGAGGGGGCAGAGGGCTGCCCCCAGGCCAGGCCGGCGGGGCAGAGCACAGACGGGGAGGGGAGAAGCCGCTGTCCACAGGCAGGGCTCCATCGCTGCGGCCTGGCCACCGCGGGAGCCCACGCCAGCAGGCTGCTCGGACAGCCGCGCCCGCCCGCTTCTGCCCCGTGTGCTTCGCAAGGCTCCCGATGCCGGCTCCGACTCGGCCAGACCTGAGCCGTCCGGTACTCTACAAAGGTCCGGGGCGGGGAGAACACAGTCGTATTTACAAAGAACAGGGACAGGAGAGGCGCATCCGGAAGCAGAGGCGTGAGAAGTGCTTGTCGCTGGCCGGGCCTGACGCAGGGCCGCGGGGCTGGTGCTCACAGGGCCTGCACAGAGGGGAGGGCACTCCGGGGCCTCCTCACACTTTTAATGACAATAATGCAACAAAACCTTTATATAAACAGTTTATTTACTCTAAACAGCAACACAGACAGAACGCCATAGAAACACAAAGGAAGTGATGCGGTCAGACGCGCTGGCTTCGGATCTGAGGCTCAAGAGCAACACGCCCCAGATCTGGAGGACAAGGCGGGTGGCCGTGTGGTTTCTTTTCTGTACAGCCAGCGCGGCCAGGTGAGCGCGGCCAGGTGAGAAGCATGCCTGCATCAGAGCGGAGGAAGCTAGCTCCAGGGACTTGCCCGAGTATAAAAGTTTATCATTTTACAGCAGTTGAAATACTGACATCAATATTAAAATAAAAGCAAGTTTTACATAACAATCAAAAATACAAAAGACTGAAGGAAGAGACCCTGTATGAAAAACTGGGCAATTCAGCGAATCAAGAACTGTGTCCCGTGGCGGCAATGGAAGATGGCGCCCACCCAACCCTCCCCTAGGTGACTAGCAATTGTACGGAGCAACTTTAGATTTGCAAAATGTTGTAAACAAGTTCTTGCCAAACCAATCCCTTCCTTTTTGTGATGCCACAGGTCGCTGCTTATGAGGGCGCGAACTTCTTAGCTTGTGCTCGAACCCTTTTCTCATACTCCACTCTGTTTTGGCTGAGGAGGTCAAAAGAGAAGAGACACGTTAGAAAGGGGAGCGCCGGCTGCACCGGACTGGAGGCCTCTGCAGCTCGGAGGCTCCTGACAAAGCCAGTGGCCTGGGGAGCTGTGCCCGGCAAGGCAGCCCAAGGGTCGCCGAGACCAGGGCAGGGGGCAGCAGGGAGGAAAGGAGGCCACATCTGGTGGACACGGTGACCCGGAGGGGTGGGGCAGCAGCCTCTTGGGCACAGTGGCCCCACTGGGCCGTGAGGCAGCTGGGGACCAGAGGGTGGTCCACACCACAGGGGCCTGCAACCGTGTGACTTGTGCTGAGTCTGTGCTCCTAACTAGCCACCGATCCTAACTAGCCATGGATCTTAACTAGCCACCGATCCTAACCAGCCACCGATCCTAACTAGCCACGCATCTTAACTAGACGTCGGAGGTTTCTCTTGTAGAAGTTTGAGACAGTGGTTACTTTTAACCATATTGACTGGGCTGGGTGTGGTGGTCCACACCTGCAATCCCAGCACTCCGAGAGGCCGAGATCAGCCTGAGCAGGAGCAAGAACCTGTCTCTAATAAAAACAGAAAAATTAGCCCAGCGTGGTGGCTCCCGCCTGTGGTCCCAGCTGCTCAGGAGGCTGAGGCAGGAGGATCGCAGGAGCCCAGGAGTTTGAGGCTACAGTGAGCTAAGCTGACGCAACTGCACTCCAGCCCCGGAGACAGTGAGACTTTGTCTCAAAAAATCAAAAACAAAACATTGACTGCTTGACACTAGTTGCTCCCAATTCCCAAACTAGAGGGTTTTTCCACCAGGCTCTCGTCCCGGGGCAAAGGTGTAGGAGGTGGCTCGGTCGGAAGGGGCCCAGCCTGAGAACGGCCCCGAAGACGGGGCTGTGAGAGTGGCCAACGCTGCGCCTGGGCGTGACGGGTGGCACAGGGGAGCAGCGCTGTGCAGGGCTGGTCTGATCCTGTGCGCCCAGCCAGGCCCGACGTGTCTGCGCACGAGGCGTGCACGGCGCTCCCCAAGGAGCCAGCCTGCTCTCCAGCAGGGCGCGAACCTCCCCGCCCCGTCGCACACTGTGGCCGCCTGCGGCCCAGGCCCAGGGACTGCAGAGGCCCCGGGGTCAACAGACTGGAGGAACTACCGTGCAGACGGACGTGCACGCCGGTCCTGGGACGTGGGGTCAGGGCCACGGCGCAGCCCCCACCGCAAGGCCCAGACCCTGCTCTGCTCCTAACGCCAGCGCCCAGCTCAGGCCGCTAGGCGGGCCCAGGGCAGAGGAGCTCGGCTGGGAGGGCGCAGGAAGGGCCAGAGGGGCCGCGGTGCCCCGAGGCCTTCAGAAACAGAGGGAATCGGAGCTCTCGGCACACTCTGCACACTCCGCGCACTCGGCAGAAGGTGCTTTCAAGGTGGACGTTTGCAAGAGAAAGAACGTTTTGTTCTAAGTGAGAGCGAAGGGGAGCCATCCGCGGAGCCCAGGTGACGCAGGGCGTGACCTGCACAGCAGGGCCTGCTGGCCTCGGGGCTGCGGGTGAGGAGCGGCCACTGCGCCCCGCCGAGGCTGGCGAGTCGGGGACCAGACGGGAGCGGCGGCCCGCAGCCCCCAGGGCCGGACAGGAGAGCACTTTCTGCCTCATGGGCTGCTCCGTCGCCATGAGCCATCAGCTCTGCCGCTGCCTCTCCATGGCGGCTGGCCAGGGTGACCGGCCATGTCCGTGGGAGCCGACTCCCGCCTGCACGAGGCCCCGTGTGCTCCCCGGCACAGAGCGCACGCGCCTCACAGAGCGACACGCGCACAGCAGGCGGCAGCATGGGCCGGAGTCCAGCCTCGTCCCGCCAGGCCCTCAGCGGCAGCTTGGCGACTGAGCCAGGGCCAGGGGACTGACCAAAGTCGGCCCCTGGGGGAGCCAGGCTGAGGCCGCAGCAGCGCCACCCCCTGCCTGGTGCCTCTCAGCTGCCCGTGGCCACCAGGGAGGGCCCCTCACCAACACCTGGGCTGGGACCGCGCCCGGGAGAAAGGCGCGTCCCGAGACCTGGCATCTCTCCTCACGCCGCGTGCGAGCGGCCGCCGTGGTGGCCGATCCTGCCTCAGCCTTCCCTCCTGGCCGGCTCCGATTCAGGAAACGCCCCCTGAAGGCGCAGACCCCTGCTGCCCAGGGTGGGACTGGCTGGCCCCTTGGCGCGGCAGGCAAGCCAGGGCGTGGGGCACCCAGGTCCGTCCTCAGAAAGCCTCCCAGCCCGTTCCCTCGGAGCAGTGGGGCCAGTTTCTGAATGTTGCAGATGGAGTATGGGGTCAGAGCCCCCAGCCCAGCCACCAGAGCAGCCCAACAGGCTGCCGGGGGACCTGGGACACAGATAGCACAGGGGCCCTGCTGCCCTAGCACCAGGTTAACCGTTCGAGTCCTGACTCACACCCAGCCCCCCTCCCCAGCACGGGCAGGGACATATGACCACAGGGACCCCTCTGGCCACAGCAGCACCTTGTAAGGCCAGGATGGGAGCCCAGTGCCTGAGTGAGGTCGTCACTGAGCCGTGAGCGCCACTCCTGCTGGGCCACACCTCACGTACGTAGGAGCCACGACTGTGGGTACATGGCATGGGAGGGACACAGGACACGCCCTCAGCGTGGCTCCCACCCTGGCACTCAGCAGGCCTTCTTGGAGCCGGGCACAGCTCACAAGGGACAGTGGCGCACGAGAGCCCACGTCACCCGACCTCTTGCTCCCGCCACCAAAGCCCGGCCAGACCAGCTCCTGCCCACCAGGCCTGTGCATGCAGCACCCAGGGCCCGCAGGGCTTCCCCGGCCCCCACGCTGCGTGAGCTCGTGTCTACGCCCCGTCGGGCGGCCTACACGGGATGGGAAAGGAGGCTGCCGCCCGCGGGGCCAGTCGCCACTTACCAATAAATCGTGTAGGCCTCTGCTTGCGCCGGGTCTTGGATATTTGGTTCATTTAGAAGTTCCTGTATTCCCAGTAGGATCTGGGCAGAGAAAACAACACACAGTGGGCCGCCGCGGCGTGAAAGGCGGACTCCCGAGACAGCGCAGGCAGCCCGTGCCCGTACCTGTTTGATCGTGATGGCCGGCCGCCAGTCCTTGTCCTCCTCCAGGATGGACAGGCACACCGTGCCCGAAGGGTACACGTTTGGGTGAAATAATGGTGGTTCAAATTTACCTGGCAGACGAGGAAAGGAAACGCTTTTTGGAGGCAGCTGCCGTCCTACAGAGTAGCGTGCTCCCAGGTCGCCCTCCTCCCCACGCCGGGCACCTGGCAGGAGACCAGGCATCTGGCCAAGAACTTTTCAAAAAAAATGAAATTGTGGCCACAAGGAGACGGACGCAGAACAAGCACGCGCTGTTCTGGGAGAGACGAAGCCCGAGGGCACATCTACGTTTCTGGACTTGCAGGAACCGGGGGGCGGCCCTCCCCTGCCCGCCCTGCGCTCACGCTCTGCACCCTGGGGCCCCCCGGCTGCTGCACGCTGTCCCCATTCTGTGTCCACGCACGCCTGGGCCGTGTCCCGCTCCCGGCTGTCCCAGTGCGCCCACCGCAGGCAACCTGCCTGTCCTGTGCCCACACACGTGCGCCCTGCTGGGCACTCATCCCCCACGGCGCCACTTCGAGGCCCCACAGCGGGCTGAGTTCAGCTTCCGCAGACACGGCAGACCATTTTCCAAAGGCGAGCGCCCCAAGTGTGCGCTCTCCCGCTGCTCCGCGCCCTTGGCCGTCTGCTCTTCCGTGAGCACAGCAGGGTCCGCTCCCCTGGGAAGGCCTGTTTGACCTCACGGTGTCGGCCTGTTCCCGACGATTCACGGGAGCTCCTGACAAGTCAAAAGTGCTGAGACTCAGACGTCGCTCTCCTCTCTCCCTCTCAGGCGGTCTTCTGAGGCAAAGATGTTCTCATCTTCAGTGCGGTTCAAGGGGTCCACTGCCCCCCAGGGTTAGCACTCTGGCGCTTCCCTGGTTAAGCAATCTTTGCCCGTCCCATCTTTCCCCGTCTTCCTCCAAAAGCCATAGCACCCTTCCCAGCGGGCGCCGCAGCGCACCGGGAAGGCACCTATCCATGGAGGGAGGAGGCCGAGCTTCCTCTTCTCCCACTGGGACGTCCCAGCACAAACAGCCGCTGCACGTGCGCGGCCTTTCTGGACGCTCCGCTCTGCGCTGCGGGCTGCGTCCCTGCCTTCGCACCAACCCGGGGCGTCTACGGCCACCGTGTCCCATGGCAGGTCTCGGTATCTGACGGGGTGCGCTCTGCCCAGCCCACCATGTGGGTTCCCTGCACACAATGGGCCTCAGCGAGTCCTGCCCTTTGCACTTCCACACACACTTAGGGCTGCTCGACGATTCCCGCGAAGCACACTCGACCCCCTGGGACTGCAGAACCTGCAGACGGGCTGGAGAGAGCTGACGTCCGCGCGACACCGCGTCTTCCAGTCCACGGGAGCGGTGGCGCTTGGGCCGTCCCTGACTTGTCAGGAACGTTCTCCTGTTTCCAGCACTGAGCTCTCGAACCAATCTTTTGTCGGTCCAAGGGATCTGATGCTACTGGAAAAGCAGTTTCAAAACTTCCCTTTGTTGAAATGACGTGAAAAGTGATTTCTATACGTTAACTTCTTACACAGCGACCTGAAGGGACGGTCTGTGCAGCCGCAGCTGCCTTTCCCAGCTCCCTCGCGGCCTCCGCCTCGCCTTGCTGCGTTTGCTCGGAATTCCAATCCGCCGAACTGAAGCAACGAAAGCAGCTACGTTGTCTCGTTCTTACATTTTTCTCTTAATTAGAAGAAATCGTTTTCAAGCAACACTTGTCCATGGCAAAAAAATTCAAACGGCAAAGGACAAGCCCGAACGAAACAAGTCTCCATCGCAGTGTTACCACGTTAATACCCCCAGTCAACAGGCTGCGTTCGTCTGGGAGCTGCCGCAGTGGAGACCGCGCTCCTGCCGCAGCCGGAAGGACCAGGGCGAGCGCTCTCCAGCTGCCCGCCCGTGTGGACTCGCCCTGACTGAGCAGCACCGCTGGTTTCCAGCCACAAGAGGGGGGACCTATCGCCCCTGCGGAGTTTTGCCGGACTGCATTCAGACCACTCGCTCAGCGGCAGCCGCTACTCCAAACGTGGCCACCTCCTCCCACCACCCTCTCGGGGAGCGGACGCAGCACGGGCAGGGCGGAGCTGCGCAGTAGCCCACAGGCAGGGCGGTGCGGGGAGGGCACCACAAACCCTCGGAGGGCGACACTCCCAACAGGGCCCTGCACGTCCGTCACCCAGGGCTGCGGCCTCACGGGCACCAGGTCTGTGGTCTTTCGTCACCGACAGCCACCTGAGGTCCAGGCGATCTCGGCCCAGAGATCAGCCTGCTACACGCTCCGCCCACCCTGGGGCCAGAGACAGACTCACACCCGAGCCCGAGCGGGTCAAGGATCAAGGTCAGGTCCTCTCCCTCCCAGCACCACGTGTGCCTCCTGGGGCAGATCAGTGACCAGCCAGGACGCCCACCGTCTCTGCTACTCACACTTTGGGGGTGAGGATGGGTAATCGTCTTTGAAGAGCATGCGCAGCTTGAACAAACCTCCTTCCCACGGAGTCTGCGGGGGAAGAGAGCACGGTAAGGTGTGCTGCGCACCTCCTGCGGCGGCCTGGGAGGGGACTCGCGTCTACTGCCCAGCACCCAGGGCTGCCACGACGCTCGGGGTCTTCTAAGTTGTCCTGCAGCCCAGACTGCCCCCCAAGAGGACCATGGAGACTCCACTGTGCCCAGGAGAGCCAGGAAGAGCCTCCTGGGGAAGGAGCGGAGGCGGGACGCGCCTCCAGGACAGGGCCGCTGTGCTCCCCGACCCATCCCGCCTGGACAAGGCACCTCTGCTGCTCCAGTCTGACACCCTCCCGGCGTCCCCTGGGGAAGGGGACAGCAACGGGGCATCTGCCTCGCCCTAACACGAGGGCCAGAGGATGGGCCCACTGGGCCCCCAGAGCCCTGAACGGACGACGAACGCAAACCACATCACCCCTCAGGTAGAGCTGAGCCCAAGGACCACGGACCACTCGGAGACACCCAGGCGGAGCCCAGCATGCAGGTGTACAGGTGGGGATGGGTGGGGGTGCCTAGGCCCCGTGCATCACCCAGACACCTTTCTTAAGGGTCAAGATGAGCTGTCCGTAGACTGGTGCCCCCACTCTCAAATGCTGCCAACATGCAGGGCAACGAGGACAGGGGAGCAGGGTCAGCACCAGGGCCTGTGTGTGAAGGATGCTCAGGGCGCCCAGTAGCGTCCGGGGTGGCCACACTGGCCTCTGTGCCAGGCAGGCTCTCCAGGACACGCCCCAGCTCGGGCTGCCTCACCCCCGCACGGCAGGACCCCTCCTCACTGGGAAGGCTGCCCCACCCACCACCCCCATGGCTCTGCACCCCAGCCACGCACCAGGGGCCTGTCCCGCCGAGTGCCCCACCGCCCGGCAGCCAGCTGCTTCCTTCTTGGTTAGTCAGAGTTGTCACCTCAACCTTGCCGGCACCTTCTGACCTCATGTCCCGCCATGGGGGCTGAGGCCAGAGCAGAGGATTCGCGATGACTGTAACCCACGACAAGTGTGGACGTCACACACGAGTGGCGTCTGAACTCGAGCCTCTCCCAGTTCTGCCTCCTGAACCTTCTGTTAACCGCGCCAGCAGCAGGCCGGCGGCCTTACCCCCTTCTTTCCTGGAATGGCGCACTCCCAGTTCATGAGGTTCATCGTGCCATCGGGATTTTTTGTCGGGACAGCCACAAAACCCTGAGGGAAAACCACCATGGAAGCACGTCAGTGCTGGGGCAACCCAGAGAATGAGCAAAGCCCCCTGCCCTCCGCCGCGCGGGGAAGAAGCTCCTTACGAAAGGGTGGTCTTTCCTCCAGGCCTTCCGCTCCTGGGCGAGTCTGCTGAGGGCGATTCCCGACATGTTCGCAGTCCCTGGAACAGACAGGGGGCAGCGCACAAGGTCAGAGGCAAACCTGGGCTCCTGCTGCCGACTCGTGCGCCCTGGGGGCAGGTGGGACGCCTCCTCTGCGCCCTTCACCTGCCCCTACTACCCCCAGGCTCTGACACACATGGGGGCCCCTGTTTCCCGGTGAGGAGACAGAGGCTCAGAGAGGCCAGACCGCAGCTGCTGGGCCGTGACCTGCTGCACCCTCTTTCCACACACGCTGCAACAGGTCAGAGTGACGGGGGCCCCATTCTGCCACCAGACTCTGTAGGAAAGGCAGGGACCCAAGCAGGAACGTCCGGAGCGCCGGCCTGAGACCAGGGAGGGGCGGGAATGGGGCACTGCCCTCCAGGTACGTGAGAAGTGGGGGTCCCCAGCTTAGAATCAGGGCTCAGAATTTAGATTCGGGCCTGGCCAGGAGGATGGCCATTATTCTTGAAGACAGGGTGGAGGACGGTTAAACCTGTGGATGAGACACCGCAGGCCCCACGTGTCTGCCAGGGGACAGCCAGGTCCTCCAGGGAGGGCTGCTCAGGCTCAGAGCCCGCAGCACGCAGGGAGCAGGTCCGCGGTGACCGTCCTGGGACCGTGGCCCCAGTGGGCAGGGGCCAGCAGCCTGCACACCACCCTCGACCACCACCCCCGCCAGCTGCCATCCACACCCTTCACCCATGAGAAATGGCGCTCAGGTGACAAAACTTGAAGGAGAACTCGAACCTAAGTGAGTGTGGTGGTCTTCAAAGTCCGTGGAATCCCTGAAGGTACCCCAAGTCAAGAGTCTAAACCCCAAACAGGCTTCATCAAGACAAGTGACTGTTTCTCGCAAGGCTGGACAGCAGCCCTCCCAGCTCCGTCCAGGGCCCCAGGCCACGGGCCTGCTCTCCACTCCTCAGAGAGAAAGGGCCCCTCGGCAGCACAGCGTCCTTGACGGGCTTTAGAAGAACCTGCCTGCTGCCTGGCTCCCACATAGCTCCCGACCAGCACCCAGGCCTCGACACAGGCTGGGGGCACCTCCACCGCGCTGCCCTCAGAGACGACAAAGGAGACCGCGAGTCACTCGCCCCTGAGGGCAGAGCCTCCCCTCGGTGTTGGCTACTTGCCCGCGCAGCCCTGGCCCGGCCCAGAACGACCACGGTGTCCGGCGATGCGGACGGCACCTTCCACCCGCCCAGATGGAGCGAACAGCCCACGACCCCACACAGCCCGGCCCATGGTGCACGCTGCACCCCCTGCAGCACAGCTGCTCTCACGACAGCCACGTCACCTGGCACTTGTCAGAAAGGCAAACGCTCTGTCCCCAATGGGCCCACTGAGTCAGGAATTCAGGGTCACACCTGGGTCTTAGGTGGTGCTAGGATGACTTTTCCAAGAAGTCAGCAATGTGGAAGGAGGGGGATTAGGACCCCCATCCCAGAAACCCTGGGCTGTCCCAGTGTCACCCCGAGAGCCCCAATGTCCAGGAGCCCTTGGGTGAGGTTACTCCAAGCCGCCGGACCACCAATTAGACATGGTGCTTTCTCGATAATTTCGACACTCCCGGTGTCCTAAGAGAAAGGGAAGGTAAGAGAAGCAAAACCCTGCAGCAGGACGCGGGTGTCGGGTGGCACATGGCGGAGGAACGCGCAGTTACAGCTTCCTACCTCCCCCAACCTCGAGGTTGAGTCTAAGGTAGCAACACCAGGCTTGGCCCAAACTGGAATTTCTCTTTACGGCACAGACCCCAGAGTTGTGGCGCACCCACTCCCTCCTCGCAGGGCAGATGCGCCTGTCCGAGAAAGCGTGACCGTGACCGCTAAGGCTCATGCCGCCCGGAGCATCCACCCCTTCCCCAAAGATCCCTGTGCACTCTCCTAAGCAGGAGGCAGCCTGAGGACATGGGCTCCCGGGTGGGCAAGTGCTGGGGGCTGCGACAGAAAGGAGGGTGGTCAGGCGGGAACCGCCAGGGCAGAGCCAGCGGAGATGGCTGGCCTGGGCCAGGAGCAGAAGGGCCCGGGCAGGGGCAAGGGGCAGTCCCGAAGGCGGCGCTGCAGAAGGGAGCGCCAGGAGCTTGTTCTGAAGGCTGTCTCTGGGCTGGAGGTGACAGCAGGAACCCAAGGTCTGAAACTCTTTATCTCCACGAATTTCTCAAACCCCTCTGGCTCTTCTAGGACTGCTCCACCCTACCCCAGGGCTCTGGGAGTGCCCCGTCCCCAGGCTCAGCACTCTCTAGCTTCCCTGCCTCCAGGCAGCGGCCCCCACCCTATCCATTGCAAAGCAGCCTGCTAAGTGACGGCTTCGTAAGGTCTCCAGAGTCTCAAAGCGGCTACACGACAAGCCCCGGGCCAGCACTTTGGACACCAAGGAGCCACAGGTACTGTCACCAGGAAAGCTCACAGTGCTCCGGAGGAGCCTGCCTGTGCAAGGATGTGGGGACCCTGCCACAGGCTGCCTCTCCTAGCACCCGGCTGTGGTTGTTGCAGGTATGAAAGGCAATGAGGGGCGGTCCTGTGAGATTCCCTACACGTCCTGCCAAGGCCTGCCTGCTTCCTGAACACCCTCTGCCTCAGAGCACCCCAGTACCAGAGGCTGGTCGCTGGTCTCATGAGAGACACGGCACCGTCAGAGCAAAGCGCCACAGGTGCACGCCACAGTCCCAGACAGAAGCCTGGTCTCCAGGACCCGCACCTGCACCCCTATCAGCCCCCAGCATCCAGGAGAAGGCAGCCAATCTGTTGCAGTTTAATCATGACACAGAACCACTCACTCAAAACCCCACTTACAATCAAAGCTGCCTCCCCAAATTAATAGAGAGGCACTTAAGGAGCAGCTAAGTGTCACTAGATGCTTCAGAGCAGGAAAGTTTTATGATGTAAAGACAAAAATAACCCTAAACTCTTAGAGACAGGCGAGGCAAAACACCTGCGGGGAACAGGAGGCCTGGGTATGCCAGCACAGCGGAGAGGTCTGCTGGGGCTGCACTTTAACCTGTTCTTCTCAGATTCTGCTCCCCTGGTTGACAAGCACGGACTTCAGCGCTACTTACTGGCTGTGTGAGTGTGGGCAAGGCACTTCCCCAACCTCAATTTACTCATCTGTATAATGGGGGACAATGCCATAACCGGTTTGGATGAGAAGCCTCTGCCCAGATGCAAACTCTCCCAGACTTGGGAAGATAACACTTCTGCAAGCTCCAAGCACCCTGCACTCAGGAGACCCTCACCCGGCTGCACCTGACCTCTGTCGCAGAACCCCAGGCTGTTTCGGAAGCAAGACCCCAAACCCTGAGACGCATCAGAGAAAGGCACGACAGCAACCATTCCAAAGACGTAGGGAGGGTACTCTTTGTAAGGAAGCCAGGACAGACTTAGGATCCACGGTTTGCTGTTGAATAGGTTCTGTATTCAAAGGCAACACTTCCTTAAGAGCAAGAAACATTTGGAGTAGAACCTATAAAAGGAAACAAACAGAAACCCCAAAAGACAAGCACAGTTACTTTGCAACCTGAGGAACTTTCAAATTTTGCAAACCAAATCAGTTAATTCTGCTACTTAGGGGGGACTGCAGGCCACGATCACAAGCCTAATCGTCCCCTTACCTTCCTCCTACTCGCGTAACCACCGGTCCCACCCCACTGAACTGGTACAAAGCGATCCCCGAAAGAGAACAAAACTCTCCCTTCAGTGAGGCGCCGACGTGCAGGGTCCCACCAACTGCAGCGGCGTCGCTGAAGGCGCAAGGAAACTTGGAGCTGTTTTGACTGCGAGACACCGAACACGAGCCCACGCACCTGCCCCCACCCCACCCCCCGAGCCCGCATCCCGCGACCCCGGACTCCCAACCCTTCCCGCCGTCCGTCCTCCCCGGGCCGGAGGGCGCCACGGCTGGGCGCGACCGGACCCCGGAAACGCGCTCCCCACGGCGAGCAGGGCCCGCTGCCCGCGCCCGGGTGCAGGCGGCCCCCGCCCAGCGCGACCCGCCGGCGCGGAGACGGGCGAGTGCGCGGACGCGGCGAGCGGGCCCGGGCCTGCGCCCAGCCCGGAGGCCTGCGGCGGCCCCGCGGCGCGACAGCGCGGACAAGCCGGCGGCCTCGCGGCCCGTGGGGAGCCGGCGCGGCGGGGCGGGATGCGGGCGACGGAGGCCATGCCCCGCCCGGCCCGCGCTCACCTCGGGCGGCCGCGGCCCCGGCGAGCGTCGCGACAGGCGGAGGGCCGAGCGGGGCGGCGGCGGCGCTTCCCTTTGTCTCGGGACTTCCCTCCGGAGCCCGCTCCGCGCGCAGCCCGAGAGCTCCGAGGACCCCGGCGCGGGCGGGGCGCGCGGGGCGGGGCCTGGCCGGGGTTGCCCTCCGCGCGCCGGTCCCGGGCGCAGCCGCCGCCGCCCCGCGCCCCGCGCCGTTCGCGCCGCCGCTCGCCCCCTGCGGCCCGCGACCCGTCGCTGCGCGCCCGCCCCCCGAACCCAGCCCGGGAGCCCGGCCCGGCGGCGACTTTCCAGTCAGGCGGCGCTGTGGACACCTGCGCCCTTAAAGGAGCCGCGTCCCCGAAGTGAGGGAGCGTCTGCAAACTCCCCTTCGGTGTGTGCGCGTCCACTCGAGGACACGCCGGCGAGCCTCGGGAGAAAAGGGAGGCCGCGATCACCAAGGGCTCCCCGGATGCACGGCGGGCACCGTTCCGGGCACAGGTTCCGGAGGTCTCCTTGGGGTCAGGGCCCGGGGCAGGGGGCCAAAGGCCACCGAGGCCTAAGGATCCCCGAAGCGTCACAGGACGGTGACGAACCTGGAGTTCAGCGCTCTGTGAAGCCCCTTGCAATTGGCCAGTTCGGGGCCGGGGGTGGGGCGTCCTCCGAATGCGGCCAATGAGCTGACCCCGTACAGAAGGCTGACCGCGCGCACGACCGACGGGAGGAGAAATGTGGACGCTCCCTAACCCGGGCGCCGGCCGCCGTAGGGGGAGGGGAGCCGGGCCTGCGAGCCGGTGGGGGAGGGGCGCCGGGCCCGCGGTCTCCAGCCGCCCCCGGCCCCGCACTGGCGCCCTCGGGCGCGCGGGACATCACGTTGCCAACGCGCGGCCTGTCCCGCCCCGCGCGGCGTCCCCGTCGGGCCCCCGCGCCCCACTTCGCAGACGGGCAAGGGGCGCCTCCGCAGCTCCGAGGGTCGGCGCAATCACTGCCTGATCCCATGCCAAGGACCTTCCCCGTTTCCGGGGAAGGTGGTGGCAGGTGTCCCCGAGCCCCGACCGAGTCAGGCCCGGGGGTGCGCGGCGGGGCGCTCGTGGGGCAGCCTGGACGGCTGGGGGGCGGGGCGGGCAAGTTTCCAAGGCGGTGAGCTCGCTGGACAGCTGGAAGTGACTTGCTTTCATTAGTTCACTCACTCACTCATTCACTCCTTCCTCCCTCCCTCTTCCTCCTCCTCCCTGGGTCCTGGGTCCTTTGCCCCATCACCCGCATCTGGTCCTGTGCTCTCAGTGGATGAACCCCACATGCTCCCAACCCCCCGCTTCTGCCAGAGGAGTAGAAACCCTGAGGGGTGTTGTGGGTCTCTGCTGCGCTGGCCAGGGAGGTCTGCAGTGGCCCAGAGGGAGGTGGCTATCGCCGGGTGAGGCGGGGAGTTCCGGTGAGGAAGTCCCGGTGGATGGCCACCTTGAGCAGAAGGGGGACATTCTGGGTCTCTCCCAGACTTGAGGGCCAAGGGGCTGCCCACTCCGGGGTTCCCACAGTGACCTAGCGTGGGCCTGGCCTGGGGACTGCACCCTCAGGGGGCTGAGATCATGAGTGGCTTGTCTGAGACACTCATTCTCTAGCCCTAGCTCTCAGGGGTCCTGGGAATCTGTGTTTTGAACAAGCGCCCAGGTAAGCCTGGCCCGGGGCATACAGCCTTGGGCTTCCTGGTGAGGAGCAGGAGACTAAGGTTCCTAGACACCATCTTTCTCCTGAGGATGTCTGCACAGGGCTGTGTCCTCAGCAATTAGCCACTGCCAGCAGGTGGAACGCAAAGAGACCAGGGCTGCATGGACCCAGCTCCAGTCCTGGGCAGAGAGCAGAAGGGCTGGCCAGGTGGAGGGGCTTGGAAGGTAATGAGGGGTGCAGTTTGGGGAGGCGGACTAGGTGTGGGGTGTGGTTCTGGAGGGCCTGGGGTGCCGAAGCACAGGGCCTGGGCCTGGGCCTGTGGGCTCTGGGAGCCATAGAAGTTGTGGAACAGGAAGAGCGGGACAAGGCCCTGGTTCCCGTGTGCTGGTGAGGGATGGAGGAGACACCGGCCCTCAGCCCTGGTGCTCAGTTCCAGCCAACACAGAATTCCTGTCCTGGGGGACAGAGCTGTGAGGGGATTGGTGGGAGGGAAGGGGGCGTTTAGCTGGAGGATGGGGTGGGGGTGGGGCAGGGAAAAGGGCCCTGACTGGGTCCAGCTCCCTGGGTGCAAAGGAGAAACTGAGGCTTGGAGAGGTGAGGGCTTTGTGCAGAAGCAGTGTGTATAAAATCCTGGGGAAGCATCCGGCTGGCTGCCAGGTGATGTGCCCACCCTTGGCCCAATCCCTTTGTGGGGGAGCTGCCTGAGTAGGGCTGGGACCTCCCGCTCCCCTGGGTGCCCTGCTGGGCCTGGAGCCCTCCACACACATGGGGTTTAAACAAAGGAGGAAGCTCTACATGCGAAGCAATGAGGTTGGACCTTGCCTCAGAGCATATGCAAAACTAGCTCAAAATGTGCCAGAGACCTAAGCATAAGACCTAACACTCTTAAAACTCTCAGAAGGAAACGGGGAAGGTCCTTGGCATGGGATCAGGCAGTGATTGCTTAGACAGGACACCAGAGGCGCAGGCCACAATGCAGCAGCAGATATGTTGGATGTTATCGAAATGAAAAATGTGTGTGCCAAAGACCACTACTGAAGAGTGAAAACACAACCCACAGAGTGGGAGAAAATGTTTGCAGATTACATATCTGATGAGGGATTAATATCCAGACCATATAAAGATCTACAACTCAAGCACGACAACAAAATGCCTCCTGGCTCTGTCCCAGGCTCAGGTGCGCTCTGCTTGCTCCTCCACCTAAGGGTCTTGCCATGCAGTCCCACTGGGCCGGGCTGGGACGTTGGGAAGACACTACGGACCCCGCAGGACCCTTCACCCTCCCGAGGGAACACGCCAACCCCAGAGGGCTGAGTCCTCAGCCTCTGGCCAGGCCACACTGCACACAGGCTACCTTCCAGTGGCCAGGGAGGCTGGGCGGGTGAGGGTGATGCCCACTCCCTCCCACGCGGGGACAGGTGACAGCCCTCTAACTGTGCGCTTCTGACCTGGTTGGTGGTCACCAGGCTGTTGGTCCCTGTTCAGGAGAACAGGGCGGTCTCTATTTGCCCGCCTGGGCCG
Organism: Propithecus coquereli; assembly: GCF_000956105.1. Classification (NCBI taxonomy): domain Eukaryota; kingdom Metazoa; phylum Chordata; class Mammalia; order Primates; family Indriidae; genus Propithecus; species Propithecus coquereli. Next base: position 296,038 of record NW_012148285.1, on the reverse strand, counting down.
TGACCTGCGGCGTGATCGCTTCTCGGGTCCCCAAAGAGAAGGGGGCCGCATCGATGCCCATCACTGCCAACCGCCAAGGCACCACTGTCGCCAAAGAGAGGCGGGGGCGGGCGGGCGCTCAGATCCCGACAGGGCACCTGCCTCCCGCGGGGCGTCCCCAGCACGTGCCGGGGGAGAGCGCAGTGGGCACCGGAGCTCGGCGACCACCGCCGGCGCTGGTGGGCCGGGACGTCCCCCTCTCACTCCTGCGCGGAGAGCGCGCGGCCGGGGCGGGGATTTATGGCCCCCAACCGCGGGGAGCAGACAGAAAAGCCACAGACACGCGGGCGCGGGGCGGGGCCTGTCCTCGGCTCCGGTCCTGCCCCAGCTGGTCCAGACCCGGCCGCCGCCGCGCCTCCGACGCTCCGAAGGTCTCAGCCCTGGGCCGGGCCGTCCCCTGCCCTGGCACACCTGCTGCTTCCCGCCTGCGGGCTTTTGGTCGCGCTGTCCCCTCGGCCCGCGCGCCTCCCCACCCCGCCACGCAGCCAGGTGGCTCCTTCCCTCCCCTTAAGTCGCCGCCCCTCCCGCTTGTGCTCCGACGCTCCGCCAGGGGCCTGTGCCAGGCGGGGAGGGGCTCCCCGCGCGCCGGGCGTTAGAGTACGGCGAACCGGGGCTCACCTGGCCCCGGCGGAGCCAGTTGCTCGCGCGCTCACTCGGTAGCTCAGCGAAGTTAAAGAGACTTTGTGTAGCAGCTGGAGGTGGACCGCCCCTGGCCGCCCGCAAAACAGTGCAGACCCGGCCTTGCTCGGTTCCAGCCAGGTGGTGCTACCTGCCCGTTCCTGCACCCGCAGGTGGTTCTTGCGTAAAGCGGAGCGGGGAGAGGGGACAGGACTCCAAGCCTGGGAGAGGCGTCACAGTGGACCACACACTGGCCGAAGGGGACACTGTTTTCATTTTACTGGAAGGGTTTTACAAGGAACAGGATAATTCACTCCATAACTCAGTGTCATTTCGCGCAGGGTCCTTGGCCCTCTGAGAACCGTCTGAGGACACGTGGTCTCCTCTCCACTCCCGCTCTCAGCACTGTGATTGGAGCAGACCCTCCCATGCTCATACGCCCCCTTCACGCGTCCCCTGGAAGTTTCCTGGCGCTGTGTCATCCAGGATTCGGGCTCCTGGTGCTGCTCAGGCCGGAGGGTACCTGTCCCGGCAGCTGACCTGGGCCTCGGTTCCTGGCAGCCTATCACGAGGGGTGGGCGGGGTGCATGCTGCCCTGCACCCGAGGAAGGAATGGCAGCCCCGTCATGCCATGGGACTCCCCACCACACCTTCCCTGTCACCAGGGCCCGCCCAGGGCTGACGGCTCTGTTATGCCCACTTCCCTGGCCTTGCCACCAGCCCCGCCTACCAGGAAGTGACACTGACTTGTCCCAGCAGTGCCTTCGCCAGGTGATGGGCTCGAGCCCCTGAGGGACACCTGCTTCATGTTCATTCTCAGTTCTCTTCAAGACACACGTGCCCACTGTGCATGCATGCGTGTGGGTGCCTGGCCCTGTGCTGGGCTACGGGAGGCACCAGCTGGATCCATTGCAGTCCTCCCACCCAGGTGACAGTCCACTGGGGAGATGGCTCAGCAAAGGGGGCACAAGATGAGATTCATGTGGCCGGCGTGGAAGAAAGGCCCTGACACTCTTTCTCAGGTCAGGGTGGCTTTCCTGGACCAGGCCACGTTGAGGCAGGGAGGGGTTTTCCAGAATGGGCTGGTGGGAGATGCAGTCAGGGTGGGACCCGGGCGTGATTCGCATGGCCAGGCCAAGAGGTGCAGGCGAGGGGCTCCAGGGATGGGAGCCCAGCAAGGATTTGGGACTTTTTCCTGCGGGCAGAGGGGTGCTGGGGGGGTTTGGTAACATGGGTAGATTTGCATTCGAGTTGGATTAGAGTCTGCAGAGTGGTGGGGGGGGCACAGCCCCACAGGGAGACCTGTCAGCTGACTCCTGCAGAAATCTGGGAGAGGAGGTTGGTGGTCTGGACACGCAAGTAGGGAGAGGTGGCAGGTGTGAGGGATATCTAGGGCTCGCGCTGGTGGGGAGTGGGACAGCAGGGAAGGCAGGGTGACAGCCTGGCCTTGTGTCTGGGTGGCTGGCTGATCCTGGGTCTGCAGGTCTGTGGGACCGGGTCGTGGGAGGAGCTCCGTTTGGGGCACTTGGGTTCCAGGTGACTTGAGACACCCACTGGAAGCACAGACCTGTGTCCTGGCCATGCAGGTATGTCTGAAGCCTGGGATGGAGGATACAGCCAGGAGAGGCAGGAAGGCTGTGTTGGGACCTAAGGGACCGCTTCGAGAGTCCCGCAGAGGAGGCTGCAAAGGGGACGTTTGTCAAGGAAGCGCAGCCGCGGCACGGTCCTGGACACGGGCGGCAGCCAGGCAGAGCTGCCGGGAGGCCAGGGCCTACAGGGCAGTGCGTCGGCCACCAACCCTTCAGGGCCTGGGAGGTGCCCACGGTCAACGCGGAGGCTCCCTGCCGCCCCCCCCAGTAGAATCCCCGACACCAGTGCTTTGGGGGGCATGGCCGGGTGGGGCTGGAGGAGCGGATCAGCGCTGAGCTGGCGGGGACCCTCCGCGGACACCGGGAGGCGGAGGACGAGCCCCAGGTCTGCGACACCCCCGGCCGAGGGACGGCGCGCCACGCAGGCGGGGGCTGGGCTCCAGGACTCCTGGGGCTCGCGCACGGGCGCCGTAGACACCACCCCACGCCGACTTGTAAAAAAACTTTAGCTTCTCCAGGCGCTACAGACACGGCTCACGTTTTCGCCGATGCGCCCTACTGCACGCGGGCACGCTCCTCGGTGCAGGCGTTTTGCGGGTGTGTCACGTTCGCAGCATGTGTCGCTTTGGGAAACACAGCGAATTCGGGTAAAGAAACCTGGTCCCTGGGCTGGGCCCTCTTGCTCAACTACCTTCCAGAATGACGTGGGCTGCGTGGTGGCTCCGGGGACGTCCCCAGCCAGTGTGGTTACCTGGTGTGGCAGACGAGGTGCTTCAGTTACGGATCTCAAGAGGAGCCGACCGGGTGGGCGCTGCCAGCCATCCGGGCGTCTTCCTAGGGAGACACACAGAAGGGAGGCAGGGTGACCACAGAGGCATGGCCGCATCACGCCAATGAAGACAGACAGAACACAAACAGACAAATAAATAAATGCATTTGTTGTTTTAAGCCTCAAGTTTGTGGTGATTGTTGCAGCAGCCCAGGAAGCTGATACACCTGCCTGCAAAACGCAGGAGTCCCCACGTCCCCGTGCTCTCCCCAACCTTTGCTGTTACCTGTGCTTTGCACTTTTTCTTTCTGATAGGGTGACGTGGCGTACGAGTGCTTTATTTTTATTTTCGATTGAGATATCTATGACACAAAGAGAAAAAGCCTCGCATGCTTAGCTCTGTTTTCACACATAGACTCAACCCATGTAACTACCACTCAGAATGAAATATACGATATTGTGGGCACCGCAGGGCTCCCGGGCCCCTCTCAGTCGAATGCCTGAGAAAAAACCTCTATCTGATCTCTGTCATCATCGGTAGTTCCTGAGATTCATCCTGTTCTTGCTGTGTAATAATCCATTCTATGAAATGCTACAATTTTACCAGAATTGGCTGGGATTAAACTAGAAATGAAAAACAGAAAGATAACTATTAATAGACAGTCCCTGAAAGTTTTGAGATTAAGTAACACACTTCTATGTAACGCATTAGTCAAAAAAGATATCACCAAGTAAATTAAAAAACATTTTCAACTGAATAGTAAAAATACAACATATTGGTCAGGTGTGGTGGCTCACACCAGTAATCCCAGCATTCTGGGAGGCCCAGGCAGGAGGACTGCTTGAGACCAGGAGTTCAAGACCAGCCTGGGTAAAACTGAGACCCTGTCTCAACAAAAAATAGAAAAATTAGCTGGGTGTGGTGGCACGTGCCTGTAGTCCCAGCTACTTGGGAGGCTGAGGTGGGAGGATTGCTTGAGCCCAGGAGTTGGAGGCTGCAGTGAACTGTGATGACATCACTGCACTCCAGCCAGAGTGACAGTCTCAAAAAAAAAAAAAAATCAAAACTGTGGCATGCATTGAAGTGGTGTTCAGAGGGAAGTTATGGCTCTAAACACATATATTAGAAAAGAATGAGATTGTAAATCAATGACCTAAACTTCCACACTCAGGAGTAAGAGCAAAACAGATTAAATCCAAAGAAAGTAGGAGGGAGAAAAAAGCTAAAATAAGAGCAGATAGAAGTTATTAATAAATAGGCAGCAATGGAGAAAATCCAAAAAGACAAAACTGGATACTTTGAAAAATTAATTCAATTTTAAGCAATTTTAAGCAATTTAAAAATTTTAGCAAGACTGAACAATTAAAAAAAAAGGAACATCACTACAGATGCCATAGACACTAAAATGGTAAGAGGATATTAGGAAAAATTTAAATTGAAATGTGAAAATTTTGAGGAAATGGACAAATTCCTTGTAACACAAAGTGATTTAAAAACCTCCCAACACAAGACGGTGTTGCCTGTGATTTTTCCTAAATATTTACGGGAGGAATCACACCCATAATGTACAGATCTCCCTGAAATTAGAAAAAGGAACACCACACAGCTTGTTTTATAAGGACAGCACGATACTGACCCCAGAGCCTGCCGAGGACGTCATGAGAAAGTCCGGTGATGGCCCAGTGCGTCCTATGAACATCCCATTGTTTAAAAACTTCCACCACAGGGACACCGGTGAGCTCCAGCATGTTTCTGGGCACTGCCAGCCACCGAGGCATCAGCTTTTGTGAATTTCTTATCCATTTATCCCTTTCTGTTTTTTTCATAAGGGATTGTAAAAGGGCTTGGCATAGTTCAGATGTAAAATCCTTGTTGGTTTTAGACACTGTGTGTTTTTCTTCCCATCTCTTCCCTTTGTCTTCTGTGTCCTCACTGAACAGGGATCCTTCATTTTGACGTAAGGAAATCTGTCGAGCATTTCCGTGCTCTTGGGTCTTCATGGTAAGTCTTCCCCACCCCTCCCTGCTGTTAATGATGGCAATACTTACCTAGGGTTTATCGTACAGGCCTTGCTATGAGCATTCTACGTATATTAATTCTTTTACTCTACCCCAAACCCTGCAAGTTTGATGTGCATATAATCCTGTTCTACAAATGCGGAAGATGAAGCACAGAGAGGTTAGGAGACAGGCCCTTGTCACACAGCCAAGGATGTGGCCCAGCCAGATTTGAAATGAAGCCTACCCAAATCAGAAGCAGCGAGTTGGAAGGAAATTACACTGCATGATTCCATTTATAGGAAGTTAAAAACAGGCAGAAACAAACTATAATATCTAGGGACATACATGCTGGTGATAAAACTATAAAGAAAAGCAGCAAAAGATGATTATAAAAGTCAGGATGGGGGAGTGTGCAGGGAGGGGCGCCTGGGCCAAGCAACCCTGGTCCTGACATTGTTTTATCCACTTCTGTATGTGTGACATAGTTCACCATTGAATAATGAAAGCCAACTGAGTCTATAAAAATTGACAAGATATGAACACAAGACATGGAAGGAAAAAAGAAAGGAGCAACAAATGAAAACAACATACGAAACAACAAGACATGGAAAGCACTGGGTATGAATACGGCAAAGAAAAGGTTTAGTGTGTTTCTGGCAGACACTGGTAATGGCCAGTCACCCTTTGGGCATCACCGTAGTGAGCTGGGCTGCGCCTTTTACAAACATTAATGCTTTCGTCCCTGCCGCAACCCTAGGGGTCAACGTCAGAATTCTTCCCACCTTACAGATTAAGAAACTGAGGCCTAGGGTGGCTCAGAAATGGGACCAAGATTGAACATCTTGGAGACGGCAGAGCCAGAAATTAAACACAGATGGGCCCAAGTTCACGTCCTTCGCTTGCACCCTCTCCAGGGCTCAGTGTAAGAACATTAGTTTGCTACGGGCAAATGATGCAACCAGGTGACTTAGGGAAGACAAACAGGCAACACTGTCAGTTTCACACATACTTAGGATTATTATGTCTTCCTGATGAATTGACCCTTTTTTCTTTTAAAATTATTATGGGTACATAATATTGTATATCTTTATAGGGTACAGGTGATGTTTTCATACAGGCATACAATGTGAATTAGTCAAATCAGGGTAACTGGGGTGTCCATAACCTCAGGTATTTATCATTTCTTTGTGTTAGGAATTAATTGACCCTTTAATTACTATCAAATGTCTCTCTTCTAACTCTCTTGGTCTTGGGGCCTATTTTATTATTAATGTCGTCCATCCACAGGCCCCCCAGGATGGCAGCGTGGGAGAGGGTTTTATTGGCAGTATCAGTGTGCGCACCGGGCAGGGTCTCCAGTGTGAACCGAGAGCGTTCTCTCCGAAGAGCGAAGAGAAGGCTGGAGGTTTTGAAAGAGAAATGTTACACGTTGCTTTTTGAAGAACTCTGTGGGCACTGGCAAGGTGTTGAGGAGCTGGCAAGCTCTGACTGGGGGCAAACCTGGTCTGAGAGCTGCAGCAGGTTGTCTCACTGGTCTTTAGATAAAACTGCTTTCGGGTTGCCACGGCAGTCTCGGCTGCCAGCCTTGCCGAGAATCACATTTTTGGGGCAACGTTTTATGCCCCGAGTGCTTTTCCCTCTGGCTTCTGCACACTATTCAGTTGGGTGTGAGAAGAATGACCCCGTTTGTGTGATCGACTTTCACACTTCCCCCTTTTGATCAAGATCTCTCTCTCTGAAAGCATCGCAGTAAAACCATTCCGTGGTTAAGCTGAATTGTCCCTCTGTGCTGGAACATGTCTCAGTTGTCTCTCCCACTGTCAGGGACCCAGCCCGCATTTGAGTGACAAAGAGGCCAGAAGGAACAATCTTTCAGGGCAGGTTTCCCTGCAGTTCAGTATCGAGTTCAATCTTAGCAGTGACATAGGCGTCAGCAGTCATCTCGTGGTGTCGAGCTGACATTATCCTGTCAGGAGAGTTGGCATTACAAAGATCAGATGATAAGAGCGAAGTTTAGAAATCATAATATCAAAAAACAAATAATTAACAATACAATACATTTAGTTTGTACAATGGTTTGAATTAAGAGCCCAAGCCTAAGGGCAGCAAACTAAACACATTGAAAGACCATGAGGGACACAGGGTGAGACTTCTAATAGTCACCGGGTAGCATTGTATGACTGGGTTGAATTAAAACAGACTATCACTCTACAAAAGGGACTGCCCGTGTAATTTGAACACAAAATTGTGTCAGGGATATTGTCAAAGTTACCTACAGCAGTTGCTGGTTGTGAAAATCTAATTGTAGCATTATCTCGCCAAATGAAAAAGGTAGTATTAAGTAGGGTAAGAGTCTCATTATGGAGTCGTGTTCGGATGTCTCAGGAAAAGCCAACGTTGACACATGGAACGTGTCAACTTCTCATCCTGGTTTGTGGGAAGTCGTGCGGGGGGAGCGTGGACAGGGTGGGAGGGTCCAAAGGACGGTGTTTAGGACGTGTGCTTCAGCGTCGACTTCTCTGCCATGGTCCTCGGCATCAGCATATCGGAAACACAGGGAGCTTTTAAAAAAACCCACATGTCATTCTCAGAAGACACACCTAAATGCAATATACCTTGATCAGCCTCCTTGGTAATTATAGGAATGCAGATTAAAATAAAATACTTGTCTGATTGAAGAAAATGAAAAGTCCAATAAAACCATGTGGGTGCAAAGATACTGAGAGATGAGTGCTCTCCCACCCTGCCACTGAACTGTGGAGCTGACACAAACTATCCCTGAGAATAGCTTCAAAACAGAGAGTGCAACGACGTGCCTTTCTTTCCTTTTTCTTGCTCTCATTTTTTTTTTTTGAGATGGGGTCTTGTTCTGTTGCCCAGGCTGGAGTACAGTGGTGTGATTATAGCTCATGGTAACCTCAAACTCCTGGACTCAAGCAATCCTCCTGCCTCAGCCTCCCGAGTAGCTGGGACTGCAGGCTGAACCACCATGAAAGATGCATTTCATACCCTCCAGAAATACATTCCTGAATTTGAGATTATACCCTAAACATTCTCCTGTATCCGTCCAAGGAGGTTTGTATAGCAATGCTCATTGCTACCTTGTTCCTAAGAGCAAAACCTGCAAACAGCAGGACCATGTGCCTACGGGAGTTTGGATAAACAGTGTGGTCTGTTCCTGTGAGAGAACCTGAGACAAGTCAGGATAAGAGAAGCAGACACCTTGTCAATGTGTGAACCACAGAGAAAATGTGGCATTAAAAAAACATGTAGCAGGAGGCCATTTATTAAAACATCACATCTACAAAATAACATTGTTTTATGGATGGGCATGCCAACCTAAATAACGACAGAGGCTCTCTCAAAGATAATGCTATTTATCGAGGAACAGGGCATTGCAATGGAAATACGTGTGCCATAGTAAACTGTGTGCATATTCAGGGAGGTAAAGGAAGACAAGGTTTCTAAAGAACAAATGAGAATTACAAAATTGTTTTGACGTGATGATTCTTGGTTATAAGGATCAATGACAAGGGTGGCATCAGTCGGAGGTTGGACAGTTGTTGGGCACATGTCCTCACAGAAAAAAATTTTTTTGAGACAGGGTCTCACTCTGTCGCCCCGGTGGAAGTGCAGTGGCATCATCATAGCTCACTTGGGCCTTGAACTCCTGGGCTTAAGCAATCCTCCCACCCAAGTAGCTCCCAAGTAGCTAGGACTACAGGTCGCATCACGATGCCCGGCTAATGTTTTCTATTTTTTGTAGAGATGGGGTCTTGCTATGTTGCCCAGGCTGGTTTCGAATTAACACAGGTGACTCTATTTTCATTCTGATAACTTTCACAGGTGCTTGTAGGCAGTGAAAGTGTGACAACGTGCACGTGGATGACACACCCCAAACTCAGAAGAGTGGCCTGTTCACGGATAGAGTTAGCAAAATGGTTTTGGATGTTTGAAGTGTTTTATTCTAAACCACAAAATGACATGCGGCGGGCACAGCGTGTGTTTAGATCACGAGCTGCCCGGTGGGCACGTGTGGCTGCATTACTTTATTCTGGTAACTGTCAAGTGTTTCATAAAAGTCACCAGACTCACGACGCCACTGGCCCAGGTGCCCTTGGAGGACGGCGGTGAGTTTGTTCTCCTAAAGCTCCGGGGGTGCTGACTCCAGACGCCCCAAGACATCCCGGGACCCCGTGTCGGGGGGCTCTGGGGAGCTTCGGAAGGGTTCTAATCCAGGCGGCCACAGGCTGACGGCGAAGCCCCGCCGCACCTGTGTGTGTTTCAGGGGTGCCAGGTGGGGGTGCAGCCCCTGCCCGCGTTACTGGCCCGAGCTGCGCCCACTCACCTGCAGACAACGTCCACTCACCTGCAGACAACGGCACGCCGACGGGAAGCCGGGACCGCGCTCACCTCTGGTTCCTGAGCTGGGGCCGCCCGGCTTTATAAGCGTAGGGTAATGAGGCCCGATCTGATTGGATTCTGTCATGGGGGTGTGAAGCCAGGGCGCCATCTGATTGGGTTGTGCCATGGGGTGACGCCAGGGCGCCATCCCATTGGACCCTGGATCTGCCATGCCCAGTCCGTTTCCTAATTCAATCCCCGCTCATGGCCCCGGCACTTAGGTTCCGCCCGTGGTTGCGAGCTTGGTTCTTCCGGGCATGCTCAGCTGACATGACCTTCGGCCTGGGGGTCCATGGCTGCTGAAAATAACTCACGGCTTTCTTACCTGAAAGTTGAGGCGTACCGGGCTGGCGTGGTTGCGGAGCCGAGGCGGAGCTGTGGGCCAGGGTGCCCGAGGACCAGCCCCGGCATCCCTGCCACCTGCCCTGGGCCCTGGGGGTGCATGAGGACCCGTGGGCCCCGCTGCCCTTCTGCCCCTACCCTGCCAGGCAGCATCTGCGGGCTCTGGGGCCCCGGGGAGTTCAGGCTCCAGGGGCACAGTGAGCTCCGCTTGAGAAATTAGGGGGCCGAATCCTCTCTCCTCCCTCCTCTGCCCATTTGTCCAGGCCAGGTCCGGGGAGGAGGAAGCCTCCTGGGATTCTGTCCCCAGGCACACAACGCAGGAGGCGGGAGGGGAGTGCTGCAGCGGTGGGTATTTTGGGGGTGAGGGCTGCGACCAGGCTGGGGGACTTGCAGTGTGGAGCTGTTCCCTTATTAGAGCACCTGCTGTCCGTGCCTCTCTGAGCAGTCCCCAAACAGCCACAGGAGACCCTCACCAACCTTGAAGGCTCCACCTGGGGTCTTGGAATTATAGAGCAAGACCCCGTTAAATTGTAGAGGACAGTGTCATAGCTGAGAGATAGGCTGGGACAATGGGCAGAGGCCACCACTGTTGGGGGGTGGACAGGGGCTCAGTCATCTGTGGTGGCCCAGAGACCTGTGGTTCTCTGGAGGGGACAGCACCGTGACTCTGGGCGGGCAGGAGCCTTAACCCACTCTGCACAGCACTCCCGGGGTTCTGGTCCTCGGGGCAGGAATGAAGGGCCCTGGCTTGCTGAGCAGACACAGCTGCCACCTGGGCAAAGCAGGGCCACCCCAGCCATCCTAGCGCTGAGCCCTTGTTCCGGGAGCTGGTCTGCGTTTTCTGCTGTAGAACCCCCTTTCCCCACCCCCGGCCTGTGCTAGGACTTGACAGGAACTCCCACCAGCACCCAGTACCTCCTTCCTGGGAGGGGCCTGATGGATGGGCCTTGGTGACCCCTAGTCCCTCCTGGTGCCCACTTGGGGCCAGGCAAGCAGTAACGCTGGGCAGGAGGAAGAGGTGCCTAGGGCAGGTGCGTGGGGTGCCCAGGGCCACAAGCCAGGCTGTGAGTTGCTCAAACTGGAAATACTCTGACACACGCCCACCCCAGGCTGCAGGTCTCCTTACCAAAGATGCCTGCGTTATGAGGCGGAGACCTGTGTGCATGTCTAGGCCTGTGCCCAGCTGCACTTGTGGCAGGTCCCACCGGCTCCTGTGGGCACTTGGCCTTTTCCGATGCCTCCTGCTGGGAGGCCAGTCTCAGCCCTGGGGTCAGAGCATCTCCTCCTTGTGCCGGGGATGAGGGTCCTGCGTCACTGTGAATCGGGGGGCGGGAGCCAGGGGGCCTGCACGGCATCCACAGCTGCCGTCGTGCAAGCTCTGGGCAGGTGGACGCGGCATTGCAGATATCAGAATGACCAGACAAAGCCTTGAAAGCAGCCAAGAGAACTGTGTTCAGGGGTGGAAAGAAAACTGTACTCACAGTTAATGAAAAGATAAGAAATCTCAGCAGAGAAATAAAACATGTGAAAAAAGTCCGGAGGATCTGCTCATTTAAAAAAATATCCTTTTTCTCTTCCGCAGGTTAGCTGCTTCCCACCGACCTGTCTTTGTTTTTGCTGACCTCTGCTTGGCCAAATCCATCCTGCCGTTAAGTCCATCTCGTGACTTAAACATTTAAGCTATTGTATTTTTCACCTGTTTTTAATCTAATGTTTTAAATCATAAATTGATATAGTTTATTAATGTCTGTGTCTAATGACTGAATTGCAAAGTTTCTGAAAATTGACAGTTGGCGTTTGTGAGCTGATGCAAGCCAACTCTTGTGAGTCGATATGGAGAGGTCGTGAGTGTCGGCCTTGCTGCCTGGGTCCAGCACCCCGCGCGCTCTCCTGACCTGTCTTGTGTACCTGAAGGTCACAGAAGGCAGAGATTTGCCCCAACCACACGTCAGGCTGCAGGCGCTCCGAGGGCGCCCGCAGCCCGCTCAGCCCTCCCATCTGACCTGCGGGAAATTATGTGCTGAGCACCACAGTGCTGGGCGCTGACTCAGAACCGGGTTAATGACTTCTGTGATGCTTAACCCAGAGTTAAATTACTCGACAGACTGAGCAGGAGGAAGCGTGGACCCACCATGGCACCATGATTACGTGGGGGCGTCCTCTTTCTCTGTTCCTCTGTAGTGACCTGCCACTCTCGTCCCGTTGCTGTTCTCTGTTGCTTGTAGAAAGTCTCATCAACGTCAATGAGAAAAGTCCTGTTGGGATTCACGTTGAATGTATGGGTCACTTTGGGAAATATTAACATCTCCATGATAGTTTGTCCTTCCATCCAAGGTCGTGGTTTATCTTTCCATTAATTCAGGTCTCTTCAAAAATAGATCCTAATAGCACACGCACGTTCACCGCTGCGGTATTCCCGACGGCTAGAAGGTGGGAGCCACCCACGTGTCCGTGGGCAGATGAATGGAAGCCAAACGTGGTATATTCAAACAATAAAATGTTCTTCAGCCTCAACAAGGAAGGGCATCCTGACACAGGCCACGATGTGGATGAAACTTGGGGACATTAGGCTAAGTGAAGTAAGTCAGTCACAAAAAGACAAATACTGTCTGATCTCGCTCGTATGATATACCCAGAGGAGTCAAATTTACAGAGATGGAAAGTAGAACGGTGGTTGCCAGGGGCTGCGGGAGGGGATGGGAGTTACTGTCTAATGGGCATAGAGCTTCAGGTTTTCAAGATGAAAAGAGCTGGATGGTGGTGATAGTTGCAGAAAAATATGAATATACTTCATATCACTGAACTGTATACATGCAAATGTTAATATTTTAATTTTGTTATGTGTATTTTACCACAATAAAAATGAGAATTAATCCCAAGAATGGATTATAGTTTCCCTTTTTAGAATTCTTGCACCTCTTTTGATAGATTTATTTTTAGAGATTATGAAAATGGTGGCTTTCATTAGATTTTCTAGTTATTTGCTGATGGTATATAAAAATTCCACAGACTTTTGTATATTAATGTTATATCTAGCAACCTTCCAAACCCATATTATTTTAAATAATTGGTATGTGTTAAATAGTTATTTCTATGTAAATACTCACATTATACTCAAATGATGACAGTTTTTTTTAAAAAAAAACCTCCTTTCCAAATCTTATCCTTTGAGTTTTTCTTTTTCTT
>NW_012148285.1:280795-282140 GCF_000956105.1 Propithecus coquereli | reverse complement strand
GGAGCTGACACAAACTATCCCTGAGAATAGCTTCAAAACAGAGAGTGCAACGACGTGCCTTTCTTTCCTTTTTCTTGCTCTCATTTTTTTTTTTTGAGATGGGGTCTTGTTCTGTTGCCCAGGCTGGAGTACAGTGGTGTGATTATAGCTCATGGTAACCTCAAACTCCTGGACTCAAGCAATCCTCCTGCCTCAGCCTCCCGAGTAGCTGGGACTGCAGGCTGAACCACCATGAAAGATGCATTTCATACCCTCCAGAAATACATTCCTGAATTTGAGATTATACCCTAAACATTCTCCTGTATCCGTCCAAGGAGGTTTGTATAGCAATGCTCATTGCTACCTTGTTCCTAAGAGCAAAACCTGCAAACAGCAGGACCATGTGCCTACGGGAGTTTGGATAAACAGTGTGGTCTGTTCCTGTGAGAGAACCTGAGACAAGTCAGGATAAGAGAAGCAGACACCTTGTCAATGTGTGAACCACAGAGAAAATGTGGCATTAAAAAAACATGTAGCAGGAGGCCATTTATTAAAACATCACATCTACAAAATAACATTGTTTTATGGATGGGCATGCCAACCTAAATAACGACAGAGGCTCTCTCAAAGATAATGCTATTTATCGAGGAACAGGGCATTGCAATGGAAATACGTGTGCCATAGTAAACTGTGTGCATATTCAGGGAGGTAAAGGAAGACAAGGTTTCTAAAGAACAAATGAGAATTACAAAATTGTTTTGACGTGATGATTCTTGGTTATAAGGATCAATGACAAGGGTGGCATCAGTCGGAGGTTGGACAGTTGTTGGGCACATGTCCTCACAGAAAAAAATTTTTTTGAGACAGGGTCTCACTCTGTCGCCCCGGTGGAAGTGCAGTGGCATCATCATAGCTCACTTGGGCCTTGAACTCCTGGGCTTAAGCAATCCTCCCACCCAAGTAGCTCCCAAGTAGCTAGGACTACAGGTCGCATCACGATGCCCGGCTAATGTTTTCTATTTTTTGTAGAGATGGGGTCTTGCTATGTTGCCCAGGCTGGTTTCGAATTAACACAGGTGACTCTATTTTCATTCTGATAACTTTCACAGGTGCTTGTAGGCAGTGAAAGTGTGACAACGTGCACGTGGATGACACACCCCAAACTCAGAAGAGTGGCCTGTTCACGGATAGAGTTAGCAAAATGGTTTTGGATGTCTGAAGTGTTTTATTCTAAACCACAAAATGACATGCGGCGGGCACAGCGTGTGTTCAGATCACGAGCTGCCCGGTGGGCACGTGTGGCTGCATTACTTTATTCTGGTAACTGTCAAGTGTTTCATAAAAGTCACCAGACTCACGACGCCAC
>NW_012148285.1:240384-269185 GCF_000956105.1 Propithecus coquereli | reverse complement strand
TGAGGTTGCTGTGAGCTAGGCTAACGCCATGGCACTCACTCTAGCCCGGGCAACAGAGTGAGACTCTGTCTCAAAAAAAAAAAGAAAAAAAGAAAAAAAGAATTGTACTACCTTTTGGCTGGTATTGCCTGTGGTATCTTTTCCCATTCCCATGCTTTTACTTTCAACTGTTTCTCTCTTGTAAACAGCATCTATCTGGATTTTTTCCCACACAAGCACCTCTTTATTGTAGAATAAAATGGGTCTGTTTCTGGAGTGGAAAGAGAGACAGACAGACCGACTGGCTGACTGACCCACTGTCCTATCTGGATGTTTTATATCCACCATCAATATTTTTATTTTAACTGGTAAGTTCATTCCTGTGTATTTATTGGAATCATTGGCATACTGAGACTTGTTCCTACCATCTTAATTTACTATTTTACATGGTTCAGTTACTTTCTGTTTTTTTTCCCCTTTCTTACATTTCTAGAATAGATATGTCCGTGTAACCTCAATAAGACAAGACGTTCGTTGATATCATAGAGACTGTTAATTCTGGGTTATTGTGGATACATTTTCTCTTTCCTTTGGTGTTATCTATTTTTAAAAGACAACAGTTGCCTTTACCATGATATTTGGTTTCTTTTGCTGAATATCTCTTTCGCAACATTTTCTGTAACTCTCCTTTTATGTAAGAGTTTTATCTAAACTGTTTCAAAGGGGGTCAGAGATTGCAGATGTGCTAAGCCTGAGAATGCATTTATGTTGTCCTCATCCTTGAATGGCAGTTTTCTTGGATAGAATGTTCTAGATTATTTTAGTCACCATTTTAAAATGTCACTTCATTGTCAACTTGCATCTACTGTTGCAGTTGAAAAATCTGATAGAACCTGGTTCTTCATGTTTTTTCCAATGATTAGTGATTTCTAAAAATGTTAAATAAAGACAAGATCCAGTCCTCACTCCACCCACCATAGCCACAGCCCTGCCTGTCTTTAGAAGGCTGCACACTATCTTATTTATTTTTTACTTTTATTTGCTTATTATTATTATTAGAGATGGGGTCTCACTATGTTGCCCAGGCTGGTTGTGTCCTGGCCTCAAGTGATCCTCTTGCCCTGGCCTTCCAGAGTGCTGGGATTACAGGCGTGAGCCACCGCACCCGGCCTCCTTATCTTGTTTTAGAACCTGTGACAAGGACTCAGGGGTGAGTAGGAGGCACCGGCGTTGGAGGGAGGTGAATTGTGACAGGGAAGGGGCAGCAGCCGGTGTGCGCCATGAAGCATGTCCCCACTACTGGCACCTGGAGTTTGATCGTGCTGGGGAGCTCTGAGGGCCTCGGAGCCGGGGCATTTATCCGCCAGCTCCTGCTGATGGTCGGAGCTCCCAGGAAATCCCGGCCTGCCCGGGCCGAGCAGAGCTGGCGCAGGGGTGCAGGCGCTGGTCTGGAGGCGGAGCCCAGAAACGTGGGGGGGGCTCCGTGGGGACCTGCTCCGGGCACCGAACACTCTTCATCCCGTTGAAGCACGTGGCTTACGCGTGACGAGAACCCGGCTTTGCATCGGTTCCGCGACGACAGAAAAGAAGGGATGGCGTCTGCCGGGGCGGGGGAGCACGCGATGGGCGCAGCTGCGTTGGGTCCTGCAGCGGGAGGGGTTACGCTGGAGGGCAAGGACCTGAGGTTCCGGAGGAGCAGACTGCGGGTGCGGGTGTCAGCGCGGGAGCTCGGGCATTCAGGGGTCTCGGAGTCTCAGCGAAGGGTCTCGGGCTTGGCTCTGCGTCAGCAGTTTGTCAGCCCGAGCGAGGTATCAGGAAGACCCAGGCAGCTTTCGAGAGCAGCCGGTACGCTCGTCCACAGAAGAGGCACCCTAGAAGCGCGCGAAAACTGGTCACCTTCCTTGGTCGCCGGGGACCTGCTATTTAAAATATACACGGGGGCCATTTTGCACTCCTTGGGCCGGCGAGGGCTAAAAGCACCGCCTTACCTGGCGCTGGGACGACCCGAAGAGGTACAGGCTCTCTTCGCCGGGGCAGGTGGAGACCGGTCCCGCCTTCCCGCAGGGAAGCCGGCTGCGGCCGGGCAGTTGCGGACGCGTGGCCCCTGCAGCCGAGCCTGTGTGCGCCGAGAGGAGCGGCCCTGCAGTGCTCGGTTTAAAGGAAAGCGCCCCTACGTCTGTGGTGGCGACGGCCCGGGGGCGACCTGAAAACCGTCCAGCTTGAACGAACAAAGCAGGCGTGGTGCACGCCTGTCCGGAGCGCCGCACCAGGACGCTGCTCTCAGCACAGATGGGCGCAAACGCTAACTTCCGTGAAAGGTGGAACGCCACGCACAGTAGGACAGCCCGGGTCCCCTCGCCGTTGCAGGGCTCCCTGTGGGCACAGAGGCGGCCCTCCCGCCCTGCACGGGGGAGGGCAATGGGGAGACAGTGTCCCTTCCCCAGGGGACCGTGGCCAGCCCCTTCGTGTTGAGGCCCAGGAAGAAGAGCAGCAGCCTGGGTGGCCGGGGGTGGGGGGCGAGAGGATGCATCTGGGTCCACGAGGGGCATTTGCGTGACGTCCCTGTGACGTGGTGTTCCTGGGGGCTGACGACCTGGCCATGAAGTTGTTCCCTCCTCGGAGCCTGTGTGCTGTGGCCTGTCAGCATGGCGGTGTGCCTGGTGGGGCACAGATGTGCTCTCGGCCTGCGGCATTTGGGGGTCTCTCTGGGCGGAGGCCTGTGACTCGGCGAGCGGCCTTAGTGGACAGGGGCGGACGCAGGCGCTGCCCGCTGGCGTGCGGGAGGGGGCTTCAGGGACAGCTGGCAGGGAGGCGGCATCTCTGTCTTCACCTTGACTGGTCTCTAAGTGACCCCCTCCATGCCCAAACCCGGTTCCACAGTCCAGGGCAGAGGAAAGGAGCAGCCTCCCGCTCTCTGAGACCCTCTGCGGTTTCCCGCCCTCTGCGCCGGCCGGTGGGCATCTTGCTGTCCCGCGGGGGAGGCTCCCGGGCTCAGCTGTGACGCAACCTGGGCTTGGGCTGGAGACCCGGGGTCGGAGATGGGGGTCGGGTGGCTGCGTTGCCTACAGTCTAACCTACTCTTGCAACACCGCGTGCGGCAGAGGTGGCGCATCTGCAGGGGGAACGCAGCCTGGCGGGTCGACGGTCTCAGACTCAAAGGTTTCACTCCCGCCTTCGGTGTGTGAGAATGCCACAGCACTCTGCGTGAAACAAAACCCAGGTACAGCTTGGTGGGAAGTTCGACCTCCTTTCTGAGGGTTTCAGTCCTATCCAGGCACTGCCCGTGAATCTCAGGCAGAGCAAAACATGCAAGGAAACTCACCTCTGTCTTGCAGGGCGTCCTTCCCGGGGCTGGCGGAGCCTTCTCCGGCCACCGCACGACGTGCTCAGACCAGGGAATTAAACAGCAGATCGATTCTCTCCCAGTCTGGGGGCTGGAAGCCCGAGATCAAGGTGTCGCAGGGCTGGCAGCTCCTGCGGTTGCCCCCGTGTCCGTGTCCCCATCTCCTCTTCTTATGGGGACACCAGTCCTATTGGATTAGAGTCCACCACAATGACCTCGTTTTACCTCGGTCTCTTCTTTAAAGGCCCCGTCTCCAGACGTACTCACGTCCTGAGGTCCTGGGGGGCACACTCGGCCCCCGGCCAGAGCCACCCCGGGGAGCTGGGAGGGACGTTCCTCCTCCCTCGCGTCTGGCTCGCTCTCAATGCAGGCACCCGCCCTTTGGGCGCGATGTCCCAGACCCTCAGACTCTCCAGAAGGGGGCAGCCACTCTCGGGCGCAGCGCAGAGGGGACACACAGGGGCGCACAGTTCTCCCTCCCCGACTCCTTCGCAGCTTCAAAGCCTCGGCGCAGCGCAGTCCCTCGGTGACCCGCCCACCACACGCACGGCCATGGACCTGTCCCGGCCTCGAGGCTCTCGCTCAGGAGGGCCGACCAAGGCATGCGGACGCTTGTCCTAGTTTCTCGGCCTGGCACCCCAGCCCCTCCCGAGCTGGGGGAGTCCTCCCCTGGGGCCTTGGCAGGGGCGGGACCTCGACAGCCCCAGGTGGGCTCTGTCCCGCCTGCCCAGCGAGGTCGCCCACAACCCCATCAGCCCAAGGGAAGGACGGGCTGCGCTGGGACCCGGGGGAGCAGAGGTGGGGACAGGGCTTCCTGGGCTGGGCTGCAGGGTCAGCCACGTCTAGGTCATTGCCACAGTGGGGGGCAGCTGTGTCAGGGCCACACCGGGTCCTGGGCATGTGGCCCCTGGGAAGGAGGCAGCGGTGACAGCTTGGTCCCCTCCCTTCCTCTTCTCTCACTCTTTGTCCCCACATGGGGAGGACAACGTGACCCTGGGACCCTTTACGTCCACCACGTCCATCGCAGCCTCCCAGCCGGCACCCCTGAGATCCTGGCCACATCCCTGGCCTCCCACCCTGAGCAGACCCTCTGGGAGACCACGCTGTCCCTGCCGCTCCAGGTGACAACGTGCCCCAGAAAGCCTGGGCCCCTGCGTGCCCATGGCCCTGCGACAGCCCTTTCTTGTGGCCTGGGGTTGGCGCCTCCCGGAGCCTCTGTCCCGGTTAGTGACTGCTGTCCCCTGGGCCAGTCTGCCGCCCCGCCCATTTCTGGGGTCTGTGAGCATCAGCTTCTTCCTTCATGACAGCAATTTCTGTCTCTGCATGTCTTACCTGATTTAAAACAAATCCCAGGCACAGATTTTAGAACAACACTGAAAACGAGAAACGCTGAAATGCCAGAAGACCTAAATAAAGGGAAAGATGTAACATGGTTAAGGGGCACCACTAACCCACCCCACACACGGCTTCAGTGTATCCCCTGCTCCCTGTCGAAGCCGCAATGGGCTGGGTTTTTGGGTTTTTTTACAGAAATGGAAAAGCGAATCCTCAAATTCAAACAGAATTGCAAGTGGCCCCGGATAGTTACAGCAATATTGAAAACGAAGAGCAAAGTTGGAGGACTCATACTTTCTGACTCCAGAATTTTCTACAAAGCTACCGTGATCAAAACCATGTGGTACTGGCATGCAGACAGAGATATAGACCCAGGGAATAGAATTGAGAATCCAGAAATAAACCCATATGTCGCTGCCGATTGATTTTTGACGAGGGCGCCAAGATCATTCAACAGGGAATGAATAGTCTCTCCAACAAACGGCGCGGGGCCACTGACCCCCTGCAGAAGAGCGGAGGACCCACACCCTACACCAGACACAAAAGTTAGCCCACATGGATCAGGGACCTAAGTATGAGAGTTCAAAACACAGAACGTTTGGAAGAAAACATAGGAGTAAATCTTCTTGACCTTGGATTTGGTGATGGATCCTTAGATATGATGTCAAAAGCACAGAAAAAAATTAAAAAATAGATAAATTTGACTTCATCAAAATTTTTCACATCAAAGAACATTTTTAAGAAGATGAAAAGACATCCTACAGAATGGGAAAAAATATTTGCAAATTATATATCTGATAAGGGTCTAGTATCCAGAATACATGACGATCTCTTACAACTCGAAAGCAAAAAGACAGGCTGGGTGGGTGGCTCACACCTGCAATCCCAGCACTCCGGGAGGCCGAGGCCAGAGGATTGCATGAGGTCAGGAGTTCGAGACCAGCATGAGAAAGAGCGAGACTCCATCTCTACTAAAAATAGAAAAATTAGCCGGGCATGGTGGTGGCGCCTGTAGTTCCAGCTACTCGGGAGGCTGAGGCAGGAGGATCGCTTGAGCCCTGGAGTCGGAGGCTGCGATGAGCTGTGATGACACCACGGCACTCCAGCCCAGGAGACAGAGCGAGACCCTGTCTCAAAAAAATAAAAAAATAAAAAAAAAGACAAACAACCCAATCAAGAAGTGGGCAAATGACTAGAATAGATGTTTCTCCAAAGGAGATATACAAATGGCCAACGAGGACATGGAAAGATGTTCAGCATTATCGCTCACCAGGGAAATGCGAGTCCAGTCAATGTAAGAGGCCACTCCAGCCCCCGCCAGGATGGCCATTAATAAAAAAAGAAAAATAACAAACGTGGATGAGGATGTAGGGAAACAGGAAGCCCCACACGTTGCCGGCGGGACGTACATTTTGTTGAGCAAAAGAAGCCAGGCACAAAAGGCCACCCGTTGTGTGATCCCATTTTTATGACCATCCAGAATAAGTGAGTTTATGGAGAGAGAAGGCAGACTGGGAGTTACCGGGGCTGAGGGGCGGGGGCGGGGAGCGACCATTTAACGGCCGGGGTTTCCCTTTCGGGCGATGACAACATTTCGGAAGGTGGTGGCTGCACAGCAGTGTGGATGCGCTACATGCCACCCGTCCACTTTGAAATGGTTAATTGTATGTTACGTGAATTTCACCTCGATACAAAGTATTTTTTAAAGTTAGATACCAAATTAAAGAGCAGTTTCGCTAGTTGTGCCATCGCGGGTCACACATAGAGAACCCACCGCACACAAAAGCAGCTGCGGAGCTGTTTCGGGGTGACGGTGCCGCGTGGGCCCCTCCCCCAGGACAGTTCCAGCTGCGGCTCCTTCGCCAGCACTTGGGTTTGTCCCTCTTTTTTCTACTGTGCTTTAAAACAACTTTGGTACAATCACAAACAGAAAAGCTACAAGCCTCGTACAAAGAGTTTGTTTCTGAACTTTGCTGAAGTTCAGGCTGCGTGTCCTTTTAAATGAGGGACGTTTCCCTAAGGTGTCCCCACACGACCATCGTGCCGGGAGATGACCGTGCCACGCTGTTACCATGATTCTCAGATGCCATTCAAAGTCCGTCACCTGCCCCGGTGAGGCACTTTGAAGCAAAAGGACCCAGTCGAGGACCACGTGGTGCATTTGAGTCTCTTTCGGTCTGAAATGGGTCCCCGGTCTTTCCTGGACCTTTCTGACCTTTCTGGGACGCGGGAAGGTGTCAGGTCATCTTTCCGTACAAGGCTCCTCAGGCTGCGGGCCTGATGTTGCTCGTGATTAGACTGAGACGATACATCTTTGGGAAGATATCGCAGACGTGACTCCGACTTCTTCCTGTTGCGTCTTACCAAGTGCACGAATTTGGGTTTGTCTGGTTACCAGATGTCTCGCCACGATTACCGCTGTCCCGGGCCGCCTTCCCCACGCGGAGTCCCTCGTTCTGTGGAGAGAGTCCTTGGGGCTAGACTACGCAGCTAGCCGACCTCCGCCAGACTTTCGACGCATTCACTCCTTTATTTATAGCTATGTGGACTCACAGTCTCCCGTTTTACTCAATGAATTGTGACTTGTTTCTTTTTCTCCGTTACGATTCAACATACGGGCTGGCCCGGTTTGGATGAGGGGACCCCTGCAAGCTGGTTTCCGAGGCTTCCTGGCTCATCCCCACCCCCTTCTCGGATCTCCCGTGGGATTGCTGGGTCCCTCTGGCGCTCACGCCCCTCACTCCAGGTGTTCCCAGGAGGCCCAGGCCCTGGAAATGGTGTTTAGGAACCAAGGTCTAGGTGACAAGTGTCTTCCTTGCTCTTGGGGTGTCACTGTCCTCAGTCCTTCTCAGGGACAGAGCTAGGGAATATATGTATGTGCGTGCACAAGCACATGCACACACACGCACACACACATGCATACATGCATACGCACACGTGTACACACACACGTGCACACATGCATGTACACACACACACATGCACACCCGCACTTCCATTTCTCTGTTGAAAGCAATGGGCTGGGCACGGTGGCTCAGCCTGTCATCCCAGCACTTTGGGAGGCTGAGGCCAGAGGATTGCTTGAGGCGAGGATTTTGAGACCAGCCTGGGCAACACAGATACTGGTGCTGCTCAGGGTCTCAGCTGTGTGGGAGGCTGGGGTGGGAGGACGCCTGAGCCCCGGAGCTGGAGGCTGCAGTGAGCTGTGACCCGGCCCCTGCGCTCCAGCCTGGGCAGCCTCCAGCTCTCGCCAAGCCCCCTGCAGTCCTGCCCCACGGGGTTTACCGCGGTTTGCTCCCTCTCCTCCTGGGCTGCCTTCTCTGGCGGTGGGAGACCAGCTCCCACCCTTAATTCACCGACTCGTTTCACGATGCCCCCGTGTGCAGCCAGTCCCTCCTCTCACCCTGCCCGGCCCTGCTCACTGGACGCCCACTCTGGGGGTTAGGATTAGGGTTAGGGTTAGGGGAATTTTACAACTTCCAGCCGTGGTAGTGCGTGTGTGGTAGAATCTCCTAGTTCTGCTCCGCAGCTCTCCAGACAGATCTGGCCCCAACCCCCAGAGTCCCGGCCCTGCCTCCCCGCCAGCCCCTCCCCAGGACGACCCCGGAGGGCCTCTGCCCTGCCAGGTGGGCTGTCTTGGCTGACCGGCCGGGGGTCTACACCCACGTCCCTGCCCATGTGAACTGGATCCGCAGCCACATCCGGCCTCAAGGGGCTTAGGTCCCACCCCTGCCCCATCCCCGGGCGGCTTCTTCCTCCAGAATCGCCTCCTGCTCCCTGCACCAGCCTGAGTCGCCCTCCCTCCTGTGACCCCTGGCCCCTGACCCTGAGCCACGGGACCCCTCCATCCCCCTCCTCCTGGTGGGCCGCATCCTGGGCCTGGAGGAACAGCCTGTTCGGCTCGCGACAGCCCTGGCTCGCGACAGCCCTGGCTCCCGCCCCCGCTGTCTCCGCGCAGGGAAACTGAGGCTGAGAGGTCATGCGCAGCAGGGTTGCACACCCCAGCGCTCCGGGTCTACGCGCGCACCCCGCAGGGCCTCTCCCAGCCCCCGGAGGTCCCCAGCGCGACCCCGCGGCTCCGACCCGACCGCGTGGGCAGGTGCACCTGCCGGCCCCGCCCCCTCCCATCCCCCGCCCCTCGCGCCGCGCCGCAGCGTCCGGCCGCCCTCTGCCGGCCACGCGCGGAACTGCAGCACCGGGCGCGCGGCCCGGCAGGGACCAACCGCAGGTGACCCCGTGACCCACCGCTAAAATCCAAGATTCCGCCAAGCCCGGAGTAAGTGGACTCGGCGAGGCAGTGAGATTCAAAGGCAATATGCCAAAGTACCGTATTTCTAAATATCAGCCACGAAGAGTTGGAAAATAAACTAAAAGTCAATACCATTTGCTGTAGGATAAAAAACTAAGCATCAGGAGTAACCGGGACGGAAGGCGGGTACGGTCTCCACGCCAGGAGGCGCAAACAGCTGAGAGGCGTTTGGAAAGCCCCCGACAGGTGGACAGAGAGGCCGCGCTTCCGGTCTGGGCTGTCCAGGGCCGGGCTCTGGGCGGGCTGCAGCGCGGGGCCACCACGGACCTCCGGGGCCTGCTCCTCGTGGAGGGCACAGCGGACTCCAAGTCAGTAGTAACACAGGACCTGGCACAGCCCAGACCATCCGGGGACAGGGGAGCGGATGTGGCGGGCTCCCTCCCTCCGAGTTTGAGACTGACGCCGAGCTGCCGTGATCACCAGCGGCGCTGCGTTCGCGGCCGCACGGAGCAGCACGGTCTGCAGAGACAGGCTCGCGGCGGGGCCTTCGCTCCAGACGGCGTCGAACGGGCCAAGCGTGCCCTTGCCTGTACGTGCGGGCAGGTAACCGCAGCGCCGCTCACTCAGGCCGGGTGTCCCCACGGGAACCTGCGTGCACGTGGGGCGGCTGTGGGGACCTCTGCACCGCCTGCCCCATTGTCTGTAAACTGAAAACTGCCCTAGAAGCAGTCTATTGATTTTGAAAATCACACAATTCCGCGTGCAACTCCGCCTTACAACAGAGCGCGCAGAACTTCCCCTCCGCCCGCTACCTGCACCGGCTGCGAGCATCACAGCGCATTGCCTTGTTTTCTTGTCGCTTTGAACCGTCGATTCTTTCTTTCTTTTTTTTTTTTTTTGAGACAGAGTCTCACTTTTTGCCCAGGCTAGAGTGCCGTGGCGTCATCCTAGCTCACAGCAACCTCAAACTCCTGGGCTCAAGCGATCCTCCTGCCTCAGCCTCCTGAGTAGCTGGGACTACAGGCATGCGCCACCATGCCCGGCTAATTTTTTCTATATATTTTTAGTTGTCCAGATCATTTCTTTCTATTTTTAGGAGAGATGGGGTCTCGCTCTTGCTCAGGCTGGTGTCGAACTCCTGACCTTCAGCGATGCACCCGCCTCGGCCTCCCAGGGTGCTAGGATTACAGGCGTGAGCCACCGCGCCCGGCCTCTTTTACGTATTCTTTGAAAGAGAAAAATACCTTTCGCGTGTGCGGCTGTGCATTTGCTCCGTCTGCAGGGCTGGTTTCCCCCAGGCCAAGATCTAGGTTTTCATCTCTTACGATCTTCGTTCTGCCTGCAGAACTTCCTCTGCATTTCCTGCGGGGCAGCTACGCCGCGACACGTTCTCGTGTGTTTGTCTGACTGAGAAAGTCTTTGCTTCCCTTCATTTTTTGAAAGATGTTTTCCCTGAGTTAATAATTCTATGCTGACGGCCTTTTTAAAAAACACGTTAGTGGCGGCTCTCCGTCGTCCCCGGCTTGCTGGTGTCTGACGAGCAGTCTCCTGTCACCCTCTTTGCTCCCAAATACTGTGTCTCCCCGTCCTCCGATGCTCCGCATTTTATCTCTACCACTGGCTTTCAGCACGTTCTGAGGCGCCTTGGCGTGTTTCACTGTAGGTTTATTCTATCGGGGTTTGCTGAGATGATCAGATCTGTCAGTTTACAGATTTGGCTGTTGGTTCCTCAAAGATCACTTCGACTTATGCCTCCTCCTCTCCCTTTTGGGATCCCGGTCACAGGGTGTGAGCTTCTCTGGTAGTTCCAGACGTCAGGGCGTTCCTGGTTTTTCCTGCCCTTCCTCCTTGTGCTTCGTTTGGGGTAGTTTTCCTGACCGTCCCGGAGTCATGCGTTCTGTTCCTCTGCATCCCTCGATCTCTTGATAACCCGTCCAATATCCATTTTCAACTCAGATATTTTATTGTTTATCTCTGGTCTTCCATCTGAGACTGTCTCACAGCTCCCACTTCTCTCATCACTGTTTCCTCTACCTCCGTGAGCACGTGGGACATGCTTACGACAGCGGGGCATTCCGTCTCCCCTGTCATTTCATCTTTTTCCTTTGCATGCCTAGTCATTTCCTTTTTAAATTTTTTTTAAGAGATAGGGTCTTGCTGTGTCACCCAGGCTGGAGTGCAGTGGCTATTCCCAGGTGTGATCGTAGCTCACAGCAACCTCAAACTCCTGGGTTCAGGCAATTCTCTTGCCTTGGCCTCCCGAATAGCTGGGAGTACAGGTATGTGCCAACTTGCCTGGCTAATTTTTAAATTTTTTTTAGAGACAGGGTCTCACTATGTTGTCCAGGCTGGTCTCAAACTTCCGGCCTCAAGCAATCTTCCCACCTTGGCTTCCGAAAGTGCTGGGATTACAGGTGGGAGCCACCACACCTGGCTTGGTGCCTGGTGATTTTTTATTAGACACTGGACTTCGTAAATACTATTTGGTTGTTTGCTGGATTTTGTTATATTCCTTGAAATAGTTTTCGGGGTGTGTTCTAGCATGCAATTAAATTACTTGGAATCAGATTTTTTTGAGATTTGCTTTTAAGTTTTGTTAGTGGGTGCAGAGAAGCTTAGGGATCATTTTACTCCGCTGCTAAGTCGATAACCTTCTGAGGACACCCCTGACGCCTGTATCGCAATGTTCCTGCACGTGGCTGGTGGAATCGTGAGATATTCGCAGCCCTGTGTGAGCTCCGGGAATCCTTCCGCCTCCTCTCATCCGATGGCTCTTACTCCTGACGTTGCCCCCACCGTCCTCTCATGCACTCACAGCACCTGGCCAAGGACCCCAGGGGACCCCTGCAGATCTCTGGAGCTCTCGGTGTGCGTTCTCTGCGCTCTGGTTTTGTGCTGCACTAATCCTGGCCGCCGTGACCTCTCCAGACCCCGTGTCTGCCTCCCCGGCTCAGCGAGCCCCTGCCCTGCCTGGGTTCCCCTCCCTGCTCCTGTCCTGGAAACTGTCGCTGGTCGCACCTTGCTCTCTGCCCTCCTCTCAGGCACACGCCCCACGCTGCCTCTTGCCTGGTGTCTGTAACCTGCTGTTTCATGCACTTCCCCCGTCGGCTGGTGGTCTGAAGCGGGAGGTCACACTGTGGCTCCATCCTGCCTGAGGCAGGTGTCCCAGCCTTGGGACCCATGTCGTACCACACTGGGCTGACTTCAGAAAGTGGACACCCGCTGGGAACACGCTGAAACCTCACAGGGTACGAGCTCCTCTCGCAACAGAGCAGCCGTTCCGCTCTTTGTGCAAGAGCTGTCATTTGGCTGGAGTGTGACAGTTGGAGAAATTGACATGCTTTCTGTCTCTGTCTCCCTGCTGTCCCAGCCCATACAGAGCCTTGCTACGGGCCAGCCTGTGGGCATGTGGCATCTCTCTCTGAGGGCCGTGTGGCACAGAGCCGCGTGGCCGTGCCCGCTCTGGGAGAGTGCTGTGGACACGGGGTGTGGTGGGTGCACGAGGTCCTTCCCCTCACTCAGCTGTCACCCGGGCTGCGCGGGGGAGGGGCTGTTTGCCACGTGGGAATAGATCCAGCACCTCAGGGGCCGGAAGGATCCCTTCTGTCTGGAATGTTTATGACGATCTGTTGCTGTTGGTGGAGGTTGTTTTTTTAAACAGCTTTACTGAGATGCAATTCACACACCGTTCAGTTCGCCCACTCAGAGCATACGGCGGTGATTTTAGTCTGTTCGCAGAGCGCTGCGACCATCGGGCCGCCCATTTCACAGCATATTTTTCTCATCCATCCCCAGTCTGCCCCGGGCCCTGGTGGCCACGTTCTGCCTCTGCAGATGCCCCGTGGGGACATTCAGTGGTGTCACACAATGTGTATCCTTTTGGGACTGGCCCCTTTCACGTAGACTGTCTTCGGTTCATGCATGTTGTCGCAGGTGTTGATCGAAATTAAGGCTGTTGAGGCAGAAATTTGATAAAGGTTCATTGGAAGCCAAATGAGAGCACGGACCCAGAAGACACAGCAGCAGAGCTGGAGAGTTCCAGCGTCTGCCGGGAGTTGGAAGCCTGTTACAGGGCAGTTTGGGGGAACGGGGGGGACTCCTCACACTGGAGGGTCCCTTTCCTTCAGAAGGTACAACACAGAGCTGCAACCACCGGATAAGGTGGCAACACGCAGGCTATGATGTCTCCGCGCGAGACATTCAGAAAAAACGCCCCGATTCGGAGATAACCCAGCGCCGGTCCTGGGCACTGATCCGTATGTGAACGACGTGGGAGACTCACGGTAAGTCCCTCACCCCGGGACGGGGTGTCACCTTGACCTCCCCACGGCGGGCTAATCTGGAAGCCTGCGCGCTTTCGAAGTAAACTGCCAAATGTGACCCGTGTGTTATCACGTGTCACTGCCTTTTGTGGCCGAGTTGTGTCCCGTTGTCTGGACGGACCACGCCTTGTCTGTCCTTTCACCATGACAGACGTCGGGTTGTTTCCACTGTTTGGCTGTGATGAAGAGCACAGCCATGAACACGTGTGTACCGGTCTCTGTGTGGTTCCGTTTCCCGTTCCCGTGGGGCCGCGCTGGGCTACAGCGGTTCGCACGGCACCGCGGCCGCTCTCTCCACAGCTCTGGTGTCTGGCGTGGCGGAGGTTCTGCGCTCTGTCCAGAAGCGTTTGCTCCAAGACCTCGCTGTCCTCTGCTCCTGATGTAAATTCCTTCCTGGGAACGTCCCGAGTTTAACCTTCAGGGTTTTCTTGGACGTTGTTCTCCAACAGTCAGGATGTCTGTTTCCCTCCCTCTTCCAGTTTCCTTTTTCCTTCCTTTGGTTTCCAGTCGGGCTTGTGTCCTCACCCTGTGAGTCTGTGGTCGCATTCTGGCTTTCACAACCGGTTGTTAGTCCTTCAACAGTTCTGCGCTCAGGGAGAGGCGGCCCCCACCCCTGTCCTTCTGCAGAGGAGAGGAGAGAGGCGGCGGGAAGATCTTGGACAAAGTGGGCCCCTGGGGGCAGGATGAAGGGGCCGCCCTGTCCCACCGAGCTCCCTCCCTCCGAGCGGTGGAGAGTAACAGCCCCAGGCTGGGAGAGTGGAAGTCCCTCTGCAGGAGGAAGGCGCTTCTGCCACCCTGAGACTATCCCCTGAGCGACTGTTCTCCTTCCAAAAGAGTTTCTGCTCTTCCCTCCTACCAGGAAGGACGCTTGGGTCTTAGAGGGAGGGAGGCCTCCACCAGCACATTTCAAGACAGGCCCGAGTCATTTCTTGGTCTCTTGGCTCCATCTCAGTTTGGAAGCTGGTTCTTCTACACTGTCCTGAGATTTTCCCGAAACACCTGCTCACTGAAGTTTCCCCCTCAGATGGGGGCTCAGAGGCTGCCTCCTCCAGGAAGCCCTCCAGACTCTGGTTTGGCTGGAGTCTCTGGCTTCTAAGGCCAAGGATTCTGTCTCAGGGCAGACTGGATTTTGCAGCGCAGCACCCTGCTCACCGTGGAGGCTAAGACAGCCGAGGAATGTTTTAAATGATGCACATTTCACAGGACTGGTAAGCCCCAAAACATGGAGCTTGGGGAGGAGGTGAGTGAGAGAAAAGTAAAACGACCCTGTGAGGACGTTCCTCCCCCCGTTTTCACTCCCCGAGAAGCGAGGCCGGTTGCAGCGGCCCTCACAGGGGCCAGGGCCCCTCACCTGTGCTCAGTAGGTGCAACATGGATGCACAATAGAAAGTCCGCCCCTCCTACCAGCCGTGCCGCAGAGCGGCCAGCTCTCCGCGAGACTGTCTTGAAAACAGGTACGTCCAGGCTGCCCTCTCCCGGGATCCCCGACAGCCACCTGCCCCAGCCCCGATCTCCTCAGCTTCCCTCTGCCGTGCTCAGAGCCACCCAGGGGAGGCCCACCCTCCGCGTTGCTCCTCCAATGGGGGCAGCGCACCCACCGGAGGTGGCCCAGCCCTGCTCTCCCCCCGGGCCCCCGTCCCCCGCAGGTGGCCAGCTCTGGCAGGCTGAGGCTGTCTGGGCACCTGGCTGTGTCGTGGGGCTCTCAGAGGCCCCTGGCCCTGCTCATCAGGGGTCCTGCCTCAGGCCGGTGGGCCTCACTGCCACGGAGCCAGGGCCCCCGAGTCTGGCCCTGCAGTGACCCGGCGCCTGGGCTCCCCACACCCTGGCAGGATGGGACCCACCACAGAGCTCCCTGCTCGTGCGTCCAGGGCCGGACAAGCACAGAGGCCTCAGACAGGACGGGTCCTCCCTGCTGGGGCCTGGGGGCCCAGCAAGAAACCTCCACAGGGGCCCCCCGGGTGCTGGGAACACCCCTCGGGAATCCATTCACTCACTCACTCACTCGTTCACCCCACGGTCTCCGGAGCGCCAGCATTCCACTGTGAGGTCGAGGAGGTCACTGTCTCGCGGCCCTTGCTGGACGCTGCCTGCCGACAGCATCTCTCCCGAGCCCACGGGACACACATGCCCGCACCGTGGGGACGAAGTCTCGGGAAGCTCCGGACATCTGAACCCAGCGACTGCCCGGTTTGTTGTGCGTTTTCGTTATGAACTGGACTGAATCTGTTCGTGCACACGGTCACTTGCATTTCTTCAGCGAATCGTGGGTTTTTGCTGGCGGATGACAAGAGTTAGGATGCTGCATGTACAGCCTGAGGACACCTGCCCTGAGAGGTGCTCTGGGCAGGACCTCCTGGGTCCTATGACCTCCTGGCCTGGCCCTGGGCCCTGCAGGGGAGGGGGGAGGGGTCCTCAGGGCCGGCCCGGATTGGTTCAGCGTTAGCCAATCATAGCTAGGGCATCCTCATGCTGATTGGACTGCCTTCTGGGCCTGAGCCAATAGGAACACTTCTTGGAGGACCAGGTCCCAGAGCCCCTGACTGGGCAGGGCCTGCAGGGGAGGCCTCCGCTGTGCTCCTTGCCCTTTGGCCCTTGTCCCTATGTCCCTGTCCCATCCCCTCACCACCTGGGCTCCTGAGGGTTCCACCTGTGGGCCTTGTTCCTAGAACCAGGCGGGGCACTGGGAGGCCTCCTGGGAGTTTGTTGGGAGAATGAATGGGGACCAGGGTCTCCGAGCAAGAGGGGTCTGGACACCCCCGCCCCTCCCACGGAGGCTGCTGTCCGGGAGGAGTCCCCATAATGTGCCCTGGGTGTGCAGGAGAGCCAGCAGGTCCCCAGGCAGGGTGGGGGTGGGACGAGGGCCTCCTTGGGTGCTGTGTGGGGTCCCCAGGGCCCCAAGAGGTCAGAGGGTGAGGAGATGGCTGGGGCCCTGGTGACCAGCAGGCCCAGCCAGAGTCGGGAGGTGGCAGTCTGCCCTGGACTCGGGACAGGGCCCAGGGGTGGTGGGGCTAGGGGCGTCCGAGGGGGGCAGGCGCTGGCCTCTTGTGCTGTGGCCCCCTCAGTCCTCTGCTCCTCCCTCTGTGGGTGCAGCTCAGATCCCGAGATAACAGGGGGCCGCACAGATGGCAGCAGAGATGGTGCCCGCTGGAGTCCTCCAAGCAGCTGAGTCTGACATGGGTGTGGGGACAGCAGGGTCCCTTCCTGACCAAGCAGACTTGGGCCCTGGGTCTGAGTCACCCACTTCCTCCACGTCTGCACTGGAGGGTGGAGCCCCCCGACCCCATCCGGGTCTGGAAGGATAAAAGGGGAGGGGAGAGCCCGCTGGGCAGAGAGGCACAGGGACAGGCCAGGGTATGGACCCCACCCTCTGTGCCCTGGACAGCCCCGTGGCCCCCGGCTCCCTCCTGCACCCCACACCCTGCAGACCCCGGCCCAGCCCCGCTCATGCCCCCTCCCTGCCCCTTCCAGATGCTGAGCCTGCTGGTGTTGGCGCTGCCCGTCCTCGGGAGCCTGGTGCACGCGGCCCCTGGTGAGTCTTGACCGCACCCTGCCCTGTCCCTGCCCATCACCCCTCACTCCATGCCGCACAGGCCGGGGCATGGGTGGGTCCAGAGGGGGCCAGGGCGCCTAGCACAGGCTGACCTTGTCCCGCCCCAGCCCCAGGCCGGGCCCTGGAGCGAGCGGGGATCGTGGGGGGCCAGGAGGCACCTGGGAGCAGGTGGCCCTGGCAGGTGAGCCTGAGGTCCAATGGCCAGTTCTGGGAGCACATCTGCGGGGGCTCCCTCATCCACCCCCAGTGGGTGCTGACAGCGGCGCACTGCGTGGGACCGTGAGTCTCCTCGGGGCCTGGCGGGTGGGGAGGGCCCGGGGTCCGCCCTGACTCCCGGGTGCTCCTGGGGGCTGCTCAGGTCCCCTGAGGAGGAGTCTCCTGTCCAGGGAAGTCCAGGACCCGGCAGACATCAGGGTGCAGCTGCGCGAGCAGCACCTCTACTACCGCGACAGACTGCTGCCCGTCAGCAGGGTCATCCCCCACCCCGACTACTACACCCCCCCAGCCGGGGCGGACATCGCCCTGCTGGAGCTGGAGGACCCCGTGAACATCTCCGGCCAGGTCCACACGATCACCCTGCCCCGGGCCTCGGAGACCTTCCCCCCGGGGACGCGGTGCTGGGTGACAGGCTGGGGTGACGTGGAAGATGGTGGTACGCGTCAGGGACGGCTGGACGCTGGGGCGGGTGGGGCAGGGCCACAGCATGGCCCCAGGGCCGGGGCCTCCCTCTTGGGGACAGGGGCCGCCAGGCCTGCCCGGGGGTGGGAGTCGGTCGCCCCCTCCTGAAGCTGCACCTTCTCCTCCCACCCTCAGTGCACCTGCCGCCACCGTTTCCTCTGAAGCAGGTGAGGGTCCCCATAGTGGAAAACCACATCTGTGACGCCAGATACCACACTGGCCTCGCCACGGGGGACAACGTCCACATTGTCCGGGACGACATGCTTTGTGCTGGGAATAGCCGGAAGGACTCCTGCCAGGTGGGCCCCTCGCGTCCCCCACACCCCGCCCTCCCGGGCCGGACAGCGAGCCCTGACCCTCGCCCTCCCCAGGGCGACTCCGGAGGGCCCCTGGCCTGCAGGGTGAAGGGCACCTGGCTGCAGGCGGGCGTGGTCAGCTGGGGCGACGGCTGCGCTCAGCCCAACCGGCCTGGCATTTACACCCGCGTCACCCACTACGTGGACTGGATCCGCCGCTACGTCCCCAGGGAGCCCTGAGCCAGGTCCCCAGGGCTGCCGCCGGGTCAGGGGAGAAGCCAGCTCCCTCCTGTCCCCAGCATTGCTGCTTTCCACCCAGGTGGGGTCCACCCCCAGCACAGCTTCCCCGTCCTCGGTCCTGACCCTGTCTCCTGTCCGGAGCCGCCTCCCCTGCCCCACCCGAGCCCCTGCCCCATCCGGAGCCCCTTCCCCTCTGCTCCCTCCCACCCTGCCCTGCTCACGCGCTGACTGTCTGCACACTGTCTCATTAAAGTGCATGAGAAGCAGGCACGGCTGTCACTGTGTTCCTGGTGTGGGTGTTGCTGGGGAAGGGGCTCCAGGGCACGGCCGGGTGCAGCTGCCGGAGCTGCAGGGTCCCCGGTCCCCGAGCCCCAGCGTGTCACTGTGGGACGGGGCCTCCTGGGACCGAGGGCTGACTCCTCCCTCACAGGCGTCCTGCACTCGGGGACTCGGGGCAGGCAGAGCAGCACGGGGGACGGACGGTTGAAAGTTGATCACAGAGGACACCAGGCACCTGTGCCCGGCCCAGAGCCAGCAGGGCCACCGCACCCCGCAGCCCCGCACCCTCCCTGCACTGTGGGCTCCAGCGTGGGCTCTGGGCTTGTCCCGCACGCCTGGGTGCACCATAGTTTTGTTTCTCCTGGGGTTGTCGTTTGTGTAACTGCTCTGATTGTCACACCCTGAGACCTGCTTTTTTCACTCAGCACTAATGGCCTTTTGTTAGAAACTCTACCGCTTCCATCCCTTTGCTGGCGTGAATAACGCCGGGCTGCTGGCCGTCTTCCTAGAGCTGCTTCATCGAAGATCTCCCTTAGGGCAGAGTCCCAGAGGACGCCCATGGCAAAGCCACGTTGTTTCTAGAAAGACTGTTCCCAGCAATCTACCCGGTCCCAGGTCACAGTGCTCACTTCGTCCCTGGCCAGCACTGGGCACAAATGACACATCCCGTGCTTGTGCGGTGATGCGCAACGGGGCAGAGGTGACGTGTGCTATGTGGGACACGGTGCGATGCTCGTATCACCCGCTGCGTTCTGGGAAAAGCGGAACGCACGAACACACTGCGAGTCTGCAGCTCTTGCGCCAAGCAGCCCTGCGCGGTCTGCGCCGTTTCATCCCGGAGCCGCAGCTTTCCCGCGTCTGTGAATTGCCTCTGCCGCTCCTTTGTCCACAGCTGTTGGGGCTTTAAGTTTATTTTCATTGTTCTGAGATTTTTAATTAAATCAATCCATTACCGGTTGGTCTTTAGCAGTTGCCGAAAACCGTTTCGGTTGCCTTGCGGAGGTGGGGGTTTGTGTTCGCAGATGGAGATTTTAGCTGTTGCGGACCCAGGCCCAGGCCCGCTCCCACCCCGAGGCCCCGATTGGGGAGTGTCCTGCTCCCCGACTGGAAACTGCAGACCCCAGGGTCCATGCCCAGTGGGCTACGGGAGACCCCGCCAGGCCAGGGGCATTGCCAGGGCCAGGCCCCCGAGCCTCCGCTTACCTCCCGTCGCAGGCTGGCGTTGGGGCTCCTTTCTGCACAGCAGGCCTGGAGCCGGGGCGTGGTGCTCCGCAGGGAGCCGTGCGGTGGGGGGATCCCCAGTGCCGGAGGCACATGGAGCCGGGACCGGTGAAGGCCCAGAAGTCCCTCCTGTGGGGACCCGGGGATGGCCTGGAGCTCAGGACTCAGAGCACCTGGTTCCATGAAGACCCTGCCCTCTGCCCCCTGCACTGGGCCCGGGTAGAGGGGACCCGGGCGGGGACTCCTGGCCCAGACCCTGCCCCCACTGTGCAGGGCTGACCGCGTAGCTCCCACCCCCGCCAGCTACACCGGCCCAGGTGTGCGGCCGTCCTGCGGGAGGAAGGGGCCCTGCCACAGAGGGTGGGCTGATGTCGTCCTTGTCGGTCACCAGGTCAACATCTAACTGGGGTTTGGAGGCTGGGCTGCCGACCGCCAGGTGCTGGCCTGCAGGAGGCCAAGTGTGGGCCCCGTGAGGCCACGTCCTGGTGGGTGATCAGGCAATGCCCCCTCGTGCCTCAGTTTCCCCACATCTAAGGGGGAGTGTCCCTGACCTCGAGGGTCTCAGCGGGACCCTCCAACCCTGGCCTGTGACTTGGAGCTGGGGAGGGCAGGAAAGGCCCAGCTGCCCGGGGCCCCTAATCAGCTGGGTCATCAGGCCCTGGCCACAGAGAGGACGGTTAGGAAGGGCCGGCCCGGCTGGCAGCCGTGTGATGGTGCCCATCTGACCCGTGGTGGGGACCTCGAGACCCGCTGGCGGATGTGGAGACAGGGACATCTCGGAGGGCGGGTTGTCACGGGGACCTGAGCTGTCTCCACAGGGGTGTCTGGGCCTTGGCCTGGGAACCCTGAGACGGGGCTCATAGAGGTTGAAGGACAGTGGGCCAGCGTGTCCCTTGGGAACCAGGGAGAGCTTCCTGGAGGGGGCGGCACTCATCCTGGCCCCACCCTGGGGAGGACAAAATGCTGGTTTGCAGCCAGGCACTGGGTGGTCTTTCCCTGCTGTGGTCTGAGCGGGAGCCCCTGGGCGGGCTCGGTGGCCGGGCTGCCGTGTCCACATGGGGACAAACGGAGGTGACAGTCCTTCCCTGTGCGTGTGCACAGGAGCAGGTGGGTCCTGCCCATGGTGCCGTCCTCCTCCTGGTCCTACCTTCCTGCCCCGACAGCAGGGGTGCGGCTGTCCCTGCCGCGGCCCACACCCAGCGGGCCCGAGGCTCAGGTGGCCGCTCCTCCTCCGCCCTGCGTGGGCTGAAGCCACGGCCCCGGGCCCCTGTGGCCTGCTGCTCCTGGCCGTGCTGGGTGCGTGAGCGGCCGGGCGTGCTGCGGGGCGTGCGCTGAGGGAGCGTCTGCTCTTGCCGGGGCTGGGCCTCCTCCCGGAGCCGGGTGTTCACGCATTTCCAGTGTCTCCCATCAACCCTGGGGTGGGAGCCTCACGGCCTGGTCCCTGGGCCCGGGGAGCTTGAGCGCTGGCCGGAGCTGGGGTGAAGCTGGGGCGGGACAGAGAGGGACACGTGCCCAGGCCCCGCGTCGTCGCAGGGCCTGTGTTTTCTCTGCACAGCCTGCGCCTGGGTGCTGGGCGGCCGCCATCGGTGCCTGGGGGCAGAGGCCGGTCACAGGTGCGGTCGGGGTGGAGGTGCCGGCAGCCCTAGGCCCTGGATCCCAGGTGGGGGGAGGAGGCCCCAGGCAGTGCTCTGTGCCTCCCAGCTGCCATTTATGGCCCATGGCGGGTTTTACCCTGCCACCAGTCCTGGCCCCACCTGCTTAGGACAAGGGATCCACCCAGGGCCACCCTGAGGCCTGGTGGGCGTGGACGCCCCTCCCCCAGGCAGCCTCCCACCCCCTCATCCTGGGCCTGCCCGTCTCCTTCCCGCAGGTGTCTCCCGTGGGGTTCTGTAGCCAGGTGTGTCTCACGGGGGTGGGGCGGGGGCAGGGGAGGCCTGGCAGGAGCCCAGAGGCGACACCGCGTCCTCCCCAGGGGTCACATCACGGGGCCCAGGGAGGCCGCACAGCTCCTCATGGTGGTTTCCACTCGGGCCTCGCGGCCGGGGCCCTCCCAGCTGTGCTCTTCCCCTGCGGCTGTGTCTCGTATGGAGATGCTTCGAGACCCTGCAAACCACGTGCTTGCCCCAAACCCCCCTGCAGTCTCACCGCCAGGGAGGACCCTCGCCTCGGTCCTCATCACGGCCTCTGGGGCCACTCCCCACACCGCCCCGGCTTCCTGGGTCTTTCTGGCGCCCGTTTTGGGGCCTCTCCTCCGAGCCCCTCCCCAGCACACCCCCCTTTCCTGGCACAACGAGCTGCCCCGGCCCCCGCATCCCTGTTCGGCGTCCTCTGTTACGATTTTTGGAACATGGTGCTTAGAAACCAAGACCTGGGCGCCAGTGCTGCGTGTGGCTGCTGGGGTGTTGTTTCTTTCGGGGGCTCCCAGCAGATGGGGGGCTGAGAATGGAAGAGGAAAATGCCGAGGTGGTGGGGAGGGCTGGCCAGGGAAGGCTTCCTGGAGGAAGAGGCAGAGGGCCTCTCGGGATACCCCACTATCGACCCCTCCTCTTTCTTTCGGCTTAGGGTGTGGCCGACCCCAGGTTTCAGATGTGGGGGGCCGAATCGTGGGGGGACACGCTGTCCCAGCCGGCACATGGCCCTGGCCGGCCAGCCTCTGTCCGCGGAGAGTGCACGTGTGGGGAGGGTCCCTGCTCAGCCCCCAGTGGGTGCTCACGGCCGGCACTGCTTCTCCGGGTGAGTGGGGACGGGGGTGCAGAGACTCGCTTGGCCTTTGACTCACTCCTGAGCTGGAACCCTCTGGGCCTCAGTTTCCCCTTCAGTGGATAGGGAGGCAGTGTGTGGCCCCAGGGTCCTGAGGGCATGCCACCCACCACGCCGGCCGGTGCCGCCTGGGGAGTTTCCCAGCGCCCAGAGTGAGGCTGCTGCTGTCTGCACAACACCCCTCCCTCCCTCCAGCTGTCACTTCTTCCCAGGGAGTGAGAGCCCGAAACCTTCCCCCTGGCCAAGTCCCCTGGGCTGAGGTGTGTCACTGGCTACCAGTCGGGCCGACAGGACCCCCAAGGTGGGGCCGTGCTGGACTTTGGCCCCGGTGCCCAGAGTGGACCTTCAGCCAAGGAGGGAAGGGTTGGTGGGGTCCTGGCGGGGGTGGGGTCTGGGCAGGCTCCGTGCTAACCTCGTGCCTCTGCAGCCAGCCACCCGCGGGGCGGTGACGCCCCCATAGCCTCCTGATCTTCCCTGCCAGGTCCCTGAACTCATCCGACTACCAGGTGCACTGGGGAGAGCTCAAGGTCACTCTGCCCCCCAGCTTCTCCACCGTGGGGCGGGTCATCCTGGACTCCAGCCCCACAGGGCCACCGGGGTCCAGTGGGGACATCGTCCTGGTGCAGCTGAGTGCCCCCGTGAGCCTCTGCAGCCAGGTGCTGCCCGTGTGCCTGCCAGAGGCCTCGGCCGACTTCCGCCCTGGGACATGGTGCTGGGTGACCGGCTGGGGCTACACGCAGGAGGGAGGTGAGGCGCCCCCAGCCACCACTCTGCCCCCGTGGGGATGTGGGGACGTGCGGATGAGGAACTGGGATTGAGAGACCTGCTGATGCCATCGCTCCTCCTGGTGGCCTCGACAGCTGGCCAGGGCTGCCTGCATCAGCTGCCCCATTCCCAAGTCCACCCACGTGGACCCACAGCCAGTGTGCCAGTCCCTGGGGTCACCGTGGTGCGGGGCTTGCATCTGGGCAGGACCCACAGGTCGCCCGTGCCGGCGCGGGGCTGGTGCCCAGCCCCCCTGAAGCCTGTCTCCCCGCCCCAGAGCCCCTGCCGGCCCCACACAGTCTGCAGGAGGCGGGAGTCTCCGTGGTGGACACGGACACCTGCAACCAGGACTGCTCCAGCCCAGAGGGCGGCGTGGTCCAGCCCGACATGCTGCGCGCCCAGGGCCCGGGGATGCCCGCAAGGTGCACAGGCCGGGCGCGGTGCAGGAGGCAAGCCCAGAGCCCTAGGATGGACCCCACCTCCCAGTGTCCTGGTTTCCCCTTCTGCGCCCCCAGGATGACTCGGGAGAGCCCCTGGTCTGCCGGGTGGACGGCTCCTGGCTGCAAGCCGGCACTGTGAGCTGCGTGAGGGCCGTGCCGCCCGGCCGAGGGTCTACACCCGCGTCACTGCCTACGTGGACTGGATCCGCTGCCACATCCGGGCCTCAGAGGGCTCAGGGTCTGCCCGCCCCGGGCCCCACGTGCTGCCCCTCCTGGCCGGCTTCTTCCTCCCTGGACTCCTCCTGCTGCTCTCCTGCACCCTGGTGGCCAAGCGCTGGCTGCGCCCAGCCTGGGTCGCCCCCCCATAACCCCTGACCCTTGACCCCAACAGCAGTGATCCAAGGAGTTTCTTAAATAAGTTACTGTTTATTCCGTGTGGCTCCCTCCCTCCCCTTCCCTCGAGTTTTCTGCCTGGGCTGTTGCTGCCGCGTCCAACCTGAATCACCCCACAGACGGACGTGGGCTGAGGCCCGGACGGACGGAGGGGCAGGCCCACTCGCACGGGGGCCGGGGCATCTTATTGCATGGGCCGAGGTCCCCAGCGACTCGGCCGCTGCCCAGTCACGGATGTTTCCGGAACGTCTAGGGAGCGGGAGGGCACAGTGGGGGAGGGAGAGTGAGGGGGCGTGGCGGAGGGACAAGCTCTCAGACCGTGAGCGAAGGTGACGCTGCTTCGGTGGCCTCGGGGACCACGCCTGCTACCAGCCAGGGCACCAGGGGCCCTGGTGTGTGCTCCCTATAAAAACGTGGACCCTGAGGATGGTGCGGTGCCTTCCTCCTCGTGGCGGGTGTCTGGTCCTCGACCTCGGCGCGGCCTCTCACCCAGGACTCCTGACCCGTGGCCCGCGCAGCCTCGGGCAAAATTTGAAAAACCCAAACCTGAGTCGAGGCCACGGCGGCTCGCGGGACTCCCCGCCTCTCCCGGGCTGACGGCCTCCTGGCGCCTCTCGCCCCGCCGGGCAGCCCAGCGCCAAACCCCGAGCGCGCGAAGGTCCGAACTACACAGGCTCATCCGCACCCTCGCCCGGGGTAGGGGTGGCGGGGGGAGACCCCAGCTTCTTCATGGGGGGCTGGGGGACAGTGAGGTACAGCCCCCGCATCTTCTCTGGGGGGTCACCAGAGGGCACAGGAGGCTCTGTTTCTTGGGGTTCCAGAGGTGCCGCGGCCCCCGAGGAAGCTCTGGGCTCTGGGGTCAGGCCGTGGCCACTGTGCAAGAAAGGGTCTCCCCCGGGGCCCCCCAGGTCCAGCGGCTTGAAGGCAAAGCTGGGGACAGTCAGATGCTCCGCCCAGCAGGGGGCCGGGCCCCACCGCTCCCCCCTGGCGGCAGGGTCCCCTCCAGCACCCGGGCCCTCCGTGGGCTCCAGGGCGTCCCTGTGGGGCGCAGCCTCGCAGGACGGGGTCCTGCGCCTCAGGGTGGTGGTGCCCTCTGCCGCGGGGGGCCGGGTGGAGCCCTCGTCCTCCGCGGGGGGGTCTACAGAGATGCAGGGGGGGCTCATCTTCTTCTTCCTCCGTGTGCCCAGGGCCGGCTCGGCCTCCAGGCCCCGGGCCTTTGCCTCCCCGGACTCCAGGCCGTCCTCTGCTCCACCTGGCTCCGCCGCGGACCACCGCTGCTCTTCTGCGCGGCCCGGCCTGTCCAGGAAGCCCTGGGCGTCCACGCTGCAGCGCCTACACGGGGTCCGCTCGCCACCCGACACCCCGGGGCCATGGGGCTCGGCCGGGGGCGACCAGGCGTGGGCGGCGCCGGTGATGTGGCTGACTTCCTCATCCGCTGGGTCCGTGGCCTCCGCGGCCTCCGCCTCATCTCTGCCTGGTGCCGGCGGCTGGCTGGAGACGCAGTGCTGTCCAAATGTGTGCTTCCGGGTGCGGACGCTGGGGGGCCGTGAGGAGCCCCCCAGGGACACCTGCCTCACCGGGGTCTTCTCAGGCTCCTTGGAGTCCAGGGCACTGTCCCCAGGGCTGTCACTGCGCCCCTCCAGGGACTCGGTGTGCATGGCCTCCTGCAAGGGCACGAGGTCAAGGTGAGGCGTGGGACCCCAGGGAGAACCCCTCCCACCTGGTGCTGGGGACACAGTGAGCTGGCAGCTCCTGCTGCGGATGTCACTGGCCCCGTCTCACACCCCCTGTGGGTCTCCCGGGGACAAGTCTGCACCACCGCTCTGTGAGCAATGGCAGAGGGAAGGGCCCGGGAGGTCTGAGCTTCTGTGGGCAGAGCCTGCCGGGCCCCAGGAGGCCTCGAGGGTCACAGAGCTGGGGCCCAGGCCACCTCTCCATCCCCCACTAGCCTCCGGGGCTCCAGGCCCTGAGACCTGCCAGGAGGCAGACAGAAAACTCCGGAGCCCCGGGAACACACAGCCTCCCTCCCCGGGCCCCACCTCCTCCTCAGCTGCAAGGTGAGGCGGCTCCTACCTGTCTGCAAAGCGGCCGGCTGAGGCTGGGGGAGCGGGCGTTGCCCCGAGGGGACGGGGCGCGGAGAGTGTCGCTTCCCCTGGCCGGGGAGGACGCTGCCAACGGGACCTGGAGAGAGGCGCAGGGCTCCGGGGGCGGCGAGTGAGCAGGGGTGGCCGAGCCTGGGGCAGGAAGACGCCTGAGCCGTGCGGTCGCCCTGTCCTGCCACTGCCCACCGGCCCCCGTCCCCGCCTGCGCCTTGTCTCCTGCTGCCCTGCCAGGAGCCGTACCCGCGAGGGTGCCGCCCACCCGGGTCTCCGTCTCCACCTCCTGCAGCGGGTGAGGGTGGCGGGCCGAGGCGGGCGCCACGGGCCGGAACATGTAGCTGTCGTTGGGCAGCGAGAGCA
Source organism: Propithecus coquereli (assembly GCF_000956105.1). Classification (NCBI taxonomy): domain Eukaryota; kingdom Metazoa; phylum Chordata; class Mammalia; order Primates; family Indriidae; genus Propithecus; species Propithecus coquereli. The sequence goes on along the minus strand of NW_012148285.1, from coordinate 242,876 downwards.
TCCTGGACACGGACACCTTGCGCACGGCCAGGAGGCTCGGGGCGTCCGGGCTCTCGCGGGGCGAGGGAGGCGCGTCCGCGTCGGGCCCGGCCGGGGGCTCCTGCGCCATCTCCAGCTCGATCTCGGCGTCCATCTCCGCGTCCTCTCGCGCCTCCTTGTTGCTCTCCTCCAGGTGCTTCATCAGCACGGCCACCACCACGTTGACCAGCACGAACTGGGCCACCAGCACGAAGGTCACGAAGTAGACGGGCGACAGGGCCGGCAGGTAGCTGAGGCAGTGCCTGTCCTCGTGGGTGCACTCGCGCAGCGTGTCCTGGGGGGGCGGCCGCGGGGCTGGGTGTCGCCGCCCCTCCCTGGCCCCCTCCCCTCGGAACACACGCCGACCGGAGCTGCAGCCACGCGGTACCTTCATGATCCCGTTCCAGTTGTCCCCGGTGGACACGCGGAACAGCGTGAGGAAGGCCATGCCGAAGTTGGAGAAGGTGGCGTGCCTGCTCAGGCCCTCGCACGGGTTGTCCTCGCTGCACTCTGCCGGGGGGCCGCCTGGTCAGCTGCCCGCAGGGGTGCTGCACGCACCGGCCTCGCACACTGCCCAGGGACGCAGGGCGGGGCCGCAGGGGCCCTGAGAGGAGCCGGAAGCGCCTGCGGTCCGTGACTGTGCGTGCGGGGGCCGAGCGGAGCCCACGCCCGGGCGTCTGGGGCGCTGGCTGGCATGGACCCTCCAGGTGGGCACACACTGGGCTGGGACGGCCGCCACAGCGCCTGCCAGACCCGGCCACCGAGGCCCTGCAAGACCCCACAGGCAGGGAGGGGACCAGTGGGGCCTAGGCTGCCTGGGAAGGGCCCCGCCTGCCCTAGCGGGGGTGGTGGTCTTAGAAGTTACGGGGACAACCCAAAGGACACGCAGCCAGCACCACCAGTCTTCTAGAAATCACGCGGGGCTCAGGGGAGTGTGTGCGTGTCTCCGTGTGTGTGCACGTCTGCACGTGTGTCGTAAGCCGGGGAGCTGTGCGACCGAGCGTGTGCAGGTGCTCGTGGGCACCTGCTGTGACGTCGGCCCCACACAGCGAAGGGCAGAGGGAACAGGGCCGGCCGAGGACTCCAGCAGGCCTGTGGCCCCCCAGCCTTGGGCGGCCTGTGGGTGGACCCCGCGTCTGCCGGGGGTGCGTGGCGTGGCCCCACTCACCGAGCCTCCCGAATAGCTCCACTCCCAGGGCAGCATAGATAAAAAACAGGAGCATGAAAAGAAGGCCAAGGTTCCCTACCTACACGGAGAGAAGCAGAGGGAGGTCAGGCGGGCGGCTGCAGCCCCTCGGGCACCGGGCTCTCCCGGCCCCGGGGTGGAGCAAGTCCCCAGAGATGGGCTCGGGCCCCTGCTCTCAAGTCCACGTCCCTCCTGGGCCCCCTGGGGCTCCTTGTCCCCACCAGGGGTCAGGGTCCCTCCCCCACCCCCAGCCCCGCCCCTTGCCACGCCCACTCTTCACCCCCGACATCCGGGGACCCCCCCACTCAGCCTGCCCGGCAGGTTCTCCTGCTCCCCAAGGCCAGGAGGGTCTCCCTGAGGCTCTGGCCTTCCCTGGGCAAGGGTCGCCTCCAGCCCTGGCCTTCGCAGGCAGGTGCCACCCCACCCTGCCGGACACATGCACACCCTGTCCGGCAGGCCCCCTGACCTGGCTGCCCCCTGCCCTTGACTATGGCATCGAGCTGGGTGTGGCCAAGCCCTAACCCTCCCTCCTGCCCCTCCCTGGATGCTTAGTGCTTGACGGGGGACCCAGGAGCGCTTGGGAAGGCCCCACAGATGGGCTGGGAGGCCACTGGGGCAGACACGTGGCGGGTGGACGGGCACGCCAACCCGCCCGTGGCACAGCGCAATTGCCGTGTGACCGCCTGGCTAGACCACGTGTGCATGCCTGGGTGACAGGAGTAAGGCCCCCGTGGCCGTGTCCTCTTGGGGGCGCCGTGACGCTGGCCCGCGGCGGTGGCCGACCTACCTGGGGCAGGGCTTGCACCACGGTGTCCAGCAGGGCGCGCATGCCCGTGGCCATCTTGAGCAGCTTCAGCACTAGCGGGAGCCGAGAGTCAGCGCGGCTGGCCCCTCGTCCCGCAGACCCCCAGGCTGGCGGCCCGGCCCTGCAGCCCAGGCGGGCGCGTGGCACCTACCGCGGGCGATGCGCAGCACGCGCATGATGCGGATGATGGTGGGGTTGACGGGCAGCGCGGCGCTGGTCTCGATCTCCTCCAGCGCGATGCCCACGATGGACAACAGGACGATGGCCAGGTCCAGCTGGTTCCACCTGCGCGGCCACGGGCGGGGGCTCAGCCCCTCCCTGGCCTCGCACACGCCCCCGGGGCCCCCGGTGCCCCCACTCGCCTCACACCTCGCAGACCCCCAGGAGGATGGCCGCGGCTCCCACCTGCCCCCCAGGGCCCCACCCACACCTGTCCTTGAAGAACCGGCGGAACCCAAACGCCACGAGCTTCAGCGCCGCCTC
>NW_012148285.1:222969-240334 GCF_000956105.1 Propithecus coquereli | reverse complement strand
GCTGACTGTCTGCACACTGTCTCATTAAAGTGCATGAGAAGCAGGCACGGCTGTCACTGTGTTCCTGGTGTGGGTGTTGCTGGGGAAGGGGCTCCAGGGCACGGCCGGGTGCAGCTGCCGGAGCTGCAGGGTCCCCGGTCCCCGAGCCCCAGCGTGTCACTGTGGGACGGGGCCTCCTGGGACCGAGGGCTGACTCCTCCCTCACAGGCGTCCTGCACTCGGGGACTCGGGGCAGGCAGAGCAGCACGGGGGACGGACGGTTGAAAGTTGATCACAGAGGACACCAGGCACCTGTGCCCGGCCCAGAGCCAGCAGGGCCACCGCACCCCGCAGCCCTGCACCCTCCCTGCGCTGTGGGCTCCAGCGTGGGCTCTGGGCTTGTCCCGCACGCCTGGGTGCGCCATAGTTTTGTTTCTCCTGGGGTTGTCGTTTGTGTAACTGCTCTGATTGTCACACCCTGAGACCTGCTTTTTTCACTCAGCACTAATGGCCTTTTGTTAGAAACTCTACCGCTTCCGTCCCTTTGCTGGCGTGAATAACGCCGGGCTGCTGGCCGTCTTCCTAGAGCTGCTTCATCGAAGATCTCCCTTAGGGCAGAGTCCCAGAGGACGCCCATGGCAAAGCCACGTTGTTTCTAGAAAGACTGTTCCCAGCAATCTACCCGGTCCCAGGTCACAGTGCTCACTTCGTCCCTGGCCAGCACTGGGCACAAATGACACATCCCGTGCTTGTGCGGTGATGCGCAACGGGGCAGAGGTGACGTGTGCTATGTGGGACACGGTGCGATGCTCGTATCACCCGCTGCGTTCTGGGAAAAGCGGAACGCACGAACACACTGCGAGTCTGCAGCTCTTGCGCCAAGCAGCCCTGCGCGGTCTGCGCCGTTTCATCCCGGAGCCGCAGCTTTCCCGCGTCTGTGAATTGCCTCTGCCGCTCCTTTGTCCACAGCTGTTGGGGCTTTAAGTTTATTTTCATTGTTCTGAGATTTTTAATTAAATCAATCCATTACCGGTTGGTCTTTAGCAGTTGCCGAAAACCGTTTCGGTTGCCTTGCGGAGGTGGGGGTTTGTGTTCGCAGATGGAGATTTTAGCTGTTGCGGACCCAGGCCCAGGCCCGCTCCCACCCCGAGGCCCCGATTGGGGAGTGTCCTGCTCCCCGACTGGAAACTGCAGACCCCAGGGTCCATGCCCAGTGGGCTACGGGAGACCCCGCCAGGCCAGGGGCATTGCCAGGGCCAGGCCCCCGAGCCTCCGCTTACCTCCCGTCGCAGGCTGGCGTTGGGGCTCCTTTCTGCACAGCAGGCCTGGAGCCGGGGCGTGGTGCTCCGCAGGGAGCCGTGCGGTGGGGGGATCCCCAGTGCCGGAGGCACATGGAGCCGGGACCGGTGAAGGCCCAGAAGTCCCTCCTGTGGGGACCCGGGGATGGCCTGGAGCTCAGGACTCAGAGCACCTGGTTCCATGAAGACCCTGCCCTCTGCCCCCTGCACTGGGCCCGGGTAGAGGGGACCCGGGCGGGGACTCCTGGCCCAGACCCTGCCCCCACTGTGCAGGGCTGACCGCGTAGCTCCCACCCCCGCCAGCTACACCGGCCCAGGTGTGCGGCCGTCCTGCGGGAGGAAGGGGCCCTGCCACAGAGGGTGGGCTGATGTCGTCCTTGTCGGTCACCAGGTCAACATCTAACTGGGGTTTGGAGGCTGGGCTGCCGACCGCCAGGTGCTGGCCTGCAGGAGGCCAAGTGTGGGCCCCGTGAGGCCACGTCCTGGTGGGTGATCAGGCAATGCCCCCTCGTGCCTCAGTTTCCCCACATCTAAGGGGGAGTGTCCCTGACCTCGAGGGTCTCAGCGGGACCCTCCAACCCTGGCCTGTGACTTGGAGCTGGGGAGGGCAGGAAAGGCCCAGCTGCCCGGGGCCCCTAATCAGCTGGGTCATCAGGCCCTGGCCACAGAGAGGACGGTTAGGAAGGGCCGGCCCGGCTGGCAGCCGTGTGATGGTGCCCATCTGACCCGTGGTGGGGACCTCGAGACCCGCTGGCGGATGTGGAGACAGGGACATCTCGGAGGGCGGGTTGTCACGGGGACCTGAGCTGTCTCCACAGGGGTGTCTGGGCCTTGGCCTGGGAACCCTGAGACGGGGCTCATAGAGGTTGAAGGACAGTGGGCCAGCGTGTCCCTTGGGAACCAGGGAGGGCTTCCTGGAGGGGGCGGCACTCATCCTGGCCCCACCCTGGGGAGGACAAAATGCTGGTTTGCAGCCAGGCACTGGGTGGTCTTTCCCTGCTGTGGTCTGAGCGGGAGCCCCTGGGCGGGCTCGGTGGCCGGGCTGCCGTGTCCACATGGGGACAAACGGAGGTGACAGTCCTTCCCTGTGCGTGTGCACAGGAGCAGGTGGGTCCTGCCCATGGTGCCGTCCTCCTCCTGGTCCTACCTTCCTGCCCCGACAGCAGGGGTGCGGCTGTCCCTGCCGCGGCCCACACCCAGCGGGCCCGAGGCTCAGGTGGCCGCTCCTCCTCCGCCCTGCGTGGGCTGAAGCCACGGCCCCGGGCCCCTGTGGCCTGCTGCTCCTGGCCGTGCTGGGTGCGTGAGCGGCCGGGCGTGCTGCGGGGCGTGCGCTGAGGGAGCGTCTGCTCTTGCCGGGGCTGGGCCTCCTCCCGGAGCCGGGTGTTCACGCATTTCCAGTGTCTCCCATCAACCCTGGGGTGGGAGCCTCACGGCCTGGTCCCTGGGCCCGGGGAGCTTGAGCGCTGGCCGGAGCTGGGGTGAAGCTGGGGCGGGACAGAGAGGGACACGTGCCCAGGCCCCGCGTCGTCGCAGGGCCTGTGTTTTCTCTGCACAGCCTGCGCCTGGGTGCTGGGCGGCCGCCATCGGTGCCTGGGGGCAGAGGCCGGTCACAGGTGCGGTCGGGGTGGAGGTGCCGGCAGCCCTAGGCCCTGGATCCCAGGTGGGGGGAGGAGGCCCCAGGCAGTGCTCTGTGCCTCCCAGCTGCCATTTATGGCCCATGGCGGGTTTTACCCTGCCACCAGTCCTGGCCCCACCTGCTTAGGACAAGGGATCCACCCAGGGCCACCCTGAGGCCTGGTGGGCGTGGACGCCCCTCCCCCAGGCAGCCTCCCACCCCCTCATCCTGGGCCTGCCCGTCTCCTTCCCGCAGGTGTCTCCCGTGGGGTTCTGTAGCCAGGTGTGTCTCACGGGGGTGGGGCGGGGGCAGGGGAGGCCTGGCAGGAGCCCAGAGGCGACACCGCGTCCTCCCCAGGGGTCACATCACGGGGCCCAGGGAGGCCGCACAGCTCCTCATGGTGGTTTCCACTCGGGCCTCGCGGCCGGGGCCCTCCCAGCTGTGCTCTTCCCCTGCGGCTGTGTCTCGTATGGAGATGCTTCGAGACCCTGCAAACCACGTGCTTGCCCCAAACCCCCCTGCAGTCTCACCGCCAGGGAGGACCCTCGCCTCGGTCCTCATCACGGCCTCTGGGGCCACTCCCCACACCGCCCCGGCTTCCTGGGTCTTTCTGGCGCCCGTTTTGGGGCCTCTCCTCCGAGCCCCTCCCCAGCACACCCCCCTTTCCTGGCACAACGAGCTGCCCCGGCCCCCGCATCCCTGTTCGGCGTCCTCTGTTACGATTTTTGGAACATGGTGCTTAGAAACCAAGACCTGGGCGCCAGTGCTGCGTGTGGCTGCTGGGGTGTTGTTTCTTTCGGGGGCTCCCAGCAGATGGGGGGCTGAGAATGGAAGAGGAAAATGCCGAGGTGGTGGGGAGGGCTGGCCAGGGAAGGCTTCCTGGAGGAAGAGGCAGAGGGCCTCTCGGGATACCCCACTATCGACCCCTCCTCTTTCTTTCGGCTTAGGGTGTGGCCGACCCCAGGTTTCAGATGTGGGGGGCCGAATCGTGGGGGGACACGCTGTCCCAGCCGGCACATGGCCCTGGCCGGCCAGCCTCTGTCCGCGGAGAGTGCACGTGTGGGGAGGGTCCCTGCTCAGCCCCCAGTGGGTGCTCACGGCCGGCACTGCTTCTCCGGGTGAGTGGGGACGGGGGTGCAGAGACTCGCTTGGCCTTTGACTCACTCCTGAGCTGGAACCCTCTGGGCCTCAGTTTCCCCTTCAGTGGATAGGGAGGCAGTGTGTGGCCCCAGGGTCCTGAGGGCATGCCACCCACCACGCCGGCCGGTGCCGCCTGGGGAGTTTCCCAGCGCCCAGAGTGAGGCTGCTGCTGTCTGCACAACACCCCTCCCTCCCTCCAGCTGTCACTTCTTCCCAGGGAGTGAGAGCCCGAAACCTTCCCCCTGGCCAAGTCCCCTGGGCTGAGGTGTGTCACTGGCTACCAGTCGGGCCGACAGGACCCCCAAGGTGGGGCCGTGCTGGACTTTGGCCCCGGTGCCCAGAGTGGACCTTCAGCCAAGGAGGGAAGGGTTGGTGGGGTCCTGGCGGGGGTGGGGTCTGGGCAGGCTCCGTGCTAACCTCGTGCCTCTGCAGCCAGCCACCCGCGGGGCGGTGACGCCCCCATAGCCTCCTGATCTTCCCTGCCAGGTCCCTGAACTCATCCGACTACCAGGTGCACTGGGGAGAGCTCAAGGTCACTCTGCCCCCCAGCTTCTCCACCGTGGGGCGGGTCATCCTGGACTCCAGCCCCACAGGGCCACCGGGGTCCAGTGGGGACATCGTCCTGGTGCAGCTGAGTGCCCCCGTGAGCCTCTGCAGCCAGGTGCTGCCCGTGTGCCTGCCAGAGGCCTCGGCCGACTTCCGCCCTGGGACATGGTGCTGGGTGACCGGCTGGGGCTACACGCAGGAGGGAGGTGAGGCGCCCCCAGCCACCACTCTGCCCCCGTGGGGATGTGGGGACGTGCGGATGAGGAACTGGGATTGAGAGACCTGCTGATGCCATCGCTCCTCCTGGTGGCCTCGACAGCTGGCCAGGGCTGCCTGCATCAGCTGCCCCATTCCCAAGTCCACCCACGTGGACCCACAGCCAGTGTGCCAGTCCCTGGGGTCACCGTGGTGCGGGGCTTGCATCTGGGCAGGACCCACAGGTCGCCCGTGCCGGCGCGGGGCTGGTGCCCAGCCCCCCTGAAGCCTGTCTCCCCGCCCCAGAGCCCCTGCCGGCCCCACACAGTCTGCAGGAGGCGGGAGTCTCCGTGGTGGACACGGACACCTGCAACCAGGACTGCTCCAGCCCAGAGGGCGGCGTGGTCCAGCCCGACATGCTGCGCGCCCAGGGCCCGGGGATGCCCGCAAGGTGCACAGGCCGGGCGCGGTGCAGGAGGCAAGCCCAGAGCCCTAGGATGGACCCCACCTCCCAGTGTCCTGGTTTCCCCTTCTGCGCCCCCAGGATGACTCGGGAGAGCCCCTGGTCTGCCGGGTGGACGGCTCCTGGCTGCAAGCCGGCACTGTGAGCTGCGTGAGGGCCGTGCCGCCCGGCCGAGGGTCTACACCCGCGTCACTGCCTACGTGGACTGGATCCGCTGCCACATCCGGGCCTCAGAGGGCTCAGGGTCTGCCCGCCCCGGGCCCCACGTGCTGCCCCTCCTGGCCGGCTTCTTCCTCCCTGGACTCCTCCTGCTGCTCTCCTGCACCCTGGTGGCCAAGCGCTGGCTGCGCCCAGCCTGGGTCGCCCCCCCATAACCCCTGACCCTTGACCCCAACAGCAGTGATCCAAGGAGTTTCTTAAATAAGTTACTGTTTATTCCGTGTGGCTCCCTCCCTCCCCTTCCCTCGAGTTTTCTGCCTGGGCTGTTGCTGCCGCGTCCAACCTGAATCACCCCACAGACGGACGTGGGCTGAGGCCCGGACGGACGGAGGGGCAGGCCCACTCGCACGGGGGCCGGGGCATCTTATTGCATGGGCCGAGGTCCCCAGCGACTCGGCCGCTGCCCAGTCACGGATGTTTCCGGAACGTCTAGGGAGCGGGAGGGCACAGTGGGGGAGGGAGAGTGAGGGGGCGTGGCGGAGGGACAAGCTCTCAGACCGTGAGCGAAGGTGACGCTGCTTCGGTGGCCTCGGGGACCACGCCTGCTACCAGCCAGGGCACCAGGGGCCCTGGTGTGTGCTCCCTATAAAAACGTGGACCCTGAGGATGGTGCGGTGCCTTCCTCCTCGTGGCGGGTGTCTGGTCCTCGACCTCGGCGCGGCCTCTCACCCAGGACTCCTGACCCGTGGCCCGCGCAGCCTCGGGCAAAATTTGAAAAACCCAAACCTGAGTCGAGGCCACGGCGGCTCGCGGGACTCCCCGCCTCTCCCGGGCTGACGGCCTCCTGGCGCCTCTCGCCCCGCCGGGCAGCCCAGCGCCAAACCCCGAGCGCGCGAAGGTCCGAACTACACAGGCTCATCCGCACCCTCGCCCGGGGTAGGGGTGGCGGGGGGAGACCCCAGCTTCTTCATGGGGGGCTGGGGGACAGTGAGGTACAGCCCCCGCATCTTCTCTGGGGGGTCACCAGAGGGCACAGGAGGCTCTGTTTCTTGGGGTTCCAGAGGTGCCGCGGCCCCCGAGGAAGCTCTGGGCTCTGGGGTCAGGCCGTGGCCACTGTGCAAGAAAGGGTCTCCCCCGGGGCCCCCCAGGTCCAGCGGCTTGAAGGCAAAGCTGGGGACAGTCAGATGCTCCGCCCAGCAGGGGGCCGGGCCCCACCGCTCCCCCCTGGCGGCAGGGTCCCCTCCAGCACCCGGGCCCTCCGTGGGCTCCAGGGCGTCCCTGTGGGGCGCAGCCTCGCAGGACGGGGTCCTGCGCCTCAGGGTGGTGGTGCCCTCTGCCGCGGGGGGCCGGGTGGAGCCCTCGTCCTCCGCGGGGGGGTCTACAGAGATGCAGGGGGGGCTCATCTTCTTCTTCCTCCGTGTGCCCAGGGCCGGCTCGGCCTCCAGGCCCCGGGCCTTTGCCTCCCCGGACTCCAGGCCGTCCTCTGCTCCACCTGGCTCCGCCGCGGACCACCGCTGCTCTTCTGCGCGGCCCGGCCTGTCCAGGAAGCCCTGGGCGTCCACGCTGCAGCGCCTACACGGGGTCCGCTCGCCACCCGACACCCCGGGGCCATGGGGCTCGGCCGGGGGCGACCAGGCGTGGGCGGCGCCGGTGATGTGGCTGACTTCCTCATCCGCTGGGTCCGTGGCCTCCGCGGCCTCCGCCTCATCTCTGCCTGGTGCCGGCGGCTGGCTGGAGACGCAGTGCTGTCCAAATGTGTGCTTCCGGGTGCGGACGCTGGGGGGCCGTGAGGAGCCCCCCAGGGACACCTGCCTCACCGGGGTCTTCTCAGGCTCCTTGGAGTCCAGGGCACTGTCCCCAGGGCTGTCACTGCGCCCCTCCAGGGACTCGGTGTGCATGGCCTCCTGCAAGGGCACGAGGTCAAGGTGAGGCGTGGGACCCCAGGGAGAACCCCTCCCACCTGGTGCTGGGGACACAGTGAGCTGGCAGCTCCTGCTGCGGATGTCACTGGCCCCGTCTCACACCCCCTGTGGGGCTCCCGGGGACAAGTCTGCACCACCGCTCTGTGAGCAATGGCAGAGGGAAGGGCCCGGGAGGTCTGAGCTTCTGTGGGCAGAGCCTGCCGGGCCCCAGGAGGCCTCGAGGGTCACAGAGCTGGGGCCCAGGCCACCTCTCCATCCCCCACTAGCCTCCGGGGCTCCAGGCCCTGAGACCTGCCAGGAGGCAGACAGAAAACTCCGGAGCCCCGGGAACACACAGCCTCCCTCCCCGGGCCCCACCTCCTCCTCAGCTGCAAGGTGAGGCGGCTCCTACCTGTCTGCAAAGCGGCCGGCTGAGGCTGGGGGAGCGGGCGTTGCCCCGAGGGGACGGGGCGCGGAGAGTGTCGCTTCCCCTGGCCGGGGAGGACGCTGCCAACGGGACCTGGAGAGAGGCGCAGGGCTCCGGGGGCGGCGAGTGAGCAGGGGTGGCCGAGCCTGGGGCAGGAAGACGCCTGAGCCGTGCGGTCGCCCTGTCCTGCCACTGCCCACCGGCCCCCGTCCCCGCCTGCGCCTTGTCTCCTGCTGCCCTGCCAGGAGCCGTACCCGCGAGGGTGCCGCCCACCCGGGTCTCCGTCTCCACCTCCTGCAGCGGGTGAGGGTGGCGGGCCGAGGCGGGCGCCACGGGCCGGAACATGTAGCTGTCGTTGGGCAGCGAGAGCATCCTGGACACGGACACCTTGCGCACGGCCAGGAGGCTCGGGGCGTCCGGGCTCTCGCGGGGCGAGGGAGGCGCGTCCGCGTCGGGCCCGGCCGGGGGCTCCTGCGCCATCTCCAGCTCGATCTCGGCGTCCATCTCCGCGTCCTCTCGCGCCTCCTTGTTGCTCTCCTCCAGGTGCTTCATCAGCACGGCCACCACCACGTTGACCAGCACGAACTGGGCCACCAGCACGAAGGTCACGAAGTAGACGGGCGACAGGGCCGGCAGGTAGCTGAGGCAGTGCCTGTCCTCGTGGGTGCACTCGCGCAGCGTGTCCTGGGGGGGCGGCCGCGGGGCTGGGTGTCGCCGCCCCTCCCTGCCCCCCTCCCCTCGGAACACACGCCGACCGGAGCTGCAGCCACGCGGTACCTTCATGATCCCGTTCCAGTTGTCCCCGGTGGACACGCGGAACAGCGTGAGGAAGGCCATGCCGAAGTTGGAGAAGGTGGCGTGCCTGCTCAGGCCCTCGCACGGGTTGTCCTCGCTGCACTCTGCCGGGGGGCCGCCTGGTCAGCTGCCCGCAGGGGTGCTGCACGCACCGGCCTCGCACACTGCCCAGGGACGCAGGGCGGGGCCGCAGGGGCCCTGAGAGGAGCCGGAAGCGCCTGCGGTCCGTGACTGTGCGTGCGGGGGCCGAGCGGAGCCCACGCCCGGGCGTCTGGGGCGCTGGCTGGCATGGACCCTCCAGGTGGGCACACACTGGGCTGGGACGGCCGCCACAGCGCCTGCCAGACCCGGCCACCGAGGCCCTGCAAGACCCCACAGGCAGGGAGGGGACCAGTGGGGCCTAGGCTGCCTGGGAAGGGCCCCGCCTGCCCTAGCGGGGGTGGTGGTCTTAGAAGTTACGGGGACAACCCAAAGGACACGCAGCCAGCACCACCAGTCTTCTAGAAATCACGCGGGGCTCAGGGGAGTGTGTGCGTGTCTCCGTGTGTGTGCACGTCTGCACGTGTGTCGTAAGCCGGGGAGCTGTGCGACCGAGCGTGTGCAGGTGCTCGTGGGCACCTGCTGTGACGTCGGCCCCACACAGCGAAGGGCAGAGGGAACAGGGCCGGCCGAGGACTCCAGCAGGCCTGTGGCCCCCCAGCCTTGGGCGGCCTGTGGGTGGACCCCGCGTCTGCCGGGGGTGCGTGGCGTGGCCCCACTCACCGAGCCTCCCGAATAGCTCCACTCCCAGGGCAGCATAGATAAAAAACAGGAGCATGAAAAGAAGGCCAAGGTTCCCTACCTACACGGAGAGAAGCAGAGGGAGGTCAGGCGGGCGGCTGCAGCCCCTCGGGCACCGGGCTCTCCCGGCCCCGGGGTGGAGCAAGTCCCCAGAGATGGGCTCGGGCCCCTGCTCTCAAGTCCACGTCCCTCCTGGGCCCCCTGGGGCTCCTTGTCCCCACCAGGGGTCAGGGTCCCTCCCCCACCCCCAGCCCCGCCCCTTGCCACGCCCACTCTTCACCCCCGACATCCGGGGACCCCCCCACTCAGCCTGCCCGGCAGGTTCTCCTGCTCCCCAAGGCCAGGAGGGTCTCCCTGAGGCTCTGGCCTTCCCTGGGCAAGGGTCGCCTCCAGCCCTGGCCTTCGCAGGCAGGTGCCACCCCACCCTGCCGGACACATGCACACCCTGTCCGGCAGGCCCCCTGACCTGGCTGCCCCCTGCCCTTGACTATGGCATCGAGCTGGGTGTGGCCAAGCCCTAACCCTCCCTCCTGCCCCTCCCTGGATGCTTAGTGCTTGACGGGGGACCCAGGAGCGCTTGGGAAGGCCCCACAGATGGGCTGGGAGGCCACTGGGGCAGACACGTGGCGGGTGGACAGGCACGCCAACCCGCCCGTGGCACAGCGCAATTGCCGTGTGACCGCCTGGCTAGACCACGTGTGCATGCCTGGGTGACAGGAGTAAGGCCCCCGTGGCCGTGTCCTCTTGGGGGCGCCGTGACGCTGGCCCGCGGCGGTGGCCGACCTACCTGGGGCAGGGCTTGCACCACGGTGTCCAGCAGGGCGCGCATGCCCGTGGCCATCTTGAGCAGCTTCAGCACTAGCGGGAGCCGAGAGTCAGCGCGGCTGGCCCCTCGTCCCGCAGACCCCCAGGCTGGCGGCCCGGCCCTGCAGCCCAGGCGGGCGCGTGGCACCTACCGCGGGCGATGCGCAGCACGCGCATGATGCGGATGATGGTGGGGTTGACGGGCAGCGCGGCGCTGGTCTCGATCTCCTCCAGCGCGATGCCCACGATGGACAACAGGACGATGGCCAGGTCCAGCTGGTTCCACCTGCGCGGCCACGGGCGGGGGCTCAGCCCCTCCCTGGCCTCGCACACGCCCCCGGGGCCCCCGGTGCCCCCACTCGCCTCACACCTCGCAGACCCCCAGGAGGATGGCCGCGGCTCCCACCTGCCCCCCAGGGCCCCACCCACACCTGTCCTTGAAGAACCGGCGGAACCCAAACGCCACGAGCTTCAGCGCCGCCTCGAAGACGAAGACGATGGTGAAAACGTAGTTGCAATACTTGAGGGCCTCATCCAGCGACTGGGGACAGGGGGCCGGCTGAGAGGCTGGGGCCGCCCCGCCCCGCCCACCACGCCCACCTAGCGCACCCCCCCACGCACCACGCCAGCCTCTCCCGTGTGGCCACGCACCTGCGGCCGCCTGCGCCCACCAGATGCCGGGTTGCCCCCAGCTCCAGCAGGGCACTCGGGCGGCGGCGCAGGCGTCTGGCTGACTACACCCACGGAAAGGTGCTCCTGGCACCCCCTGCCCAGCTGAAGACCCCCACGTCCAGGACGCTGCCGTGAGCTGCGCCCAGCTCTCGTGCTCAGTCCCCTGCAGCGACCCCAGCCCTGCCGCCCCGCCCCGTCCGGCAGACCACGGCGCCAGCAGCGACCCTCGCGGCGCTCTGCGGACGGCTCTCAGGGCGGGTGGGACCTGCTGCCTCGAGTCCAGCTCCCAGCCCCGTCCACAGCCTGGGGCGGGGCCCGGGTCCCCAGGAACCCTTCTTGGGTCCACACAAAGCGCTATTTGCACACAGCTGAGTGAACACAGACAGAAAGGCTCCTATTCTGAGACCTCGTCCTTCCTGCAGCGGGGGAGACGTCCTGCTGGCCTCGCAGGTGGAAGCGGAGTGAAGAAAGAATTCTCCACCGCAGCCCCATCTCCCGCCAGCCCCTCCCCACGTGGGACCCTCGCAGCCAGGCTGGGGAGGGTCCTCCAGGCCAGGGGCCCTGGTGTCCACGCCGACCCCGGCGAGGGTCAGCGGGCTCCCTGGTGCCAGCCGGCGCCCACCTTGGGCTGGTTGTAGTGCTCCATGGACATGGTGATGACGTTGACGCAGATGATGAAGGTGATGAAGAGATCCAGGTAGTGGCTGGTGCACAGCGTGTGGATGGAGCGGCGGGTGGGCGCGTAGTCGGCGTAGTACGGCCGGCGCTGGGCCTCTGCGGGGAGGACGGCCGTGAGCGTCGGGTGCTGGAGGCCTCTGCACCCGCGGCCCGAGGTCCCCACGCTCCTCCCAGGACGTCAGACCTGAACATGGCGCCGGCCCGGCCTCGGGGGGCTTGCTTGAGGCTGGGGAGGGGCCGTTCTAAGGTAAGAGGCAGCTCCCGGGGTCTGGCTGGGCGGGAGCAGCCTCAGGGCAGGTCACCGGCCAACCTCCTGCTCCACGGTGGCCGTGCCAGGCAGCCCCGGGGTGGGTGTGGAAGCCGCGACGGCCTCCCCACGTCCCACCTGGGTCCCCGCACAGACGCTGCCTCCTGGGGCTCCCAGGCGGGGGCCACCCCTGTGCCTCGGGGTCGGGGTTGGGACATCCAAGATGAGGGGACCGGCAGGGTCACCTTCTCCCTGCCCGTGTCCCGGTCTGGGCCATGCAGGCACCCCCCTGGGGCAGACACCGGAGCACGAGCCCCAGGGTCCCCCGGCCCTGCAAGGGGCCCCTGGTGGCTGCCTGCGCGGAGGTCTGCAGAGCCCGGCCCCCCTGGGGCCAGCGCCCACCACAGTGACACGGAGCTTCCCGGGCCCCTCCCTGCGCCCCCCGCCCCCGCGCAGGCCTGTCAGCACCGAGAGTGGTCCCTGCGCACCCCTGCCCCTCGTATGCACGGGGGCTCCCCAGGGCGAGGGGTGAGCTGCCTGCACCCGGGACCCGGCCCCGCCCGAGCCCCATGCTCCGCGGCACGACGCGGTCTCTGGAGAGCCCAATGGGCCCAGAGGGGCCAGCGCGGAGGACCCCGGCAGCCACGAGCTGGCAGGACGCAGGGTGGCCCCTTGTCACCCTGGCGCCCTTCAGCGCAGCCAAGAAGCGACACACACATGCACGGGCAGCAGCCTGGGCGCCGGCCGGCAAGCGCAGCACCCCCCATCCCCCATCCCGCGGCCACCCTGCCCACCACGAGGGGCTGCCCAGAAGAGGGGCTCAGGCATGCGGGGCGGGGCCAGTACCTGGGTTGGGGCAAGTGCCTGGAAGGACAAGGACACAGTCTGAGCCGCCAGGGGGCTGTGGGCGGGGCCCTCCCTGCCCCTGCAGGGCACTCCTGGGTGAACCTGCCCTCAGCGCTGGGGTGGGGACCTGCGGGTGTCTCATTCGTCGTCTGCGGGCCCCAGGCCAGCCCCCATGCAGGCCCAGCAGGCAGCGGCGAGCACGGCTGTGTGCAGGGTGGGGGCAGGGGCCCCGGCGCCCCCTGCACGGCGTGCTCTGCCTGGCGCACAGGTACCGACCCGCCACCGGGAGGGCCTTACTCCTGCGCCTCCGCTCCAGGCGCCGCAGCCGCTTCTCCTCGCGCCGCCGCGCCTCCTCGGCCTCCTGGTGCTGCCGGCACTTGTGGAAGTTCTCGACCACGACGCCCACGAACATGTTGAGCACAAAGAAGCTGACGATGAGCAGGAAGGACACGAAGTACAGCAGCATCCAGGGGTTGTGGTTCTGCACGGGCTGCGGACACGGACGCCGTGGGTCCCCGCCCGCGTGGCCCTCGGGAGGCCCCGACACCCGCCGCGGCCCTGGGGACATGCGGGTCTGCTGGAGGCAGCCTGGCCGCCGCCCGGCGCGTGCGCACCTGCTGGTCCACGCCCACCGCGTCCAGCCCGTCGTACATGATGTTCACCCAGCCGTCCTTGGACGACAGCACGAACAGCGACATCAGGGCCTGCGGCCGAGGCAGGGGTCACCGGCGGTGGGGGCCCCCGGGACCACACCTCCCCCCTCGGCCGCCCGGCGCCCGGCGCCCACCTGGCCCAGGTTGTCGAAGTTGTACTTGCGCCGCACCCAGCGGTAGTGGGCGGCCCGGCACTCGGCCTTGGTGGAGACGTTGCGCGTGTCGCCGCCCTCGCAGTAGTAGAACTTCCCCTTGAAGAGCTGACGGCGGGTGTCACCCTGGGGCCCCGCCCGCGCCCCCCGGCCGCCTCCCCGGCCGCGCCGCCCCCACACCTGCACGCCCAGGATGCCGAAGACGATGAAGAAGGCGCAGCAGATGAGGACGATGTTCCCGATGGGCCGGAGAGACGAGATCAGCGTCTCCACCACCAGCTTGAGGCCGGGGGCCCGGCTGATGACCCTGCACGCGGGGAGACGCGGCTGGGCCCGGGCAGCAGGCGTGCGCGCTCCGGCCCCAGACAGGGCGGTGAGACGCCTGGGGAGAGGTGCGCCGTGCCCCCCGCCCCACCTCAGAGGCCGCAGGGTCCGCAGCAGGCGCAGCACACGCAGCACGCCCAGGATCTTGGCGCCGCCGGCAGAGGCCACGGCCACGATGATGTCGACCAGGGACACGAGCACCAGGAGCCCGTCCAGCACGTTCCAGCTGCTCTGCAGGTATGCCCGCTCGCCCGACACCAGGCCCTGCGCCACCACCTGGGGAGGCCGGGGCATTGGGCGGACGAGCACCCGCGGGGCAGGTGGCCCCGCGCCCTCCCCGGACGCCCGGTACCTTCACCATCATCTCGGCCACGAAGATGGCTGTGAAGACGTAGTTGGACACGCTGAGGAAGGCCCGCTCCTGCAGAGAGAGGACGGCCGGGCTGCGTCCACGCCGCCCACTCCCGGGGCCGTGGGCGGGCGCGGGACCCCGGGGGCAGGACTCACGGTGCTGCCAGGGTCGATGTCGGGCCTCTCCAGGGCGATGGTGATGCAGTTGAGGAAGATGAAGACGAGGACCACGTGGTCGAACATCCTGTGTGCGACGGTCCGCTGGCAGCAGATGCGGAGCCTGCGCGGGCGGCCCAGGTGAGGTGGGCGGGGCGGTCCTGGCTGCGCCCCTGCCCCCAGCCTGTGGTCGGACAGAAGGGCCCTGCCTGGGGCCCACCCAGTGACTGCCCCCCCCCCCAAGGGGACCCAGGGCCACGGGAGTTGCCTGGGGATCAGGCTCTGTGCGGCCCCCCGTGGCCGCCTCACCGGTTCTGCGGGGAGAAGAGGTAGAGGGCCCAGGACTCGCGGCTGCGGCACCACTGGGGCTTGTGCGGCTCGAGCACTTTGTGCAGGCGGAAGCAGCAGCTCTGGGGAGAGGAGGCCGCTCAGGAACCTCTGGGCCCGGCTCAGCCAGCCCTCAGCACCCGCGGCCCCTCCTGCGGCTTCGCAGGCGAGTCTGCCCGTCGTGAGCCTGCTCTTTCTCCCGCGGCCCTGGGGCTCACCAGCCCGGGCAAGGAGGAGTAACCCACGAGGGTCCCCGGGTCAGTGAGAGCCGCTCTTGGGCCCTGGCCCTGGGAACTCGGCCAATGGGCGCTGCACAGCCAGTGGACAACAGAGCCCCGTGACCCCGTCCCAAATCCTGCTTCAGGGAACTGGCCCCAAGACGGGGGGTGGGGGGGGGCTATGGGGGGGTAGTGGCTATGGGTAGGGGGCAGTGGACATGGCTCAGAGGGACAGTGGCCGTGGGTCAGGGGCAGAGAAGGTGGGTTGGAGGATCAGTGGCTGTGGGTCGGGGACAGTGGCAGTGGGTCAGAGGATCAGTGGCCGCAGGTCAGAGGGCAGAGGACATGGGTTGGGGACAGTGGCCATAGGTCGGGGGGGCAGAGGACGTGGGTCAGAGGTCAGTGGCCGTGGGTCGGGGACAGTGGCCGTGGGTCGGAGGATCAGTGGCCGTGGGTCGGAGGATCAGTGGCCGTGGGTCGGGGGGCAGAGGATGTGGGTCAGAGATCAGTGGACGTGGATCAGAGGTCAGTGGCGAGAGGTGGGAGGGGCAGAGGATGTGGGTCAGAGATCAGTGGATGTGGGTCAGGGGGTCAGTGGACGTAGGTTGGGGGGCAGGAGCCGTGGGTCGGGGGGCAGCGGCTGGGGGTTGCCGCGCACAGCCCACTCACGTCCTCCACGTCGTCGTCGAACTCGGCCGTGTCCTCCCTGTGGCTGTCGAAGCGCAGGAAGAGCTCGCTGGGCAGGGCCACCATCTGCCCGTTGCAGTCGTGGGACTTGCTGGGCAGGAGGGCAGCCGGCCGCGGAGGCCGAAAGTCGAGCGTGCTGCGGTGGCCCAGGGACTCGGCGCGCCGCAGGGGGGTGGCGCGGGTGCCCTCGCCGGGCCTGCTGTCGTCGGCCTCGTCGTCCGTGCTGCCCTTGCCCTCGCCGGACAGCAGCGACTCACGCTCCCCGCGCTGGCTGCGGCGCTTGAGGCTGGGTGCGCGGCCCAAGCTGTTCCAGCTTGAGCGCCGGCTGCTCCAGGCGCTGTTGGGGCCCCAGGGGGTGCAGGGTGAGCCGTGGAGGCTGGCCTGGAAGGGTGGGGGTGAGTGGGGCGGAGGCAGGCCTGGAGCATCCTCCCCGATCAGCCCCCGCAGCATCGCTGCCCACACGTCGCCGGCATCGCAGCACCTGTGCCTGCCCAGCCGCTCCCTTGATGTGCAGAGAGCCCCGCTGGGGAGGCATCTCCGTTCTGATTTCGGTAGGCACGGACACAGCTGATGAGCGTCAAGCGCTCAATGGCCCAGTGACACTCGGCTCTGTGCCTGGTGGCGGGCAGAGGGCCGGCCCAGGTTACCCTCGGGGCCAGAACCAGCTCAGAGCCAGCCCAGGCTCAGGCCATGGACGCAGTGTCCCGGGGCAGCTTGCCGGACGCAGGGCTCCCCAGACACTGCCCCGGGCTGCTGACCTGGGTCTCGGGGCGCCCGCCTCAGTTTCTCGCCACCAGACTCGGGGCGTGCGGAGAGGAGGTCTGGCTGCTGTCGGGGGACGTACACCCTGACCCAGACCCGGGGCTTCCCTGGCTCACTCAGACCCTCTGTCGTCCAAATCCTGGGTGTCCAGGAGCCAGCATTGGCCTCCCCGACCCGTCCCCGTGCACTTGTCTGTCCCTGTGACACGCGTGCGCCGTGCTCTGCTGGCTGTCAGGGCACATGCGAGCTTCCACCCCTGCCGGGCACCTGCATGTGCCACAGAGCACACCCGGCTACCAGGGCTGGGTTTACTGGGCGTGAGGGGAGCGCGTGGAGACCCTCACGCAGCTCTGGGGGGACCGTGAGGGCTAGGCAGGTGGAGCCTGGAGGAGCCTGAGCTCTGGGCGGGGTCCCTACCAGAGATTTCTGGTCCCCCAGCTGGGGGTCCATGGAGCTGCCGCTGCCGCGCCGTGAGTCCAGGAGGCCGTGGGTCACGTCCAGGTGTGGGGAGCTCTTAGGGGTGGGCATGGGTGTGGCCGCCGTGCGCACAATGAGGGGCGGGGGCAGGCTGCCTCGGCCCTCCAGCGGCCCGTTGGGGGTCACCGCCAGCGCGTACGTCTTCATCTCTGCAGCGGCAGGGAGGGCAGTGGGCGGGCGCCCAGGGGCCGGACTCCTCTGCCCAGGCCATGCCAGGACCCGCCCGCTCCTCCGCCAGCCTTGCCCTGACCGTCCGCACACGCACCCATGGCTCGGAGGTCTCTGAACTTGTCCAGGGTCTCCTCGAAGTGGGTGGACGTCTTGTCCTCGTCCGTGTCGGATCTGTTGGCGTCACCCTGAGCCCCGCAAAGCACAGGGTGGGCATGAGATTCCTGGAGAGAGGGTGAAGGGGCCCAGCCTCCCCAGCCAGGCCAGGCAGGACCCCTGCCCGGCATGTCTGGCTCCGCCCCTGCGCCTGGAAGCCGCTGCCCCCACCCCCACAAGCCCCCGAACCTCAGCCCAGAACACCCCCCGACCTCTGCCTGGAACCGCCCCCCACACCTCTGCCTGGAAGCCCTCCACCAGGATGGCCACCAGCAGGTTGAAGAGCACGTAGTTGCCGAAGGTCATCAGGGCTACGAAGTAGAGGGCGGCCCAGGAGGAGGTGGAGGCCATGCCGTTGTACAGGACCACGTTCCAGTCCTCCTGCGTCA
>NW_012148285.1:206770-222244 GCF_000956105.1 Propithecus coquereli | reverse complement strand
CCTCCCTCCTGCTCTGGGCACCCTGAGCTCTCTGGCTCAGAAGGGACTCCCCGCCCTGCAGCTGAGCAGCCTCCACACTACAGGTGAGAGGACCGATGCCAGCGCCGGGCGGACACCTGGCTCCCCTGCTTTCAAGCAGTAGCAGCACCTGGTGCACCCACCTCACTCAGCCCCGCTGGGTCCTGAGCCCCAGGCCCAGACCGGCGCCCGTGCGTTCAGCACACCCTGGCCTGACCCCTGCTCTCCCTGACTTGTCCGTCCGGGGAGTCAGCCAGCACCTGGCACCCATAGGCGCCCAATCAGTGCTGCCTGAGTGAAGGAAGCAGACTGAGCTCCCGCGATGCCCTGGGGCCAGCGGAGGGAGGGTCCTGCTCTCGGGGGGGCCGTGCAGGGCAGGCCCAGCTCTGCACCCTCCCGTGTCCCCATCTGCTGCGGCAGCCGCGTCACGAAGGCCCGGCTGCCTGCCGCGCACCTGAAGATGAAGATGAAGAGCATGAGCAGCATGCAGAAGGTGGCCACGTTGTCCATGGTCTTCACGAGGACCACGAGCTGCCGCCGCAGCGCCGGCAGGAAGCGCACCAGCTTCAGCACGCGCAGCAGCCGGAAGGTGCGCAGCACCGACAGCCCGCCATCCGCCTGCCCCACAATCTCCCAGACGCTGTGGGCGGCGCCGGGCGAGCGTCAGGGGGTCCAGTCCCTGACCCCAGCTCTCCTCGGGCCGGGAGCAAGACTGCCAGCCCACAAGCCGCAGTGGCCTTGCTCCTTCTAGGGTGTGGGAGCAGGTCCGGCTGTATCTAGCTGCTCGTGGGGCTGCAGCAGTGTCTCCGAAGCCGCCTAATCAGCTGCTGGTCCCCGGGGCCCCGGGAAGCCTGGTGCTGGCTGGCCAGGGAGGGGTCAGGGAGGTTCCCCACCGAGGGCGTCCTCCTGCCCTGCCCCTTCTGAGCCACGCCAGGCTGCTCTGTTCTTGGTCACCCTCCTCCCGTCAGGGTGCGAGGCCCCTCACCCCAAGGGCTCTGCCTCCTCCTGGGGGAGGGGGGTCCCCCTCGAATTCTCCTGACCCTGTGGTTTGTTTTTGTTGCAGCAAATGCCCCCGAGGCAAGTGGGATTTGGCCTTTTAAGCTGGTCTTTGTCGTGAGGGCTCAGCCCTCAACAGGGTTTAGTCCTGAGGCCAATAGGCCGCTAAGCGCCACCTCTGTTCCTGCAGGGAAGGGTTCCGCCAGGCTCTAGAAACATCCATGTGGGATGCAGCTGGCAGCATGTCCCAGCAGTGCCACAGGGAGGGCTACGGCCCAGGGAGGGGACTCTCTGCCCAGAAGAGTCCCGTACGTGGCCGGGGTCCCGGGACACCCCCTCCCGTGGCTGCCACAAAGTGCTGTCACTGGCATGTCTCCCCGGGGACGGGGCTCTGGGCGCGGGCGCAGCTCCCCGCTGGCCTGGGCAGGGCCGGGACACACCTGATGACCACGATGACGCCATCGAAGACGTTGTAGGGGTTCCGGGCGTAGCCCAGCGGGCCGCAGGCCAGCAGCTTCAGCAGCATCTCCAGGGCGAACATGCTGGTGAACACCACGTTGCTGATCTCCAGGGCATTGGTCAGCTCGTCGGGCTGCGGGCGACGGGGCCGTCAGGGCACCCGCAGCTCCCGCCCCGCGCGGCACTGGTCCGGGTGCGGGTCCGGCTGCGGCGAGGACCGAGGGGCCCGCGGCCCGCAGTGGCCTCGCGATGAGCCTCGTCAGCTGCCGTCGGGCAGGACCCCAGGGACGCTCCACCCGCCCTGACGGTCCCTGCCGACCCAGGAGTCGCCGTCCTCGCCGCGGGTTCCACCCTCACACGGCCACCCGGTCGGGCTTTCCCCGAACCGCTCCACGGTCAGCGACGCGGGAGCAGGGTCAGCTTGGAAAGCCTGGAGCGCCTCGGCCGTCACAGTGAACGCAGCAGGTGCGATGGCAGGAGCTGGCCCGGTCCCCGAGAGGGTGGCCTCTCCCCGCCGCAGCCCAGCTCTGCCAGTCCCAGGCAGGCGCGAGCTGGCAGCTGTGCAGGGTCTACGCATCTGGATGACGCGGGGGGTGCCTGGGTGGCACCCCGACCCTCCCTCTTGGGCCCACCCAGCCGTATGGCGGCTGAGCACCTGGGGCCGCATCCTTGGGGGTCTGCGGTGGTCTCACTGTCCCAACCCGCACTGGGAGGCCGCGGGGTCTGCGCTGGCTGCGCTGCGAAGACCCAGCCACGGGGAGCCACGCGTGTTTGTCAAGTGCCGACCCTGTCCCAACCCCCACAGACCCCCGCCCCGTAGGAGGCTGAGCCCCTGGGACGCGCGGCTGACGACCCCCCGGCCCGACGCACCTGCTCGTGGTGCTCGACGCCCATGCTCAGCGTGTTCACGAGGATGGCCGCCATGATGCCGCGGCTGAAGTACTTGCTGTCTACGATGCGCCGCAGCTTGCTGCCCACGGAGGCCCAGAGGCGGCACAGCCTGCCCGGCTTGCCCGAGGCCACCCGCCGCCGCGTGCTGCCCTGGCCCGGAGCGCCCGCCGCGGGGGGCGGCTGCATGGGGTCCCGGCGGTCGCCACGCTGCACGTCCTGCGTGAACTCGTAGACTCCTTGGCCATCCGAGTCTCCGCTCTCTGAGCCGCTGAACTCAAGCTCGGCATCCTCCAGGGCGCTGGCGCAATACGGGCAGTTCTTCAGCTCGCAGGTCAGTGTGCCCGCCTGGGGGCTGGGCAGGGGGCAGGGCACGCTCAGGCCCGACAGGTGGCTGGGGGCGCGGCCCAGGCCTGCGGGAGAAGGGAATGGACAGGCCACGCTCAGCCGCGCTGCGACAGGCGCCCGGAACACAGGCCCACGTGGGCCACCTGGGTCCTAATCTCCGGCACCTGCGAGGGGACCACGTGTGACAACAGGGTCTCTGCAGGCGAAACTGACAAAGATGGCGTCGCCCAGGAGCACAGCGGCCCCAACCCACGACACGGGCCCTCACGTGGGGAAAGCAAAGACGCACATGCAGGGACGTGCCACGAGCTGAGGGCCACCGACGGCTGTCAGAAACCGGCAGAGGCAGGCGGGGTCCTCCTGGAGCCGCCAGAAGGAGCCAGCCTGTGACACCCGGACTCGGACTTCTGCCCCAGAACCGCGGGAGGTCACGTCTCTGCTACGAGCCCTCAGCCGGTGGCATCACAGACACCTGGGGACGCCCTCACACACCTAAGCACGCTCGCACCCGGGCACACGGCTGTGCACACCTGGGAACACTTATGAACACCTGGACACACACCTGGGCACACTCAGACCTGGGCGTGTATTAACACCTGGGCACCTCCGCAGCGCACCCCGCCCCAGGGCCACGCCGACCACACCACCATAACACAAGCCACTTCCCGGCAGCCCCTGCACACAGGTGCGAGGACCTCAGCGTTCGACCCGACGCGGCTAAACTGTCACCACTCCCACGTGGAACCTTTGCAGAGACGGCCAAGTGCCCGACCCGTGCCGCCTCTCCACGCCAGGCGTTGGCAGCCGCGTGTCACTCTCACGCCAGCGCCACGCTGCGGTTTCAACACCCACAATTCAAGGGCCCCGCGGCGCCAGGAGTCCCTGCTGATCCCACGCTTGCTCGCACACCCCGGCACTGGTGCGTGAGACACACAGCAGCCTGTCACCCTCGCTCGTGGCACGGCGCCGCCGCGGTGGACGCACACGCCCTCACCGCCGCCTACACGTCTGCGCACAGCCTGCAGCGCCGCCAGCAGCACACAGACCCCGACCTCCTGGGGTTCCGGCACCTCCCACTCGACTGTCGGTCCCAGATGGGTGGAGCCAAGGCCCTGCGCGGGAGAACTCTCCGGAGGCCCCTCTCCAACCCTCAGGGACTCTGTGCCTTTGCCTTCCCCTCCCCCAGCCCCAGCCTCAGCCTCAGTCTCCCCACCCGGAAAGGAGGCCGACCCTGATGGCCACTAGGGCTCTGCGAGTCTTCCACGGAAGGGGCCGGGCCAGGGACAGGGCGTAAGGTCTCTCTCGGGGCTGGCAGGGGCACGGGACGTGGCCCTGAGTTTCCACCACCTCCCAGCACACGTCCCCACCCCACTGAGCCGCCAGCGCCTACAGCTCGCTACGGATGGACGGACGGACGCAGGGTCCCCCTCCTCCCTTCTTAGGGGCACAGTGGGTCCGTTTCACAGAGCACACATCTGGGCTCCTGGGCTGACCGGAGCGGGCTGCGGGGACGTCCTGGGGGCCCTGCCCCACCCCTGCCTGGGTCTCGCCGGCCTCCTCCGTGGGTGGGGCTAGGGGTCCTCACCGTGTTCCCCGACCACGTGCTGGATCTTCTCGTAGGCGTTGGGGCTGCCCAAGCTCAAGGGGCTGTGCCCTCTGGCACCCGGCGGCCCCCCGGGCTGCGTCCCCTGGGGCGTGGGGCTGATGCCGCCTTTGCCGACACTGGCCACCGAGGGCAGGATGGTGGGGTAGTTCATGGCGCCCAGCCCCGTGGCCAGCTTGAGGCTCGCGGCGGCAGTGGCCTCGGCGTGGGCCGCCCGGGCCCTCTCCTGCGGCCCCTCCACGTGGCAGTCGGCGTGGTAGACGCTGTGCACGGACTCCGCGTCGTGCGGCCCTCGGCCCGGGGAAGGTGGCGAGGGGGGTCCGCCCGCCCGCACCAGCCTGGTGTCTCCGGCGCCCGGCTCCGGGCCGGGCCTACGCGGGCTGCCGTGGCTGAAGTGGTAGTGGTGGTGGTGGTGGTGGTGGTGGTGGTAGACCAGGTGGTGGACGGAGGCCGCGCGCCCACCCAGCCGGTGCTGCCGGCGCCCGGGACCCGGGCCGTGCGGGGCGCTGCTGGGGTCCACCTTCTTGCGCCAGCGGCTCTGCCAGCGGGCGTAGAGGCGCAGGCTGCGCCGTTTGACCTTCCGGCAGATGTGGCCCACGTACTTGAGCAGCTCCTCGTAGCAGCTGCCCGGCTCTGAGAAGCTGGCCAGGGTGCTGTCGTTGGACAGGTGGCGCGCCCGCTGCTCCCGCATCAGCTGGCTCTCCCGCTGCTTGGTCTCCGAGAACTGCGTGGCGATCACCACCAGGCACAGGTTGATCATGAAGAAGGAGCCCACCTGTGGCCGTGAGCCAGCGCAGCCCTGACGTGGCTCAGCCCGCGCCAGGGCCAGAGGGCATGCCCTGCCATGGGCGGGGTCCCTGCGGCGTCCCGTCCGACCCCGGCATCTGGGTCAGGTGGTGCAAGGTAGGTGCCTCCTGCCCACCTGTGGGACGGGAGACCTGGAGCCTTCTTCCCAGGTCGTCCTCGCGGCTCACCCCCTCCCCCCCCCGCAGGTGCGTCCTCGGCAGGACGCTCTTGACTGTGGCCAACACCCTCTCGGGCCCTCCCCACGCCCCCGCTTTCCTCCTTAGCCCGGGTCACCGTGCAGCGACTCGTTTCCGTCCAAGGACGAGGTGGGGACATCTGTTTTTGTCACCTGCTGGGCCCTCGGGGGAGGCTCTGGTGCACCCAGGCCCTTGCTACTGCTTTCTAGCTGACTGATGGACCCAACCCGCCTGGACACGAGTCACTGAGAGGATCAAGTGAGGGACGTGTCTGGGGCCACGTGCGTGGTGGACAGCCGCAGCTCCGAGACGTGGTCCCGGCTCTTCTGCAGCCTCCGGACAGCACCTGGCACAGGTGGCGGGGCTGCCCGAGCGGCTGCACGGCCCTCCTGGCCTCTCTGGCCACGGCCCGCCCTTCCAGCCTGTCCTCCTCCCGCTGGAGGCTGCGCAGAAACCCCGCTGCCCATCCCAGGCCCCCTCGCTGGCTGCCTCTGCCCCACCCGGCCCGCGAACACCCGTGCGGCTGCCGGAACGCTGCCGCGCGCACTCACGATGATGAGCAGGACGAAGTAGATGAAGTTGTAGAAGGAGTGGGCGTCCATGACGTAGTACATGATGTCCACCCAGCCCTCCAGCGTGATCACCTGCGAGGGCGGCGCTGACCGGTCAGCCCTGCACCCGCGTCCCCGCCGGGACCGCCGATCGCCAGTGGGGCTCCTTTCGGGGGTCCCCATCCCGCTCCCTCGGTGCCCCACTGTGGACGGGAAGCCGAGGCCACGGGCCACCCCGCCGAGCCCAGCCCCCGGCGCCCACCTGGAAGATGGCGATCCAGGCGTAGCCGATGTTGTCGAAGTTGATGGCGCCGTTGTGCGGGTTGGAGTCGCCGGAGCGGCACACGTTGTAGTACTGGTTCCAGTTGATGCAGGCGTTGCGGGCGGCGCCGCTTGCGCCCTCGGCCTGGGGCTGCGCATAAGCCTCCCAGCCCAGCGTGCAGGGCACACGCAGCTCGCGGCGGCCCGGGATGTGCGAGCACTTCTGCATGCCGTTGTCACGGCGCGCGGAGCAGATGAACGGGTTCTCCTCGCCCTCTTCCGTCTGGTAGTATGGCCGCAGGAAGGTCAGGTTGTTGTTCCTGGGGGCAGCGGCACGGCCAGGGTCAGGGTCAGGGTCAGGGCTGGGGGAACCGTTGGGAACCTGCGCGCTGAGCGTGTGTGGATCTCGCGCCCTCCTCACTCGCGGGGCCCCTCTGAGCCTGAATCCGGCTCTGCCACGCTGCCCTTGCCTGTGTGACCCCAGAGGGACCCCGTCAGTTGGACCCCGTTCCCTCACCTGGGCACTGGCCTCAGAGAGACAGGTGTAGTGAACGAGATAACACGGCATGACCCGTGGGGGACAAGCAGACCCCACCCTGACCCACCATCACGGCTGCCGCCACCCAAAGCCGGCAGAGTGACCGGCAGCCCACGTCCTCCAGCCGTCCCTGTCCCTCGAGCAGGGGGTGGCTGGGCCCCTCCTCCTCTCTCCCCCAGAGAGCGCCTGCAGCTGACACCAGGACCAAGAGAGCAGAGGACGCCCCTGCCCGTGGCAGCAGCCTAGGGGCTCTCAGCACTCGGCTTTGTCCAACCCTGGTGCTGGGGACGTCTGCGGGGCCTGGGGGAAGGAGCCCTCAGCCCTGCAGCCGCCGCAGCCCCGTCTTCGTTGGGGGCTGCACAGGGAGAGGATGCACCGGGCCAGGACGAGAGGGACGAGAGGCCTCTGCCCAGAGCAAAGGGAAGATGTGCAGGGACACCGGGGCGCAGCGTCTAAGGGAGGGGGTTCCACTGGGAGAGGCTCCCCGGCTGCAGCGAGGCAGTAAGGGGAGGTGAGGAGTACTGGCTGGTATCTGTGGTGCACTGTTCTTAAGGCAGAAGCCCAGAATGAGCTTGGCCCCCTCCAGGCAGGTCTCCTGGACTGCAGAGTGCTGGTGTCAGAGCCCCGCACACCCCCCACACAGAGCAAGCTGCCTCCCCCACAGCTCGCCCTGTAGCACCTGGCCTGCCACCTGCTGGCCTCGTCCGGGGCGGGCAGCCCTGGGGCAGGCCTGACACTAGTGCTCCCTGGGGTCTCCTTCCACGCACACACGGGCTCCAGGGCACCGCCCACCTGCCCAGCACCAGAGGCTAGTGCTCCCCTGCCCCGCACGAGGCCAGCCCATGGGGCCTGGGAGGCAGGGCAGGCTGGCCGTACCCACGGGGTCAGGCGCCAAGAGGTGAATGTGCACCCCAGCCCCAGGGTGTCACCCGGGTAGGGACAATTCCTGATGCTGAAAGCAGCACGGCCTCAGCCCAGACACACACAGACCCAGACGAGCTGGAACACAGAACCACACGGGGGACTGAGACAGACTCGCCAGGAGTCCTGCATTCAAACTTGTGTTTCAGGAAAGGAGGGCCCAGGGGCGGGGCCTGCCGTATAGGCGGAGTCTCTGGGGCGGGGCCTGCTGTATGGGCGGAGTCTCTAGGGCGGGGCCTGCTGGCTGGCAGGAGCGGGGTGGGCGGGGCATGGTGGGTGGGTGGGGCCACCAGGGCGGGGCGTGCGCACCTGACGAAGGTGCTGTCCAGGAAGCAGCGGTTCCGCAGCAGGCCGGCCCAGAGCTGGACGCCCACGATGCCGAAGATGAAGAAGACGAAGAAGCAGAGCAGGAGAACGTTCCCGAGCATGGGCAGCGTATCCAGCAGCAAGGTGACCAGAATGCGCATGCCTGTGGGCGGGGGCAGCTGAGCCCCCCGGCCTGCACGGGTGCGTCCGTGCCACTGCGCCGGCTGGCGGCCCCTCCGCGACCTAGCCCCCCCACGGCTCTCCTGGGGCAGACCCACACCCAGGGGCGCCGCGGCACCCAGGGGAGGGGCAGGGGTCTGACCACACAGTCTCCAGGTCCTCAGGTGACCCCAGGCTGTCTGAGGCCTCCTCAGGGGACCGGCAGCATCTCACACTCCAGGCTGCCCAGGGGGCGTCCAGCAGGCTTAGGGTTCAGGGAGCCTTTTGTCGCACTCCCGGTGAGCACACTGGGGCGGGCAGCGGTGTGGTGAGGGCCAGGTTAGGAGCCCTTGCTCCTGGGTGCTGCGGCTGCGTGAGCTCAACACCAACCCAGGCCGTGGGTCCCTTGCTCCTCCCCGGGCCTGCCTTCCTCCCTGAACTCAGGGAAGACGAGACTCCTTCCCCCAAAACCTAAGCAAGGGCTGGGCTAAGGCTGCAGGCACAGCCCTGGGCCCTGGGGCCGGGTACTAAGGTCTCAGATCAGCACCGAGGGGTGGCGATGGCAAAACAGGCTCCTCACAGCATGGGGGCGAGGCAGAGCCAGGAGAGACAGTGAAGTCTCAGAAATGGCCAAGAGGGAGAAGTTCACCAAGGACAGAGAATCAGTGAGCGTTGCCCTGGCCGGACAGCAGCTGGCTCAAAGATCACAGGTGATCCAGGGACCAGAGCGGACCCCAAGCAAACAGAACGGGATGCAGTCCTGGACACGTCCTGGGACTTATTGTAAGAAACATGTGATCCTGCTTGTGAGAGTTACCCTCCGTGGGGCAGGAGCATGCCGCCCCCCCCCCCCCGGAGGAGGCCATGCTGCCGGGAGCAGTTTTGGCCACTCGGGGAATTCGGTGAACAGTGGAGGAGGCTGTGCTAGATTGCTTCACCCCGCCAACAAGTGGGCCCAGGCAGAGGTCGCCATCGGCTCTGTGCTGAGCAGACTGAGCACGCAGGGGATGCCAGGCACAGGGCTCAGAGCCACACGTGCACCAGCCCGCCTCATTCGCTATCCCTGGGGACGGGTAGCACTGTACCCGCTGTTGCGGCTGGGGAAACTGAGTCGCACAGCACTGGGCCCTGCCTGATCCGCAAGGGTTGAGCCAGGCAGGCGGGTGGAAGGAAGACTCAGGGCCAACGGCACAACCCCGAGCCACCTGCCCTGCCCTGGGGGTGCCGCTTTGGCGTTAGGGGGTCTGTCGCAGGGCAAGCCCTGAGCACCAAGGCCCCCAGGCTGGGTAGCCAGAAAGGCTGCATGTACCCCACACGCGTGCAGGCGTGCACTGCATACCCCACACGCGTGTAGGTGTGCGCACGCCCATTGCGCAGCCCCGCAGGCACTGCACCCCCAGCCCGGAAACGGAGCAGCCGACTCAGCCCAGCACTCAACGCCACGGAGGAAGATCCCAGGCCTCCGCGGACGCGGGGGATGACCAGTGTTTGGACAGGCCGTTTCCTGGACGCTTCACCCCGTGCGCTCACACGCGCGCCGAGGTCCTCTCCACCTGGCCCCCCTCACAGCTGCTGGCCACGGCCTGGAGGGTTTCTGGCCTCCCTAAGGCGCCAGCCCAGGCCAGCCTGCTTCCCGTCTCCCCCCTTGGGGGTATGGGCGGAGGCGGTGCTGGTGGAGGTTATGGGAGACGTCCTCCTTGCTCCCTCCGAGCCGGGAGACAGCACGGGCCCTCAGCTTAGCTGCCTCCTCTAGGAAGGAGAGGTGGCTGCAGAGCTGAGCCACACTCCCCAGGGAGCCTCCGCCAGCCCTGGGCCACACTGGGGTGGCCCAGAAGCAAATCCACCAGGGATCTGCTCAGCCCTCAGTCTCACCCCAGATGCCAGACAGATGAGGAGCCCGAGGTTCAGAGTGGTTCCTGTCACTTGCACTATGGGGGCCAGGACCCTGTGAATCCCGACTGCCCACCACACCAGCTGGTTCGATCTTCCTTAGAAAAAAAGTGGCAACTCCTGTAGGGCCCAGGTAGCAGGGCCAGTGCAGGGGCCCGGGCTGGATCCGGAGTGCCTGGGAGCCATCACCTCCCAGCGCCGGGCTCTGCGGGGCTGGTGGGCCTCTCAGGCCTGCCTGTCTCAAGCTGGGGTGGGGCGGGGGTGCTTACTGGGCACACGGTTGATGGCCCGGAGGGGCCGCAGGACACGCACGGTCCGGATGGCAGAGAGGCTCACGTTGTGTCCGTCCAGAGAGTACTCCATCATGCTGGGGGCAGAGCAGGGGCTCAGCGGGGGGTGGGGTACAGCAGGGCCCAGGGCCACACCCCCTGAAGGCCTGGAACCCACCCCCCCCCCGGGCTGGGCCCCGAGGCAGGAGAAGCAGGACCCTGTCACCACTGGCAGGCCCCTCAGGACTCAGGGCCACCCTGTTGCTCCCGAGGGCCCGCCCTGACCCCAGCCACCTGCCAGACCTGTGCCCTGGAGGGAGGTCTGCAGGGTCCCCGATGGGCACCTTGGCGCCATCTGGCCCCCAGAGCACACGCCCATCGCTCTGCCCGGGTGGGGCAGCCCCGTGGGGCCGGGGGCTCTCGCTCGGCCTGGCCAGGGCCCCGAGGTCACCCCCTGGGCTTCCCTGAGCCCGGCTGCGGTGTGGGCGCCGTACCCTGCCATGACGATGAAGAAGTCCAGCCGGTTCCACGTGTCGCCCAGGTAGCACTTCTGCCCGAACAGCCCCAGGGCCACCATCTTGACGGCCATCTCCGCGGCGAAGAAGGCAAAGATGAAGTCGTCGAAGGCCTGGCGGGAGGAGGGGTCAGGGAGGGGCCGACCCCAAGGGGCAGGCTGTCCCCCACCCGCCAGCCACCCACCTTCAGGATGGTACAGCGCTCGGAGCGGCACTCGACGTCCTCGCAGGGCCGGAACATGCCCAGGGTCACGCAGTTGAGCGTGATGACCAGCATGCTCACCTGCTCGAACCACGTGCTGGCCGCGGCGGGTTAAGGACCACAAAGCAGCAGGCCACTCCGGCACCCACACGCCCACTCTGCCCCGCCCCACGAGGCCCACGTGCGCACCCTGCGAAGGGGCGTCCAGCCTGGGTGGGGACCTCAGTGCCCTGGGCCCGCGAGGTTGTGCCCAGCACAGCACCTGTACACCCAATGGCAGCCACCAGGTGGCGCCAGGGCTCCGCTGCCAGGATGGGGCCAGGCTGCGTGGGGGGTGGGGCGCTCCCCAGCCGGTTGGCCGCAGGCAGGGCGCCCCACAGAGCTGGGAGGGCCCTGGGGCTGGGGGATGTGGGGCACATTCACGCCCCCCCCCCCAGAACTGTCCTGCCCTGACACACCTCACCCCGGGGCCAGGGCTGGGCTTTCCATGGCCCCTCCCCTGGGCGGGACCAGCCACTAGTGCCCACGGGCAGAGTGGGTGGTGACCTTAAAGAAAAGAAGTTGGAAAACACCAGCTTGTCAGCACACAGCCCGGCAGCCCCTACAGACCCAGGAGGGCGACAGGGACGGGGCACCCGCCCCTCACAGCTGCCAGGAGCTGGACTCGGGTCTGGCTTCGCAGGCAGCCTTGAGCAGGGCGCCAGCCTCAGGGGATGGCAGCGGCACAGGGCCCCTGCCCGGCACGTGGCACTGGGGTCGGGGGCTGGGTGGCCCCAACTCTGGAGGTGACGGGTCCAGGGCAGCTGTGACCGGCCAGGGACCAGGATGAGCCCGGGAAGGTTTGGGGTCTCTTCAGGAGGTGGAGGGGCTCGGCAATTGGGGGCTTCCCTTCCCCCACCCGTCAGGTGGTCTGGAGCCACCCTTGGAGGGACCCCGCAACTCCCCAGGCCCCTCTCCCCTGCACAAAGTCAAGGCGCCGCCAGCTTCCTGGCAGGTTGACATTCCACCGCCGGCCGCACCGTGGCCTGGGCCACCAACGTAATCACATGTTCCCGCCAAGAGCGCCATAATTACACTTAATGGGTTCAGCGCTAACAAGTGCCTCTGCCGTAAGGCGGCTGCGGAAAAACAGAAATCAGCCTCCCGCTAAGGCAGCGAGGCCGATGCTCCAGGCGCCGCCGTGCTGCCAGGCCACAGCCGGGCACCTGTCCCCTCCTCGGGGTGGGGGAGGCTGGGCTGCAAGTTGCGCCGAACACGCGTGGCGGGTGCAGAGTGTGTCGCTTGCGCGTGGGCGGGGGACAGGGCCTCCTCGTGTGCCGTCTGGACCAGGAGGCTGGTGGGGGGCTGGGCTGTGCTCGCCGGGTGGCTGAGGCCGCGCAGCGGAAGCCGAGGAAGTGGTCCTGGGGCTCTCCGGACCCCTGACCCAGCGCCAGCCCCGGGAGCCGCAGTGGCAGGCGGCCCCACCCTCCTGCCAGGGCACACTTCTGCAGAGCGCCGGCTGCACCGAGCGTCCGGGTGCGTCTCCCAGGGCTGCAGTTTCCTGGGTGGGGGATGTTCTCGGTTAAACGGAACAGGCTGTCTGGACGACCCACTGCACGGGGGCAAACACCCGCCACTCCCTGCCAGGAGAGGGCGCGTTGCCCGGCAGGGGGAACAGGGCCCTGTCAGGGCAGATCAGACCTGGGGGGAACCTGGGTCTTGCGAGGGGCACCCCCCTCCCTGCAGCCTGCCCTGACCCTCCGCAGGGAGTCGGTGTGACCCAGCCTGGGCTCTGGGGACCACTCGGGCCCCTGCCTGCCCTTCTGTCCCACGGTGGAACTGTCCGTCCCTTGGGTGCCTGAGACCCTTCTCTGTCCACCGCCCCAAGTTCTCTGCCCAGCCCCCCATCAGCGAACATTCCCTGACAGCAGGTGGGTTTCCGGCCCACCCTGGCTGCCCTCGGCCCCTCGGACACGGGGACCCAGGACTGAGACCTGCCTCCCGACGGCTCCAGCCTGTGCCCGTTTCTCCTGGGCCTGCGCCATGTCCACTCAGACCACCCCAGAGACTCCCCTGCGAGGACGCCCAGGCCGGAGCTGGGGTGCCCAGACCTGGAAGGCCATCCAGGCACGGGCTCCACTGTGAATATTCCCGCCCTCCCTGCGCCTGGCCTGCAAGCCACGAGG
Organism: Propithecus coquereli; assembly: GCF_000956105.1. Lineage (NCBI taxonomy): Eukaryota > Metazoa > Chordata > Mammalia > Primates > Indriidae > Propithecus > Propithecus coquereli. The sequence continues at coordinate 209,172 of NW_012148285.1, read as the reverse complement.
GTCTCCTGGCCAGCGTGACCACCGGCTGCCTACCCTGGCAGTGACCTCCCCCCCGCCGCCACCTCAAGACTTTTAGACCCTGCTAGAGCACAGCCCCCCGGCACTGAGGGCGCACTGGCTTCTGGACCCCGGCCCAGACCCTCAGGCAGTGGGACAGAAGGGGCAGGCATCTCCGGGTCCTGGGCTGCGTATGGGGGGCCTGACCGGGTCCCCAGCAGCAAGAACGGAGCCAGGCCCCATGAGTGCTGCCCATGCCCTGCCCATGGGTACAGAGGCTGGCAGGGGTGAATGGTGCCCCAGCCACTCCAGGGCAGCCTTGGCTCAGGCTCTGCAAGCCAGGGTTCTGCGGTGATACCTCGGCCCTCTCTGCTGGGCTGAGACCCTTCCCAAACCTTGGCAGTCAGGCACGAGGGGCAGCCAGGAAGGGACCAGGGGGGCCCCACCCACCCACCTCTAGTACCACCTGGCTCTGGCAGGGGTGGGGGCCGTTAGGGCCCCACCCACTGCTGGTGAAGCCCTGGGGGGCAGAGCGAGGCCGGGCCTGTGGGTGCCCTCCCACGCTCCGTGCCAGGAACAAGAGCCGTGCCAGCTGCCTGGGACTCACGGTGCTTCGCAGACGCCAGCTCACCCTGGCTGGGGACCAGAGGACGCTGGCGCACAGACACCAAGTGCCTGCTGAGGCCACACGCCAGGCCGCCCAGCCCGATTGCCCGCTTGAGTCTGCAGGGTCACTGTCTGGGGGAGACCCTCTGCCTTCCCCACCCCCAGCACCCAGCCCCAAATCAGACCTGCCAACCCAGGAAAGTGCTCCATGGGTGCCCGCAAGCCGTGAGGGCCCCCATCTGTGCCTGCTGACACAGCTCTGGGGGCACGGTGCCCGGGGAGTGCCCAGAGGGCCCTGGGAGGCTCTCGGTAGTGGGGCACAGATGGGTAGATGTGTTGGGGCCTCTTCGGCCAGGCGGGACAGGCAGACCCCAGCCCCCAGCCCCCCAGCCCTCGCCGCCCCAGGCAGGGGCCGCCAGCACCCCACGCGGCTCTGCCCAGAGAGGGAGCAGCCAGCCCAGGCCCTGCGTCCCGGGGAGAGGCCCAATCAGCTCACGGCCCTCACGACTCACACCATCCCTGGTCATGCTCCCGTGGGCAGCTGAGGATAGGCAGTGCCAATTGGCCATGTCACACGGAGCCTGGTGACTTCGGAGGCTTAATTACACAGGCGGAGTTTCTGGGTTTTAATTAAAAAATCCTTTAGGTTTTGAACCAACTTCTACACGTAAGAATCAACGTCTGCCGCACGCCGGGCAGCCAGGCTGACGTGCAGCAGTGTTGGGACGGGGCCTGGTCGCCGGGGGCGGCAAGAACAGTGGGGACTCAGCCAGGGCAGGCTGTGCAGCTGGGGGCAGCGGCTCAGTGAGGTGGTCTCTGCCACGGGGTCTCCGTTAGGGAGGCTCCAAGGCCTGGCCAGCAGCAAAGTGCTCACCGCCAGGCTCTGCGACCACCCTTGGGCCTGGCCACACCCTCAGAGATTCTCTCTGCACCTGACAGACCGGGCGGGGGCCGCAGGGCCCCCGTGTGGGAAGGCACCGGCCGGGCCTGGGCTGCCTGCCCCGCCACCTACACGGGCTGGGGACTCGCACAGAAGCCCCAGAGACAGCCTGGGGAGGGATTTCAGACCCCATCCCTGGGCCCAGGGCTGGGGACCCCACAATGGTGGGGTCTCGTCTATGGAGGGAGCCCCTCAAGCGCCGCATCCCACCCCACCTGGGTCCTACACGCCAGGCCCGCACGGCCCGGCCGCTTCTCATGTCTGAGGGGCTGGGCCTCCCCGGCCGGCACCCCCCACCCAGCCAGCCATCCTGCCTGGGAAGCCCCCACCTCTCAGGGGGAAGAGCCACCTTTGTTCAGGCCCTGGGCTCAGGGCTGCAGCCTCCCCCGGAGCCTGGGGCAAAGGCAGCCCCGGCGCCCACGCCGAAGCTCCCAGAGGGTCCTGGCATCTGGGGCCACAGCTGGGGGGCTTTCCAAGGGGCTCTTCTCCAGCGCACTCAGATGCAGCCCAGCGGGCCAGGAGGAAGGCGCCGGGTCAGCGGTACTGGTGGCAGCCCCTGTCCATGGTGCTGAAGCGGCTGCCCCACCCGGAGCCCATGCAGGACGCTGGCGGGGGAGGGGAGCCAGCCTGGGGGGTGGGGAGAGGCCTGGGAGCAGGCCCCGCTTCACTGGCAGCCCCTCCTTCACCAACCGCTTCTCACTGGGGGGGTGGGGAGGAAACCACTTAACACCCTGCTCTTCCTGGACCCCGGGTCACTGAGAAAGAGCGGCTCTGAAGACGGCCATTGTCCCCTGTCCGCGGGTGTGGGCAGGGGGCACCCAGGGCGCTGCCCGCCGCTCGGGGGCAGTGAGGCCCCCAC
>NW_012148285.1:199386-200015 GCF_000956105.1 Propithecus coquereli | reverse complement strand
CCCCACTGCCTTCGGCACTGCCCACTCCTGAAGGCCCCAGGCCCCATGCCCAGCCCGGCCTGCCAGGGCGGAGACTCCACTGCGGCTGTGCCTCCACCCAGTGCCCCAGACGCCTCCCCACCCATCTGCCACCTGCCTCTGGAACAAGGCGCTGACCACGCACCCCCCAAAGCCCGCAGTGGCACCTAGCACTCTGGACACAAAGTCCAGACTCGTGGCCCATGACCACAGCCATCTGTGGCCTGCCCCCCAGTCGCCCCTCCCTCCCAGGGGGTGACCCTCCCCAGGCAGCCGGAGGGGCTTACACTGGGCCCTGGCGCCTGGCGGGTCTGGACCGGAGCAAGGGACCACAGGAGCCTTTGTCGGCACGCAGAGGTCTGGGCGCCGGGCGCGTGGCCCACGCGGGGTCTCCAGGGCCACCCCTCGGAGAGGCTCCACGGAGATGAGCGCAGCGGCGAGGGCCCGGCGGAGCGGGGCCGGGGCTGGCTGCAGGCCGCACTCGGCCGCTGCGGCTGCTCGGACCTGGGACCCCCACTTGGCCCGCCACCAGGCCCCTGGTGAGGTGGGGCCCTGACCCTGCGCCCTCTGGACCCCCCACGCCCCGCTGCACCCCCAGCTTCCTCACACTG
>NW_012148285.1:194764-199336 GCF_000956105.1 Propithecus coquereli | reverse complement strand
CAGCGCTCGGAGCGGCACTCGACGTCCTCGCAGGGCCGGAACATGCCCAGGGTCACGCAGTTGAGCGTGATGACCAGCATGCTCACCTGCTCGAACCACGTGCTGGCCGCGGCGGGTTAAGGACCACAAAGCAGCAGGCCACTCCGGCACCCACACGCCCACTCTGCCCCGCCCCACGAGGCCCACGTGCGCACCCTGCGAAGGGGCGTCCAGCCTGGGTGGGGACCTCAGTGCCCTGGGCCCGCGAGGTTGTGCCCAGCACAGCACCTGTACACCCAATGGCAGCCACCAGGTGGCGCCAGGGCTCCGCTGCCAGGATGGGGCCAGGCTGCGTGGGGGGTGGGGCGCTCCCCAGCCGGTTGGCCGCAGGCAGGGTGCCCCACAGAGCTGGGAGGGCCCTGGGGCTGGGGGATGTGGGGCACATTCACGCCCCCCCCCCCAGAACTGTCCTGCCCTGACACACCTCACCCCGGGGCCAGGGCTGGGCTTTCCATGGCCCCTCCCCTGGGCGGGACCAGCCACTAGTGCCCACGGGCAGAGTGGGTGGTGACCTTAAAGAAAAGAAGTTGGAAAACACCAGCTTGTCAGCACACAGCCCGGCAGCCCCTACAGACCCAGGAGGGCGACAGGGACGGGGCACCCGCCCCTCACAGCTGCCAGGAGCTGGACTCGGGTCTGGCTTCGCAGGCAGCCTTGAGCAGGGCGCCAGCCTCAGGGGATGGCAGCGGCACAGGGCCCCTGCCCGGCACGTGGCACTGGGGTCGGGGGCTGGGTGGCCCCAACTCTGGAGGTGACGGGTCCAGGGCAGCTGTGACCGGCCAGGGACCAGGATGAGCCCGGGAAGGTTTGGGGTCTCTTCAGGAGGTGGAGGGGCTCGGCAATTGGGGGCTTCCCTTCCCCCACCCGTCAGGTGGTCTGGAGCCACCCTTGGAGGGACCCCGCAACTCCCCAGGCCCCTCTCCCCTGCACAAAGTCAAGGCGCCGCCAGCTTCCTGGCAGGTTGACATTCCACCGCCGGCCGCACCGTGGCCTGGGCCACCAACGTAATCACATGTTCCCGCCAAGAGCGCCATAATTACACTTAATGGGTTCAGCGCTAACAAGTGCCTCTGCCGTAAGGCGGCTGCGGAAAAACAGAAATCAGCCTCCCGCTAAGGCAGCGAGGCCGATGCTCCAGGCGCCGCCGTGCTGCCAGGCCACAGCCGGGCACCTGTCCCCTCCTCGGGGTGGGGGAGGCTGGGCTGCAAGTTGCGCCGAACACGCGTGGCGGGTGCAGAGTGTGTCGCTTGCGCGTGGGCGGGGGACAGGGCCTCCTCGTGTGCCGTCTGGACCAGGAGGCTGGTGGGGGGCTGGGCTGTGCTCGCCGGGTGGCTGAGGCCGCGCAGCGGAAGCCGAGGAAGTGGTCCTGGGGCTCTCCGGACCCCTGACCCAGCGCCAGCCCCGGGAGCCGCAGTGGCAGGCGGCCCCACCCTCCTGCCAGGGCACACTTCTGCAGAGCGCCGGCTGCACCGAGCGTCCGGGTGCGTCTCCCAGGGCTGCAGTTTCCTGGGTGGGGGATGTTCTCGGTTAAACGGAACAGGCTGTCTGGACGACCCACTGCACGGGGGCAAACACCCGCCACTCCCTGCCAGGAGAGGGCGCGTTGCCCGGCAGGGGGAACAGGGCCCTGTCAGGGCAGATCAGACCTGGGGGGAACCTGGGTCTTGCGAGGGGCACCCCCCTCCCTGCAGCCTGCCCTGACCCTCCGCAGGGAGTCGGTGTGACCCAGCCTGGGCTCTGGGGACCACTCGGGCCCCTGCCTGCCCTTCTGTCCCACGGTGGAACTGTCCGTCCCTTGGGTGCCTGAGACCCTTCTCTGTCCACCGCCCCAAGTTCTCTGCCCAGCCCCCCATCAGCGAACATTCCCTGACAGCAGGTGGGTTTCCGGCCCACCCTGGCTGCCCTCGGCCCCTCGGACACGGGGACCCAGGACTGAGACCTGCCTCCCGACGGCTCCAGCCTGTGCCCGTTTCTCCTGGGCCTGCGCCATGTCCACTCAGACCACCCCAGAGACTCCTCTGCGAGGACGCCCAGGCCGGAGCTGGGGTGCCCAGACCTGGAAGGCCATCCAGGCACGGGCTCCACTGTGAATATTCCCGCCCTCCCTGCGCCTGGCCTGCAAGCCACGAGGGTCTCCTGGCCAGCGTGACCACCGGCTGCCTACCCTGGCAGTGACCTCCCCCCCGCCGCCACCTCAAGACTTTTAGACCCTGCTAGAGCACAGCCCCCCGGCACTGAGGGCGCACTGGCTTCTGGACCCCGGCCCAGACCCTCAGGCAGTGGGACAGAAGGGGCAGGCATCTCCGGGTCCTGGGCTGCGTATGGGGGGCCTGACCGGGTCCCCAGCAGCAAGAATGGAGCCAGGCCCCATGAGTGCTGCCCATGCCCTGCCCATGGGTACAGAGGCTGGCAGGGGTGAATGGTGCCCCAGCCACTCCAGGGCAGCCTTGGCTCAGGCTCTGCAAGCCAGGGTTCTGCGGTGATACCTCGGCCCTCTCTGCTGGGCTGAGACCCTTCCCAAACCTTGGCAGTCAGGCACGAGGGGCAGCCAGGAAGGGACCAGGGGGGCCCCACCCACCCACCTCTAGTACCACCTGGCTCTGGCAGGGGTGGGGGCCGTTAGGGCCCCACCCACTGCTGGTGAAGCCCTGGGGGGCAGAGCGAGGCCGGGCCTGTGGGTGCCCTCCCACGCTCCGTGCCAGGAACAAGAGCCGTGCCAGCTGCCTGGGACTCACGGTGCTTCGCAGACGCCAGCTCACCCTGGCTGGGGACCAGAGGACGCTGGCGCACAGACACCAAGTGCCTGCTGAGGCCACACGCCAGGCCGCCCAGCCCGATTGCCCGCTTGAGTCTGCAGGGTCACTGTCTGGGGGAGACCCTCTGCCTTCCCCACCCCCAGCACCCAGCCCCAAATCAGACCTGCCAACCCAGGAAAGTGCTCCATGGGTGCCCGCAAGCCGTGAGGGCCCCCATCTGTGCCTGCTGACACAGCTCTGGGGGCACGGTGCCCGGGGAGTGCCCAGAGGGCCCTGGGAGGCTCTCGGTAGTGGGGCACAGATGGGTAGATGTGTTGGGGCCTCTTCGGCCAGGCGGGACAGGCAGACCCCAGCCCCCAGCCCCCCAGCCCTCGCCGCCCCAGGCAGGGGCCGCCAGCACCCCACGCGGCTCTGCCCAGAGAGGGAGCAGCCAGCCCAGGCCCTGCGTCCCGGGGAGAGGCCCAATCAGCTCACGGCCCTCACGACTCACACCATCCCTGGTCATGCTCCCGTGGGCAGCTGAGGATAGGCAGTGCCAATTGGCCATGTCACACGGAGCCTGGTGACTTCGGAGGCTTAATTACACAGGCGGAGTTTCTGGGTTTTAATTAAAAAATCCTTTAGGTTTTGAACCAACTTCTACACGTAAGAATCAACGTCTGCCGCACGCCGGGCAGCCAGGCTGACGTGCAGCAGTGTTGGGACGGGGCCTGGTCGCCGGGGGCGGCAAGAACAGTGGGGACTCAGCCAGGGCAGGCTGTGCAGCTGGGGGCAGCGGCTCAGTGAGGTGGTCTCTGCCACGGGGTCTCCGTTAGGGAGGCTCCAAGGCCTGGCCAGCAGCAAAGTGCTCACCGCCAGGCTCTGCGACCACCCTTGGGCCTGGCCACACCCTCAGAGATTCTCTCTGCACCTGACAGACCGGGCGGGGGCCGCAGGGCCCCCGTGTGGGAAGGCACCGGCCGGGCCTGGGCTGCCTGCCCCGCCACCTACACGGGCTGGGGACTCGCACAGAAGCCCCAGAGACAGCCTGGGGAGGGATTTCAGACCCCATCCCTGGGCCCAGGGCTGGGGACCCCACAATGGTGGGGTCTCGTCTATGGAGGGAGCCCCTCAAGCGCCGCATCCCACCCCACCTGGGTCCTACACGCCAGGCCCGCACGGCCCGGCCGCTTCTCATGTCTGAGGGGCTGGGCCTCCCCGGCCGGCACCCCCCACCCAGCCAGCCATCCTGCCTGGGAAGCCCCCACCTCTCAGGGGGAAGAGCCACCTTTGTTCAGGCCCTGGGCTCAGGGCTGCAGCCTCCCCTGGAGCCTGGGGCAAAGGCAGCCCCGGCGCCCACGCCGAAGCTCCCAGAGGGTCCTGGCATCTGGGGCCACAGCTGGGGGGCTTTCCAAGGGGCTCTTCTCCAGCGCACTCAGATGCAGCCCAGCGGGCCAGGAGGAAGGCGCCGGGTCAGCGGTACTGGTGGCAGCCCCTGTCCATGGTGCTGAAGCGGCTGCCCCACCCGGAGCCCATGCAGGACGCTGGCGGGGGAGGGGAGCCAGCCTGGGGGGTGGGGAGAGGCCTGGGAGCAGGCCCCGCTTCACTGGCAGCCCCTCCTTCACCAACCGCTTCTCACTGGGGGGGTGGGGAGGAAACCACTTAACACCCTGCTCTTCCTGGACCCCGGGTCACTGAGAAAGAGCGGCTCTGAAGACGGCCATTGTCCCCTGTCCGCGGGTGTGGGCAGGGGGCACCCAGGGCGCTGCCCGCCGCTCGGGGGCAGTGAGGCCCCCAC
>NW_012148285.1:191148-194714 GCF_000956105.1 Propithecus coquereli | reverse complement strand
CTTGGCCCGCCACCAGGCCCCTGGTGAGGTGGGGCCCTGACCCTGCGCCCTCTGGACCCCCCACGCCCCGCTGCACCCCCAGCTTCCTCACACTGGGGGACGGGGGACGGTGCCGAGAGCTCCTGGAGCCCTGAGCGGGTGACCTCCCCCGGCGCTAGCGGCTTCTCCCTGCCCCGTGACAGGGGCGGGGTCCTGGTGGGCGACTGAGGGTCGTTCCTCTGCCTTCCCCATGAGACTGTTGCCGTGACGACAAGCTGGGCCAAGGTGAGGAAGAACCTCGGTCCCCCGGCCCCCAGAGGGGGCTCTGGAGTCCCAGCTCCACCGTGGCCGGGACCCTCAGGCTCAGCCCTCACACCCTCCTCCGCCTGGCCCCTCGGGAAGGGTGGGGTGCAGAGGGTCCCGATGCGCTTGGGAAACGGGCGCGGCAGCCATCAGACGCGGCACCACGTGCCCCTCCACGCGCTAGTTCATCATGCGTGACGCTCCCGGGACACTTGTCCCCATGGGGACAGACTGCACCCCCGCCAGCCTCCTGTCCCTGCCATCCTCCTCCCTGAGGGCCCAGTGGCCTGTCGTGGGCCTTGTCACGGGCATCCAGGGACTCGGCCACTGAAGCTTCGGCTTCCGCTGGCCGGTGGCCGATTCCTCCCAGGCGTGCTCGTCCAGCCAGGCCTGGGCTTAGGGCTTGGCTACACCAGCTGCCACCTGTGCCCCACTCTGTGCAGGGGCCCAAGGTCCTGCGAAGTCAGGGGAGGGCCGGGAGGGGTCCCTGCCTCGCTCTCCCCTGCGTCCAGGGGCTCGGGCTGCAGGAGCCGTGGGCTCTCCGGGCCTCTGCCCTGGTCCACGCCTGCCAGCCCCTCCTGGCCGATCCCCCTGCTCGGAGCTCTCACTGTGGCCGGACCCCCGAGGCGGGCGCCCTCTTCTGCTCACAGCCTGGCCCAGGGAACGCGGCCGGGAGCCGGCAGCCGGGGCTTGCGTGACTCTGTGGGGGCGGGGAGCTGGCCAAACATGGAGCTGTTTGTGCTCCAGCCGGGCCTGGGGTCATGTGAGGGCGCTTTGGGGCTGGGCTGTCATGGGAGAGCATCTCCCCTGAAGCCAGGGCTGCTGGGAGCCCACCCCCCACTGCAGCCCCCACCTGGGGGATCAGGGATCATCACTGAGCAGACGGCTCCAGCTGCCGGAACATTCCTTCTCATCCCTGTGCCAGCGGCCCCCGGACACTTGAGTCCCAGAGGCCTCCCCCCTTCCTGAGCGGCCTCTCTCTGTCCCCCCACCCCGGCCCCTGCACCCCCACGCCAGGGGCTGGCACCCAGGTGGGCTGGAGCCTCCCACCCTGTGTGGCCGGCGCACTGAACTCACGCTGCAGCACGTGGTCGCGCCCTGGGGGCGTAATGCCCGTGTGTCACGGAGGCACAGGGAGGGCGGCAGCCCCCCTGCACCCCTGCCAGGGGTGGGCAGCACACAGCAGCCGGGCCACGCACCATAGTGGGCAGTGCTTGTGTGCATACGTGTACACATGTGTGCACAGGGCCCATGCGTGTGCCAGCGCAGCGTGTGCACCAGACACCACACAGGCATCGTCTGGGTGTGGGCGTAGAACGTGTGTGTACACAGTTCCTGTGTGCCAGGCATGCCCCACACACGTGTATAACAGGAGCATCCGTGAGTACACATGGACATACACGTACATACACATGTGCACACACACACCCTGCTTTGACCCTGAGACGATGGCTGACCGCGATCTCCAGGGACCAAAGGAAAGGTTCGTTCTCACAGCCACACGGAGACTGAGCGCGCGCCTGCGGCTCCCTCCAATTGTGTGCCATTTAAAAGCCACGCTAATTAGGAACAGTGCTAATGTCTTTGCTCAGCTCTTAACAAAGAGCTTGATTTGGAAACTTTTCAAGGCATAATTGAGTGAAAAAGCGCCTGACCCCGCCCCTCTGGCCACTGTGCCCGTAGGAAGCTTGGTGGCACAGGCGAGAAGCCCCACTGAGGCCCCGACAGCCACTTGGTGGCAGCGTGCGGCAATGCCCTCAAGTACCCTAGGGACGTGCCTGCCCAGCCCTGCCTCTCTCCCACGCTCCCAGATTCTCCCGCGAACCTCCATGCCACGGCTCTGGCTCAGCTCCCACGAGGTGTGGCCTGGGGCACGGGAGCCGCTCCCAGTGTGGGGCTTCCCCTCAGGCTGCCTTTGTCGGGAGCGGGGGGTGGCCTTGCCAGGTGAGAGCTCCTTCCTGGCCTCCTCCCGCCAGTCTTGGCCCCCAGACGGGGCTCTGCGTGCACCCGGCCTGGGAGGGAAGGCGTGGGCAGAGGGAGCAAAGCCAGGAGGGGCCGTGGGGAAGGCGACTGCTGCCCGCTGGGACAGGCCTGTGGGGCCTGCGCTGGGCTGGAATTCTCCAGGCCAGAAATAACCGCCTGAGCGCCCTGCACAGCTGCCATGGCCCAAATTAGAGACCCCGGGGGACCAGAGGCTCCTTCCATGGGAACGCGGCCTGGAGCTCCACCGTCTGGGTCGGGCCAGGAAGCTGGCGGGAGGAGCAGCGGGGGCTCCTTCCCGTGAGAGATCGGGGGCGGGAGAGCCCGTCCAGGCGAGGCCCCAGCAGTGTCCACACTTGGGGGGGTCCACGCAGGGCGTCCCAGGGTGCCCAGGGCTGACTCTGTGCGCTCTGGGCCTGCCCCCAGCAGGGCCACGGCCGCCCAACCGAGGCCCCGAGAGCAGACCCCTCCTCCTGCCCTCCCCACCCCAGGTGGTCTCGCCACGCTCGTCCCCGCTCGGGGCCAAGAGGCTGTGCCTGCGCCTCCTGCCCCATCAGCGAGCTGCCCCTAGGGAGACCGGGGGCCCCCAGACTAGGGTTAAGGTGCCCGGGCCGCCCGTGGTTTCAACCTGTGTGTGAAGACCCAGCTCACACCCATGACACCAGAGTCACGCACCACGTGTGCACACGCATCTCACGGGTCGTACGCGCACCCACGCTGCCCGGCCCTGCAGAGCCTGGCTTTCCCATAGCGTTGCCTGGCAACCGGGCGTTTATTAAAAAAGAAGGAAGGGGAGCCCTCGCGAGGAGCCCGCCTATGCTCCCACGGCGGGGACGGCCCCCAGCCCGAGGGCAGGGCCAGCCGGGCCTCCGTGCAGGGTGCAGCAGAGTGACCCAGGCCGAAGCCAGGAACCCACCGACTCACCCTGCCCAGGGGCCGCTGCGTCCAGCCCCCCCAGCCCTGGGAGACGCCAGATGAAGTGTGGCCCCAGTCAGACAGCCGGCCAGGCCCAGGACGTGGCGTTTTAGCGGTTTCACTTCCCAGGCAGGTCTGGGGACAGTGTGCAGGGACGGCCGGACCCCACGCCAGCCTCGGGGTCCCCACAGGCCCATGTGCCCTCCAGCCTGGCGCCTGCTGGCCCCCATCCTCCGACCCTACAGATTCTCGGTGCCTGGCACCATGTGTCCAGAGCGGGTTTATCCTTCAGGAAAGCGGCGGGGCTGGGAGGGGAGCGGGCCGCCCGGCGGGGCAGTCGCCATGGTCTGACGTCCCACACCCCCTACCCGGCTGGCCCCCAACTCTGG
>NW_012148285.1:169428-191098 GCF_000956105.1 Propithecus coquereli | reverse complement strand
TGACTGATTAGAGGGAGAATCCATCAAGGCTTCCTCTACAGCCATGGGCCCATTCTGGGGCAGGACGTGGGCAGACTTTGGAGTCTCCCAGCAGGGATGGGAGCCAGACCCCTGGGGGCAGTGCAGGCCAGGTCACACGCACACACGTGTGCATGAACATGTATGTGTTCGTGCACACTCACCCTGCCCAGGCCAGCGTCTGACGCCCTGACCTCGCTCCACCGCCCCGTGCTGGGACCCGCCCCGCGCCCGCTGCTCCTGCGCTTGGCAAGGCCACCGAGCAGCCTGGCAGACCCCTGGCCTCCCGTCCTCTCCCCGCCTGGGAGCTGGCCGTCCCCACTGCCTTCGGCACTGCCCACTCCTGAAGGCCCCAGGCCCCATGCCCAGCCCGGCCTGCCAGGGCGGAGACTCCACTGCGGCTGTGCCTCCGCCCAGTGCCCCAGACGCCTCCCCACCCATCTGCCACCTGCCTCTGGAACGAGGCGCTGACCACGCCCCCCCCAAAGCCCGCAGTGGCACCTAGCCCTCTGGACACAAAGTCCAGACTCGTGGCCCATGACCACAGCCGTCTGTGGCCTGCCCCCCAGTCGCCCCTCCCTCCCAGGGGGTGACCCTCCCCAGGCAGCCCGAGGGGCTTACACCGGGCCCTGGCGCCTGGCGGGTCGGGACCGGAGCAAGGGACCACAGGAGCCTTTGTCGGCACGCAGAGGTCTGGGCGCCGGGCGCGTGGCCCACGCGGGGTCTCCAGGGCCACCCCTCAGAGAGGCTCCACAGAAATGTGCGCAGCGGCGAGGGCACGGTGGAGCGGGGACGGGGCTGGCTGCAGGCCGCACTTGGCCGCTGCGGCTGCTGGGACCTGGGACCCCCGCTTGGCCCGCCACCAGGCCCCTGGTGAGGTGGGGCCCTGACCCTGCGCCCTCTGGACCCCCCACGCCCCGCTGCACCCCCAGCTTCCTCACACTGGGGGACGGGGGACGGTGCCGAGAGCTCCTGGAGCCCTGAGCGGGTGACCTCCCCCGGCACTAGCGGCTTCTCCCTGCCCCGTGACAGGGGCGGGGTCCTGGTGGGCGACTGAGGGTCGTTCCTCTGCCTTCCCCATGAGACTGTTGCCGTGACGACAAGCTGGGCCAAGGTGAGGAAGAACCTCGGTCCCCCGGCCCCCAGAGGGGGCTCCGGAGTCCCAGCTCCACCGTGGCCGGGACCCTCAGGCTCAGCCCTCACACCCTCCTCCGCCTGGCCCCTCGGGAAGGGTGGGGTACAGAGGGTCCCGATGCGCTTGGGAAACGGGCGCGGCAGCCATCAGATGCGGCACCACGTGCCCCTCCACGCGCTAGTTCATCATGCGTGACGCTCCCGGGACACTTGTCCCCATGGGGACAGACTGCACCCCCGCCAGCCTCCTGCCCCTGCCATCCTCCTCCCTGAGGGCCCAGTGGCCGATTCCTCCCAGGTGTGCTCGTCCAGCCAGGCCTGGGCTTAGGGCTTGGCTATGCCAGCTGCCACCTGTGCCCCACTCTGTGCAGGGGCCCAAGGTCCTGCGAAGTCAGGGGAGGGCCGGGAGGGGTCCCTGCCTCGCTCTCCCCTGCGTCCAGGGGCTCGGGCTGCAGGAGCCGTGGGCTCTCCGGGCCTCTGCCCTGGTCCACGCCTGCCAGCCCCTCCTGGCCGATCCCCCTGCTCGGAGCTCTCACTGTGGCCGGACCCCCGAGGCGGGCGCCCTCTTCTGCTCACAGCTTGGCACAGGGAACGCGGCCGGAGCCGGCAGCCGGGGCTTGCGTGACTCTGTGGGGGCGGGGAGCTGGCCAAACATGGAGCTGTTTGTGCTCCAGCCGGGCCTGGGGTCATGTGAGGGCGCTTTGGGGCTGGGCTGTCATGGGAGAGCATCTCCCCTGAAGCCAGGGCTGCTGGGAGCCCACCCCCCACTGCAGCCCCCACCTGGGGGATCAGGGATCATCACTGAGCAGACGGCTCCAGCTGCCGGAACATTCCTTCTCATCCCTGTGCCAGCGGCCCCCGGACACTTGAGTCCCAGAGGCCTCCCCCCTTCCTGAGCGGCCTCTCTCTGTCCCCCCACCCCGGCCCCTGCACCCCCACGCCAGGGGCTGGCACCCAGGTGGGCTGGAGCCTCCCACCCCGTGTGGCCGGCGCACTGAACTCACGCTGCAGCACGTGGTCGCGCCCTGGGGGCGTAATGCCCGTGTGTCACGGAGGCACAGGGAGGGCGGCAGCCCCCCTGCACCCCTGCCAGGGGTGGGCAGCACACAGCAGCCGGGCCACGCACCATAGTGGGCAGTGCTTGTGTGCATACGTGTACACATGTGTGCACAGGGCCCATGCGTGTGCCAGCGCAGCGTGTGCACCAGACACCACACAGGCATCGTCTGGGTGTGGGCGTAGAACGTGTGTGTACACAGTTCCTGTGTGCCAGGCATGCCCCACACACGTGTATAACAGGAGCATCCGTGAGTACACATGGACATACACGTACATACACGTGTGCACACACACACCCTGCTTTGACCCTGAGACGATGGCTGACCGCCATCTCCAGGGACCAAAGGAAAGGTTCGTTCTCACAGCCACACGGAGACTGAGCGCGCGCCTGCGGCTCCCTCCAATTGTGTGCCATTTAAAAGCCACGCTAATTAGGAACAGTGCTAATGTCTTTGCTCAGCTCTTAACAAAGAACTTGATTTGGAAACTTTTCAAGGCATAATTGAGTGAAAAAGCGCCTGACCCCGCCCCTCTGGCCACTGTGCCCGTAGGAAGCTTGGTGGCACAGGCGAGAAGCCCCACTGAGGCCCCGACAGCCACTTGGTGGCAGCGTGCGGCAATGCCCTCAAGTACCCTAGGGACGTGCCTGCCCAGCCCTGCCTCTCTCCCACGCTCCCAGATTCTCCCGCCAACCTCCATGCCACGGCTCTGGCTCAGCTCCCACGAGGTGTGGCCTGGGGCACGGGAGCCGCTCCCAGTGTGGGCCTTCCCCTCAGGCTGCCTTTGTCGGGAGCGGGGGGTGGCCTTGCCAGGTGAGAGCTCCTTCCTGGCCTCCTCCCGCCAGTCTTGGCCCCCAGACGGGGCTCTGCGTGCACCCGGCCTGGGAGGGAAGGCGTGGGCAGAGGGAGCAAAGCCAGGAGGGGCCGTGGGGAAGGCGACTGCTGCCCGCTGGGACAGGCCTGTGGGGCCTGCGCTGGGCTGGAATTCTCCAGGCCAGAAATAACCGCCTGAGCGCCCTGCACAGCTGCCATGGCCCAAATTAGAGACCCCGGGGGACCAGAGGCTCCTTCCATGGGAACGCGGCCTGGAGCTCCACCGTCTGGGTCGGGCCAGGAAGCTGGCGGGAGGAGCAGCGGGGGCTCCTTCCCGTGAGAGATCGGGGGCGGGAGAGCCCGTCCAGGCGAGGCCCCAGCAGTGTCCACACTTGGGGGGGTCCACGCAGGGCGTCCCAGGGTGCCCAGGGCTGACTCTGTGCGCTCTGGGCCTGCCCCCAGCAGGGCCACGGCCGCCCAACCGAGGCCCCGAGAGCAGACCCCTCCTCCTGCCCTCCCCACCCCAGGTGGTCTCGCCACGCTCGTCCCTGCTCGGGGCCAGGAGGCTGTGCCTGCGTCTCCTGCCCCATCAGCGAGCTGCCCCTAGGGAGACCGGGGGCCCCCAGACTAGGGTTAAGGTGCCCGGGCCGCCCGTGGTTTCAACCTGTGTGTGAAGACCCAGCTCACACCCATGACACCAGAGTCACGCACCACGTGTGCACACGCATCTCACGGGTCGTACGTGCACGCACGCTGCCCGGCCCTGCAGAGCCTGGCTTTCCCATAGCGTTGCCTGGCAACCCGGCGTTTATTAAAAAAGAAGGAAGGGGAGCCCTCGCGACGAGCCCGCCTATGCTCCCACGGCGGGGACGGCCCCCAGCCCGAGGGCAGGGCCAGCCGGG
Source organism: Propithecus coquereli (assembly GCF_000956105.1). NCBI lineage: Eukaryota > Metazoa > Chordata > Mammalia > Primates > Indriidae > Propithecus > Propithecus coquereli. The sequence goes on along the minus strand of NW_012148285.1, from coordinate 187,173 downwards.
CCTCCGTGCAGGGTGCAGCAGAGTGACCCAGGCCGAAGCCAGGAACCCACCGACTCACCCTGCCCAGGGGCCGCTGCGTCCAGCCCCCCCAGCCCTGGGAGACGCCAGATGAAGTGTGGCCCCAGTCAGACAGCCGGCCAGGCCCAGGACGTGGCGTTTTAGCGGTTTCACTTCCCAGGCAGGTCTGGGGACAGTGTGCAGGGACGGCCGGACCCCACGCCAGCCTCGGGGTCCCCACAGGCCCACGTGCCCTCCAGCCTGGCGCCTGCTGGCCCCCATCCTCCGACCCTACAGATTCTCGGTGCCTGGCACCATGTGTCCAGAGCGGGTTTATCCTTCAGGAAAGCGGCGGGGCTGGGAGGGGAGCGGGCCGCCCGGCGGGGCAGTCGCCATGGTCTGACGTCCCACACCCCCTACCCGGCGGGCCCCCAACTCTGGAGCTCGGCGGGGACAGGACATCATGGCCAAACCCGTCCCAGGAGCTCCTGGCTGGGGGCTGAGACGGGACCTGCCAGGGCCAAGGAGCCCCAAGGACGGTGTGTCCTGGGGGCCCTGGGGGACGCACGTTAGTCCGCCAGGCAGAGCACCGCAGCCGGGCCACGCGGAGGCAGCTTGGGGGAGGAGACGCGGGGGATGCCCGGAGGCTGGGAAGGGGACTGGGGGAGCCCCGCACAGCTCACTCGGCCCCTCTCTGGGCCCCAAGGGCCACCCTGGCTGTGGAGGCTGAAACACCCAGGCGACCACCGCCTGCCCCGTTATTAATAGCGGCGACATTTACACAGGACGGCCGGGTTCTCAGAAAGTCAGATTTCAAAGTGAAACTGGCTGGAGTTTGGCTCCCTGAGGCCACGGCTCCGGCCCTGACATTCATGTTCGGCGGCCCCGGCGTCCTCGGCGATGCTGCTCCCAGTCCCGGGTGAGGCCTCCGTGGGTGGGGCACGGGGACAGGCCGAGGCTTGTCACGCCCCGGAGTCCCGGCTGGGCCCAGCTGGCGGCTCCCGGCCACGCGCATCTCTCCCAGGTTCCCAGCGGCACCCTGCGCAGGCCCAGCACAGACACGGCTCGAGGAACCTGGGCCCTGGGGAGAGGCCTTGGCGCCCAGCACGGGGGACCCGGGAGGGGTCTCAGGCTGCTTGGGCGGCCATGCAAACACCCTACAGGCCTGTGGGTGAGCACGGAGGCCCCTCTTCCCCAGGGAGGGGTGGCGGCCGCCTCCAGGAAGCCCTCCCTGGGTGCCGGCACGTCCGCCTCCCTCCAGGGGCCTCCACACCCTGGAAGGCTGTCACCCAGCCAAGGCTCTGGCCCAGCGACACACTGCACCCCATTCCTCCTGCGGGTCCTGCTTGGCCTTAGGCCCCCTCACAGGCCACTCCTGTGCTGCCCTGACAGGTCTGTGGGTGAGGACGCCCCAGCACTGACACCCTAGACCACGGTGAGCAGGGGCAACAGAGTGTCGGCCGGCCTGGGGGTTTGGGGGCCAGCGAGGCGTGGACGGACCAGGCCCTGCTTGGGGCTCCACCAGGACAGTGGCTGGGGCCGGCGTGGCATGCTGGAAATGAGCCGAACACCGTTGTCGGGCTCTCAGGGACAGAAGCCAGCTTTGCAGCAGCCAAGAAGAGTTCACCTGGGAAATAAAACCCGCCATGGGCCTCCTCCCCGCTTCCCCGACTCTAACCACTTCCAGAAACTTCCGAGCTGCCCTCACCCGGGGGCGCGAGGGTCTGTGCTGCGCTTTCCACACCTTGCTGGCTCGGGGGGCAGGACCACTGCCAACGGAGAGCTGTCGCCCCAAGCCCTGGGGACACCCACGTCCCCAGGCCCCTGGCGGCCCCTGAGACGTCCACGAGGGGGGTGTGGGCAGTGCAGGACCCAGTGGAGGCCTCCGGAGGGCGGGGCTGCAGGGGCTCCAGAGGCCACGGGGAGGGGGAGGGGCTCAGCAGGGATGAAGGCCTGGCCGGGGGGCTGCACAGGGCTGAGCCGCCAGGTCAGAGTGCGCAGGGAGGGGGAGGGGCCAGGGGCACAGGCGGACCTGGGGTTCGCCCAGCCCGGCCCTCAGGCCACCCCGACATGTCGGCTGCTTGGTTTCCTCGGGGACTGACCTGGGCCACCCTAGGCCAGGCGCCCCCCAACCCCTGCACATCACAGGAGCCGCAGGGCCAGGAGGCGACGCTGGGGACAGCCTGTGCCCGGAACCCTGGGATCAGCCCAGCTCCAAGAACGCAGGCAGAGTGCGTATGGCGCCCACACGCCCTGAGCTCCTCTGCGTGGAGCATGCGCGGCGGCGGGCACGGGGCGGGGGGGGGCTCGCGAACTCACTGGCATGACAGCCGGGAAGCGGGCCCGGGCTCCCCCAGATCACCACCCGCAGGAAGAAAAAATGTGTTTTCTGATTCAAGGAGGGGCGACAGCGACCCTCGGATGTCCTCAGCGCTCCCACCCTCTCCCAGCTCCGACCGGGCCACCGTGGAGTCTGCCCAGCGCTCAGTCCATAGCTCCGCCCAGAAGCCTCGCCGTGGTGTGACCTCAGGTCTGTCCCGGGGACAGGCCTGGGAGCGGCTGCCCCCTACAAAGAGGGCTCTGTGGCCGCAGTGGGCGCAGTGCCCCCACCCCCGCAGTAAAGATGCTCTGGGCTGGGTCGGGGAAGCTGAGGCCAGGTCCCCCTCGGCAGCCCCTGCACCGCCAGGCAGCCGGCAGCAGCCGCAAGCCGGGAGGCCGCTCTGGGAGGGGCGGGGGGGCTCGGCCCACGCTGTCTCTTCCCACCGGGCCTTCGGCTCTGCACATAAACAGTCTAAATTAGGAATTAAAACATCCCGCGATCCGACCAGCGGGCGGGCTGTATTTCAAACTTGCAGGAAGACGCCCGGGCGGCCCAGCCCTGGGCACCGACCTCCCTAACACAACTGTGCCGCGAGGGGCGGCCGGGGACCAGGCCTCAGCCAACAGGAACACGGCCCGGCTCACCCCGGGGCTGGGGGGGTGGGGGAGACAGAGAAAGGTCTGGGACGAGCACTGGCTGGGTGGCCCCTCCTAGGCCTCCCCGCTGCCCTAGACAGGCCAGGGCCTCCTTGCTCCCGAGGAGGACGCACCAAGACCCTGGAACTGAGGCGGGATCGCCGGTCACGCGGCCCTGGGACGGGGACTCCCTCTGAGGGGGAGGCTGGGGACACACGGCAGGCGCTGGGAGGACAGCTCTGGCGGGGCCCGGCCCGATCAGGATGGCCTTAGCGGACGCCGCCTCGGCCTTGGGGAGGAGGGTGCTCCCTCCACCCGGAGCCCTCAAGGCGCACAAGAGGCCGAGGCCCCAGTCCCCACGCTGCCCCCTGCCCTCCCACCTGCTCGGAGCGGCGGGCGGGGTCTGCGGCATCCCAGACGCCAGGCCCTGCAGGGCAGCTTGGGAGTGCTAGGCAGGCCCTGAGGGCGCCTGGGGAGAGGGTCAGGGGCGGAGAGGAGGTGGCGGCCTGACAGGCGCTGAGGGCTGGACAGAGCTGAGGGTCCCGCAGGAGCCTGGTCCACCAGGGCTGGGAGGGAGGAGCGGGAGGTGCCTCCTGGGCTCCGGGGCGCCGGCCTGCCCGGGAGCTGCTGCAGGGCAGGCGGGGAGGGGCCCAAGGGCCGCGGCAGGGCTGCTGAGGTGTCGGGACCTTCGATTCTGACCACAGCGGAGGCGGGGAGGGGCAGAAGCCACTGGCCAGGCATGGGCCTCGCAGCCCGTTCCTTTCGGCTGTCTCAGCCCCAGCCACAGGGCCAAGCCAGCGCCCAGCAGGACCCGTCAGCTGACCCAGGCCCAGCCACACACCCTGGGCTCAGGGACAGGGACAGAGAGGGGGATGCCCTGCGCCTCAGTGACCCCAGCACACCCCACCACTGTGCTGGTCCCACCCTGCGGGCACTGCTGGATGGTGGGAAGACCATGTGTGGCCAGGCACACTCAGGAGCACACATTCCTGCCACCGGGAATGCTCCAGAACCTTCCCTCCTGCTGCCGCGACTCTGTGAGTCTGCCGAGGACCCCCAGGACGACACGCCCCCTTGGCACTGCCCAAGACCCCACTGTGGGCAGACGCATCGTAGACGGGCAGGGGGCTCTGCAGAGCTGAGACCGTGGCCCCTGCCCACCTGCACACACAGCCCGGCAGGTGGCCTCCCCCTCACGGAGACCAGCAGGACAGGCTGGCGGGGCCTGGCACCGCAGCAGAGGAGGAGGGTGCCCTCAAGCGGGGCCCTGCATCTCTGGCCCAGCCCGAAGCCAGGCCCCTGTGGGCGGCCAGACCCAGTACGATCTGCTTCAGATCTCCCTGTGCCCGGGCCCCTCACACACGCCCACCTCTCATGAGCAGAGGGAGAGGGGTCCCCGGACTGCTGGCCTCCAAACGTACGTCCGGGACGACAGGGGCTCCTCGGGGTGAGGGCAGAGTGGAGACCATCACGGGGCGTCCCCCGCACCTCTCCCAGGACCGCATAGCTAGGGGCCTCCCACCCCCATGCCCTGGGGGCGTCCTGCACTACCTCTGGGTATAAGAGCCCCTGCTCCAAACACATCTCTGGGCCCGTCTCTGCAGCCCCTGACAGAGTGCTCCCGCCCGGGCTGGGCAGATGGGGGTGTGGACGCCGGGCCCAGGCAGCCGCCGCGGAGCAGACGGATCTGGGTGGGCAAGCACTCGCGGGGCGCTGCGGGGGCCGAGCCCCGTGGACAGGGGAGCCCTCCTGCTGACAGGACTCCAACACACGGGCTCAGGCATCTCCCGTTTCCAGCATTTGGGGGACCCCGGCGGTGGCGCGTGGAGGAGAGGTGGACACCGCGCAGGGAGCCAGGCAGGGGCCTCGGGGGCTCTAGCGGGAACAGCCTTGAACGCACATAATCGCTTTATGTAACGCAGGCAGCGGCGCCTCCAGGCCAGGCCGGCAAACCAGGAGCGGCTGGGGATTAGCGACAGGCGTTGCCACGGCAACCCCATCAGTGGAAACACGTCGTGGTGCGGAGCCTTCCCCGGCGCAGCAAAGGTAAAGGAAACCCCAGAGATTCATCAGCAACAGGTTCCCATGGCAACCGCACCAAGCTCATTAATAATTTTTTTTTTATTCCAAGTGTGGGTGTTGAAATTCTCCAGAGGCCGGATGCGCGCAAACACGCACCAGCTTCTCCCACCCGCGGCCTGGGCGCCTGCTCCTCGTCCGGTGCCTGGGGCAACAGCATGGGCCCGCGCCCCACCTGCGTGCGGCCAGTGGGGGCTCCTCACAGCCCAGGGCGGCCTCGAGCCCCTGCCCACCAGGGCGGCCTATCCGCGCCAGACCCAATGCGGAAGGGCCGCTCAACCCCGGAGGTGGCCACCAAGATGCCTCTTCTAGGCCCCCTGGGCGGGGGGCTGCCCACCCTGCAGGGAAAATGCTGGGTGTCTGCAGGGTGGGGGAGGAGCTGCGTCCTGCAGCCCCAGGCTCAGGTCGGGTGGGGTCGCCAAGGCTACCGCAGAACCGCGGGTCAGACACCCGAGTCAGGTGGGAGCGGTGAGCCGTAGCAAGTGCGCTGCCCGGGAAGACAGCCTGGTGGTTCCTCACGCGACTGAACGGCTCCCACTGGACCCAGCAATTCTGCTCCCAGGCACACACCCCGGGGGACTGGAACTAGGGCTGCAAACCCCCGGCACAGGGACGTTCACTACCGCCAAAGGCAGAAGCAGCCGGAACGCCCACCCACCACGGACAGCTCACCACGTGGCCACTCACATGCACCGCGCTCCACCGCGAGGACTGAAGCCACAGCGTGGACCGACCTGACGTCACGCTCAGTGAGAGAAGCCAGACGCAAGGCCTCGCGCCGCGCGATTCCATTTACAGGAAACAGGAGACTCCGCAGACACAGAGCAGACCCGCGGAGGGGGGCGGGGCGGCTGCTCACGGGCACAGGGTTTCCTTTCGGGGTGATGAAAATGTTCTGGAATTTACTGCAGGGCAGTTGCACAACTCTGTGAACGCAGTAAAAGCCCCCGTGCTGTGCACGGCGTGAGTGAGAGATGTGGCGCGAGTTGCATCCCACAGGCGGCGGCCCGCGCGTGCCCTCGGCCGCCCACCTCATCCTCCCGAGCAGAGGCCGTGGAGCCGCGGAGAATCCCTGCCGCCCCCGTGTGGGGTCGCCTGGTTCCGGCTCACAGACAGGAGCGCGTCCCCCTGCCAGCGGAGGCCGGAGCAGCGGGCGGCACAGGAACGTGGCCGCTCCTCGTTAAAAGGCGAAGCAGGCCCGTGCCAGAGCCTGGCGCCCTCGCCCGCCCCGGTAACAGCAGCTGCTGGGCTGGGCCCCAGCCGCAGCCAATTACCCAATTAGGAGCGACAAAACCCCGGCACGGGGCACGGCGGGCGGCCTGGGGCTGCACTTTCATGCCCGACGGGAGGGAACCGGCTCCCAGTCCCAAAAGTCCGGGAAGCTGTTGGCAAGGGCGGGGCTGGGAGGGAGGCCAGGGTGCTGGCACACTGCCCGGACTGCAGGGCCCCGGCGGTGCTCTCAGGAGGGTGTCCCCACACGCTGGCCCAGCAACGGGCCTCGGGGCATCGGCCTCAGGGCGGACACCTGGCAGGGCGGGTGGGCGGCCCCCGGCCTTTGCCTGGGCCCGGCGGGCACCAAATCTCTGGCCAGAGGCTCCGTGGAGCCGTGGCCATGCAGAACCGAGCCGGGCTCCTTAAGGATGAGCTGTTCTCCCTCCTTAATCGAGTGACCCAGATTTCGATAGTAGGTGGAAAAAAAGAAGCTGTAGAGTACCAAGGAGGAACGTGGCCAGGAGTGCGGCAGGCCCGGCTTTGGAACAGAGAGACCGCGGTCTGAGGTCACCATCCGAGAGCCTCCCCGCCCCAAGCCCGCCCAGCGGACCCTTCCCACGGCACAGCGTCTGGCCACTAGAACGTTCCCGTGGGTGGCGTGTGCGCCTCCTGCCCCACCACCCTCTGCCTCCCTGACAACGACGCCACTGTGGTCAGCAGCACTCCCGGGGGTGTCCCCACCCCCTCCCCACCCTGATACCCAGCGTCTCACGGCCGGGCCACCCAGTCCCACCCCGACCACCACCTGCCCCTGTGCAGGGCGTCCTCCACGCCCCAGAACCGCAGGGAACCGAACCACCCTGAGGTCGGACGCCTGAAGGACGCGCCTGCCAGGCCAGAGGCTCAGGGCCCAGCCTGCCGCTTCAGAGGCCAAAACGCGCGGCCACCAACCCAACAGTTGGGAGAGCGGGCAACTCGGCCGCCACAACCCGCAGGGGCCGCAGGCGCACCCAGCCTCCCTGCCTGGCCCCCTGTCCAGGGACCCACGCGGTGTACGTGCCACCTGCTTGCTAGTCACCCGGCAGCCGTCCCTGCATTCGGATGGAAATAGCTCAGGACATGCAGGGTTCAGGGCCCCGGGCAGCCGCTGGTCCTGACGACAGGGGTGGCGTGTGCCCCAGGCCACCTGACCCAAACGCTCTGCCCCGTTTCCTAGAACTCAAGCTCACTCGGCATCCTGCCTTTTCTCTGGCCAGGGAACCCAGGGCTATGGTCTTCACTTGTCCCACCCAAGGATGGCATTTGGGGGCTTTGTTGGCCTCCTGGCGGGGGGCAGGGTGCCCAGCACATCTGTGCCACAGCCTCGGCAAGGACCCGGCAGAGGCCAGGCGGTCTCAGACCCCCGGGCAGAGCCGACAGGCCAAGCCACACCCACTGCTCTGCGGCAGGGGTGGCCGAGCCCCACACAGCTCCTGGTCCCCTCGGGCAGACACCGGGCATCCGACGGTCATGGGTGGGAGGACCCCAAGGCCGGGTGCCCGCTGGTGGCATCCACCTCCTTACCGAGCAGGCCTGTCCCTCACCTGCCAGGCTTCCCAGGGACAGCAGGTGCCCTGGGCCTCATGAGCACTGGCACAAGAGCCCGCAGCCTGGCCAGCGTGGGCCAGGACGAGGTGCGTGTGTGGTTCCGGCTGCCACCAGCCAGGGAGGTGTGCGGGCCGTGGTCGGAGACTGCCCGGCAACCCAGCAGCCTAGGGGCGCCGGTCCATTTTAATGAGGTGCTAATGCAGGCTGACTCATCCGACCACACCAGGGCTGGCGTCTGCTTCCAAAGACAAAGGATGCAGCAGGACAGTGACGCGTGGCCCGAGTGGCCTAGGAAGAGGCCCTTGCTCCTCCACACGTTCCAGCAGGTGGCTGCGGGTTTCCAGCAGGGCTGTGTGTTGTGGGGGCTTCACGGGGCACCAGGCACAGGCTGGCCGCGCAGCGGACACTTCCCTGGCCGGACCAGCAGCCCCTGCCCAGGAGAACATCGGAGAGGCCCTCGGAAGACCCCGGCCCAGCGCCAGACGCCCCCAGCAGTGCCTCTGTCTCCCGGGCCCTACCTGAGGTCCCTGCTCGCACCAGGGCCCGGCGGGGAAGGCCGGGGAGGGGCTGCCCCTTCAGACGGGCACCCTGGGCCCAGAGTGTGCAGAGCTCTGGCAGGTCCTGGGCTTTGTGGCCCTCACCCACCCAGAACAAAGAACAGCGTCTGGGTGACCAGCCAGGGACACGTAGCCGACACGGGGTCAGACAGCCCCGAAGGCCAGACAGGTAGAAGCACCCGGCCACCGCACCCCACAGCCAGCCTCTGCGCGTCTGTGTCCCCTCCTCCCATCAGGACACCGGTTGCTGGATCTCGGGCCCCTGCTACAGCAGGACCTGGCTTAGCTGCTGACATCTGCAGACACCTGTTCCCAAACGAGCCACATCTGAGGTTCCGGGAGGACACACACGCTGAGCGGCCCGTTCAGCCCAGCACCACCCCCGCCAGGCCACACACAGCAGCGGCCCCGTGGCACCTACTCCTCCCCGCCAGGCGCGGCTGCCCTGCCCAGCGGCCTCCCCTCTGCCTGGGCTCACAGTGACGCCCGGCGCAGGGTGGGGACCCGGCCCGCCGAGCTGCCTGACACCACTGCCCTGTGCTGCTCCCCCTTTGCTCTTGCCAGGGCCAGTGTGGAGCCCGCCCTGCAGCCAGCGCCCAGGGCACGCGGTGGCCCTGGACACGGCCTCGGGTCTCGCGCCAGGAATGCCACGCGCAGCTTCACCCCTGTGGACCCCCACGCAAGGTGACACTGCCCACACTTGATGCCGGAGAACCCAGGGTCTCGCTAACTCCCACAGGCCATCGCGGACGACGGCCAAGGAAGCTCCGACCTCCCCTCCAGCCCTGCAGTCCGGCCAGGCCCAGGCGCTCAGGTGACCCCCACCTGGGGAGCGTGAGCGAGGAGTGAGCGGGGCTGGAGGTGCCCGCTTCTGCCCTCAGCTGTGCACTGGAGGCCATGAGGGCTGCAGGCCCATTTCACAGATGGGAAACCGAGGCCCAGGAAGTGACATACACAAAGGTCCTGCGGCTCCTGGATGGTGACCTGACATGGCCGGAGCAGGGGTTCACCCCCACCAGCCAACTGCAGACTTCAGGGGACACCAAGTCTGTCTACCCTGATGGCTCTGCCACCTTCTGGAAGAATCTGCCCCCGAGCCTCACCCCTCCTCCACAAATGTGCCTGGTGCGGCACATGCCCTGTGCAGGCTAGGACACAGGGACAGCGCTGGGGGCCTGCTCCCCATCAGCCACCCAGATGACCTCTACAGAGGCACCAGGGTCCTGGGCAGGGGTCAGAGTTTGCCCAGGCCTGAGAGATAGGGCGGGGTTGTGCCCACCCAAGGGACCGGCCTGTCCCCCACCTCGGAGCAGACCTGGGGGGCTCCCCCGGCTCCCGGCCCCTCCCTGCCGCCACCAGCCCACTCTATACGCCAGGCGCCGGCATCGCCACCCACTCAGCAAGTGCCTTCATCAGCACTGGCTCCCTGTTGTGCCCACACGGCTCATCTGCAAGGAAACAGCTTTGCCCGCAGTCGCCCCAAACAGCGGGAACACCCACGTCGCAGCCAGCAGGGGTCGGGCGGGTCCAGCCAGCCTGGCCAGGGTCTGACCTGGCCTGGGCCTTTGTCCGGGGGCCGGACCGGCAGGATCAGCAGGACTGGGGCCACCAGCGTCAGACGCTCACTCCTGGGCAGAGGGGTCTCCTTGCCCTGGGGCAGTTTGGGGTGACCCAGTCCCCTCCCGGCCAGGCCAGCTCCCAACCTGGGCAAGGAGAGCCAGCGCCGCGGCGGGGGCTGTGTGGGGGCTGCCTTGGTCCTCGTCAGCATCATGCCTAACACGGGGGGATGCGCCGGGAGCCCCTAAAATCTGCCCGCATCCGAGACTGATGCTGTGCCAGACCACAGAAGGACGGGCAGCTGACCACGCGTCCCTGGCAGTGTGGAGGTGGCCCCCGCCCGGCGCACTCCAATTTAGCACATTCACCAACGTCCCGCTACATTGAACCCCAGGCACTGCCAACACCTGCCTGTCCTGCCGCCCGGGCCCACCTCCTGCAGGCTGAGGCACGAGCGTGGGGGCCAGGGACGCCCAGCTGCCACACGGCGGCACACCCCTCGCGTCCCCCGAGCATGTCTGTTGCACAAGGACCGTTCTGGCAAAACGACGAGTTGCTACTCGGTCCCATCTGCCATCCTCGGCGGGCACGGCGCTCTGGGGAGGGTGCCCAAACCCACTGCCAACTCTCCCGGGCCAGCCGGGGGCCTTCTCCGAGCCCGGCTCCGGGGCCGCATCACTCCTGGGCTCTGGTCCCCACCTCTGACCCAGGCCCAGGGGTTCCTGCCAGGATGGGCGGCCGGTCCCCGACCTCCCGGGTGGAGGTTTGCCCCGGGCCCCTGGCCGAGCTGTTCCAAGATGCCAGAATCAACCATGGGGAGGAAGAGCAAGCCCTCTTCGTGCCAGGGACTTAAACAGCCGCCAGCGCGGAGGAGAAGGACGTTCCCTGTCCTCCCAGCCGACATCTGCATACACAGAGGTAACGTTTCCGCCTGACCGGACTGCTGGGCGGCCTCAGACTCGGCCGGCAGGAGCGTCTGACGGGCCGGCCCATCCCCCCCCGTCCTCGCACCCTGACCCTGGAACGGCGTGTCTCGCCAGCAGTCCAGGGAGCCGGCCTGGTCGGGCTCCCTCGGCCAGACGGACTCCGGGGGTTGAAGGTGACGCCTCAGAGGCCCAAGGGCTTTTACTGAAGGGCGGGCGCCAGCCCTGACTTTGGACACTCGAAGGTGCGGAGGCCCCGGCCCAGCCCTGCCCCTGCGGTGCCCTGCCCCTGCCCTCCTGCCATTTCCCCTCCATCTCTCACGGAGCCGGTCCCCTGCGTGCCCTGGCCAGCCCATCACCCCTCGCCAGACACCCTCGATTTTCTATCTCACCCTTCTCGGCCCCACGAGCTCCCGAGGGCAGGTTTGGGGTCCAGGGCATCATGCTGGCTGTGTGCACCCCACCCCAAGGCCTCCGCGGGACTCCCTGGCCCACCTACCTCTCACCGTCACACCAGCTATGGGGACACGCGCCGCCTGCCTCAGGACTTTTGCACGGGCTGTTCCCTCTGCCTGGACCCTGCTGCTGTGGCACGCCCCGTCCAGGTCTGACCAAACGTCTCTTCGGCCTCAGGTCACAGGTCCCTGTGCCCATCAAGCAGCCCCCAACAGCCTCCTGTCTGGCCCATCCCACCCTCCAAAGAGTCCCCACCTGCCTCGAGCGCCAGGATCAGGCTGACCTCTCCCTACCACAGAACGTGGGCACCTGGGCACCAGCGCGGGTCCTGCCAGGCTGAACCCCGGGGTGTGGCCAGGAAACACCTGCTGAATGAAGTAGCCGAGGCCTGGTGCTGACAGAGCCCCCCGAGGCTCCCCCCATCACAGGGGCCTCCCCAGGGTCCCGCTGGGAGGGCCGGGGCTGCAGGGGCCCCCACAGGGCTGAAGGCCACACTCAGAGGCTCCCTCCACCCCCAAGGCCCAGGTGAGCAGAGGGGCCCCTGCTCAGCCAAGGCCAAGGGCGGAGGGGGGCCTTTTCATGTTGGAAACCGAATTAATGCAGCTGTAATCACGTAAGGCCATGTTCAGGAAGCTTCAACTAAATATACTTAAAAATACACATTATTTTGTAAACATCTAACTACTGTGTACTTAATTTCAAAAAGATTAAAACTATTTGTTAATTTTAAAGTTAATTAACCTTTTAATGATTTTGTTGTGTCTTTTTGTTGGCAGGCATTTGAATATCTGGTTGCAGCATGGAGGTCTGGAGGTTCAGCTGATCCTCTAGATGGTGTCAGTCATCTGTGACCTTCAGGGTGTCTTGACTTGGGTCAGGCAGGAGAATGTAGATTCACAGCAATAAGTGGCCGAAAAGCAAGAAAGCATTTTGGGGGCATGTTGCTGAAGTCCCGGTATTCTACTGCGTTTTTCCATATTTCAACTGCATCTTTCTTAGCATCGAACAATGACTTTACAATGTCATCTCCTGAGAGCTCAATCAATTCCATCTGTAGTTCTTTAGGTGCCTTGGTGACATCAACTAGGTGAGGCTGAAATGCTAATCTGAGTGTGATGTCATGATTCTCAAAGTCAGTGAACCTTTCATTGTGTTCTCCAATTAACAGGTTTATAACGGCTACATATTCTTCAAATGATTCACGTACATCATCCTGCTCGTCAGTGACCTTTGCTAACTGGGGAAAACGTTCGTCCGAAATTTCCTTCTGAAGAAGTGTTTTGAAAAAAGATAGCTTTTTTCAAAATGCTTGGATTTTGCCACATATCATATGCAGACTCAGTTCTACCTTGCAAATATTCAAGTTGGTTTGATTTGACAAGATATCACACAGAAACGCTGCATTCCTGTAGAAATCTTCTTTCAATAATTCACATCGCTGATTCTGTTCTTCATAAAATTTAACTGTCTGTTCTCACAGAGATAAAATTATGGCGAACACCTGTGCCTGCGATTGCCAACGCACTTTAGAATGATACGGCAAATCCACACTGAACACCTCATCCTTCAACTTTAGCATGTTGTGGAACCGACAATACCGTGTTCCATCTGTACAAACACAGTTAACAATACTTGCAAACTGTCCCTTAAACTAGTAGCTTCAGCACAGATTTTGCTGATGCAGGTTACAACGGGAAGAAACAAGAGCATCTGGATCTGTTAATACATTTTTCACCCGTGCGATAAACCCTTCATGTTTTCCTGTTGTGGAAGGTGCACCGTCTGTACTCACTAAATTTGCCAAATTCAGCCCAACTTCCCATTTGTCTTGAAAGTTGTTGAAAATATCTATTCCCTGTGTTCTGTTTGCAAGAGTGCCCAAAGAGAGTAACTCTTCATAGCAAAGAGAATCTTTTGTTAGGACCCGAATGAAGTTTAAAACCTGAACCAAGTCAGCAAAGTATCAGTCGATTCATCCGAAGCGATTGAATAATGTATTTTTCGCTTTGAAGTGTTGTATGACGTTGTTCTGCTAAGTTGAAGGCTAATTCATGCTGCCCATCAGTTACGGTTCTCCTTGAGAGAGGCCGTTGTTTGTACTTTGAAACGTTATCAGAATCTGAGCATCCTACAGCTCCGACAGTGCATTCTTTCACAGTTTCTACGTCAGTGCACGGCTTCCCTTTTGTCCTGAGTGTATAAGCTACTTTATAAGTTGCTTCAGTGGCATTATTCCCAGGTCTTATCGCTGCTTTACAGAACCATCTTTGCTTTTCCTTTTCATCTTTTAATTTCTACAATATAACCTATTGCACCTCTCCTCCTAATTTAAAATATCTGTGGGTCTTATGAGTGTTACAAACTCGTGAGAATTGAATTTCTTTAATGTTGACATTGCAGCAAACAAATCATCTTATCTTTAGCAGAAACAAGATGGTGCTGCAATTCCCCATTCCCATTAAAAAATCTGTTTTCTTCCTTCAGCGTTCTCGTGGTCTCTTTGACAGGATGGGCTGTTAAGCAGACAGAATTAAAAGTACCGTCGACCTAGGTGACTATTCACAACTCCCGCCTCAAACAGAAACATGGCGCACCGTCGTCCAAAGCTGGTAACAGACTGGTGTACTCGACCCCCATAAACTCTCGGTCAGGCCATCTCCTCCCCGCCTTACGGTGACTCAGCCCTGTCCCCGAGTCCACCGCAGCCCAAGGCTCGCTGGGCCTCGCTGGCATGACGTCCATGGAGACGACGGCACACGGGTGTGTAGTCCCACCGCCTGGAAGCGGGAGTGACTTGCCTGTCAGTGGACCGACCGGGAGATGCCCCTGGCCTCGCGCCAGCACCCCCAGAGGGGTAAGTGGCCCCCACGTCCCCCTTCCCAGCCAGCCCTTCCAGCTCTCAGTGCAAACGCCTCCCTCACGAGCCCCCCCCACTCTTTCCCTGCTGTGTTGCTGGGGGCCGGGGGGGGGCTGCCTCCCCCGCCAAGATGAGCCCCGAAGCAGGGGAAACAGCTGTCCCCATTCCGCACACAGCAGTGCTCAGCCTGAGCCAGTGCTGCCCCGTGGCCTCGAGACGCCAAGATGCAAGGCAGTGGCTTCAGAGCCTAACGGACACTCGTCCCTGTCCCCTCTCCTGTGTCCTGAGTGCCAAACACACAGCACCAGGGCCCAGGGGAGGCCGACCCGGGCTGGGGCCCTGTGTGGCCGAGAGGGGCCAGGCCGGCCGGGTGTGGCCCCTCTGCTTTCCCATCACCCCACCTGGGTCTGTGGCGGGGCCTCTGCCCAGCCCCCGCGCCTGCGCACCCCCAGCTCAGGGCTCCTGACCTTCAGCAACCGAGGCAGCTCCGGAGACCCTCGGACATCCCGAAACTGCCGAGACTGGGTTCAAGCGTACGAGGTGTGTCAGGGGAAGGCCTGCTGCCCCCGCCATCCAGGCCAGGCGTGGGGACAGGGCAGGGACATGCCTTCTCCAGATCACTGTCCTGCACCCCTGCTGGGTGCACAGGGAGCACATGACAGCCAGAGAACGCCGAGTTTTAAGCGTTAAAGACCTACTCTGGCTGGCCCAGCCCCCCGCCCCGTCTGGGCTCAATCCGGCTCTGCCCTTCGCAGCCAGATAACCTTGGCACAACCTTTGCCCTCTCAGAGCCTGGGGACGTGGGGTGTTTGGTGCCTGGACCCCAGGGGACATCTCCTAGAGCCTCCTGCTGTCCCCAAGCCCCCAGGTGCCCCTGTGGTCACCTTAGAGTCCCTACAAACCTGCAGCCCACCCCCTTGCTCTCTTGGGGACCGAGGCAGGGCCCCCCCACTCCTGGCCCGAGGGTGTCCCTGGGAAGCCCCCACCCGGCCTGGGTGCTGGGACGCCAGCAGCTGTGCCGAGGCAAACGCAGAGTCAGGAGCCCGAGGGCAGAGCGTGACCCAGTGGGGCGGCTGCAACACACGTCCCACCCACCTTCCTCTATAAATAAACTGAGTAGGAGAAACAGCGCGCGCCCCGAAAGTTCTAACACAAGTGTATTTTTAAAAGCAAAGTAAATCAATAAGGACGAGGGCCGTCCTCGGAGGCTCCTTCGCCTGGGATCAGAGTCACCCTTGAGTCAAACCAGAACACACGTTCATCTGTGCCCGGGCCACCGACTCGGGGATTCCAGAAAGGTCTGGGGGTTAAGGAAGGTCCTTTCCTGCTCCCAACCGCTAGCGGGATCCCGGCTCGGGCGGGGCGCAGTGGACGAGTGGACAGCAGCTGCGAGTTCGCCGCCTCCAGGGAGCGTGAGATCCGCGAGCAATTCCCGTCACCCTCCCTCTCGAGCTACCCTCTCCGGGAAGCATAAAGGACCTTGCCGGGGGCGATCAAGGCCCCGGACGCACCATCCTGCTCAGGACACCCCACGGCCCCCTGCAAAGCCTGGGCCACGCCAACCACCCCTGCTCCAGCCGCCTCCTGCAAAGCCGCCCCTCCCAACTCCCAGGAATCTGAGTAGCTGCGGAGCGCGTCGGCCCACACGGGCTTCCCCGAGTAAGCCGATCCCCCACCTGTCCAGGCCTACGGCTTATTTTGGGTTCTCTCTCAGCCTGGACACGCATCCCCACGCTGGGGCCCGGCACCTGCTGGAAGTCAGCACCGTCTGCACGCGCTTGGGGGCCCTGACAAGCCCACCCCACCAGACAGACGCGAGGTTTCCACGAGGCCAAGAATAAAGGGTTCCTGGGACCCGAGCAGAAGATCGGGGTACCTCGACTCACCACTTTTCGGGGGTGGGACAAATGGTCTCAAGGTGCCGACACCAACTAAGGTGGGGTGGTCCTGCCTGCAAGCGTGGGGCAGCTCTCCCCCTGGCCAGGAGCTCTCAGCACGTTCCAGACCTCTCTGCAAGGGCCAGCCATGCCAGGTGCCTCTGGGGCCACAAGGGTGTCTGCCTCCAAGGGCACTGCCGGCCCCACGCGCTCTCCCTGGAGGGCTGACCCTACCTGGGTGAGGCCAACCAGCTCCCACCTTCCTTGTACAGAGCAACACAAACGGCCTCGATGGAAGTCCTCGGGGATGCGGCCAACAAGAACGCCAGGGCCGCGCTCAGAAACTCAGCCTCCAGGGAACAGAGCAGCCAGACACGGGGCTGTCAGGAGAGAGAAAGTCCAGACCTCCCCCGCCTGGTGAGCACACGCCTGACAGCAAGCGACACGAGGCTCAGCACAGGGCCAGCCCCGGGGTCCTGTCCCCTCCTGCCCCTTCCCCAGGGCTGCCCACCACACCCTGCCACCTTCCTGCCACAGCAAAGTGGCCGGGTCACCTCTAGCCCGGGCTCTGGAGAGGAGATGACCTCCAGCTACCCCACAAGGTCAGCCCCGCGCCACGGACCAGACTCCTGACACGGAGGTGCCCACCAGACAGCAGACACCTCCCTCGGGCTGCGGAGGACAAAGGCCACCCCTGGCACCCGATGCCACGCTCGGAGGCAGGCCCCTGACCACGGCCACAGCCCAATGACCCTCGGACCACGACAGCCTCTTCTAACAAGCAGAGATGACTCTGACTCACCCGATGTTTGGATTTGAGAAAAGAGAAACACGGGCTTTATTACTTTTTTTGGTACTGATTCCTCTTTTGTATTTAATATTTATACAGTTAAACACACAAGGTAGCGAAGTGTATACACACATTGCTCATGTAGCTCTGTCTCCTCACCTCCGACAAGGAAAGTTTATGGGCACAGCGCCAACTCCTCTCCGCAGGCCGCCCACCCGCCTTCCCCAGTCCCAGGTGGGGGCTGTTAGGAGCAGCACCCACAGCCTGGCCACCAGCTAAGGCATGGGGAGACCCAACGGGAGGCTTGCGCAGGGGGTGCCAGACCTATGTGTCCCAGAAATGCCCCTGGCCCTGACCCAACGCTGTTCTGGAACATTCTCTGAAAGTCTCCGCCGGTCTCCCCAGGAGCAGAAACCGCTGTCCCTTACCCCGAGGCCGGGAAGGGCTGGGGAGAGGACTCCAGTGTGCGGTGCCAGCTCCTCCCTGCCCCCACCCCCAGCTGCGCATGACTTAAATGGGCCCCAAGACCGAGTTCAGCCTGAAAAGGCGAGGTCACCACCAACGTCACCGCCGCTCTCCGTGGAAAAGGACCAGCGAGCCCTGGCACCGCTCACAGGCCCCGCGGGTCTCCGCGCGCTGTGGCGCGGGGCGCAGACTGGAAACTTCGCGCCCCTCACTCCAGTTCCCTGCGCCCTGCCCGTCCCCAGCTCGGGTCCTGCCTCAGCCGGACCTTTAGAAAGCGCCCCCGCCCGGGAGGAGGCACGTTTCCCGTCCCGGCCTCCCCCACGGGCCACAGGGAGTTCCGACCTCGCCTCCCTGCCACTTGCTCCCCTCCACGCCCGTGGCGGCCTCGCCGCTTCCCTTCCACCCTGTCCAGTCCCGACCCGGCTCCGGAAGG
>NW_012148285.1:145586-168173 GCF_000956105.1 Propithecus coquereli | reverse complement strand
CGCCCCGCCGCCCCTCCCCCACTGCGACGGGCCGGGGTCGGCCTGGGGGCGCGGAGGGCGCGGCGTTGTGACCGCGGAGCGGCGTGCCCCTCCCCCGCCATGTGCACGGAGCGGGGGCGGGGGCGGGATGCGCCGGTGTCCGTGAGTGGGATCCTCGCCCCTGCCCGACACGCTCGCGCGCACACGCACAGTTCCCGCAAACTTGTCCGTGCCCAGCCCCCCTGCGCGGGGATCTGCGGGAGCCTGGGTGTGGGGGCCAGACCCCCCCCCGCGCCCTCCCCCGAGATGGCCCGGGTCCCGGCGGGGAGGGGGAGGACAGGGTCCCTCCCCCATGGGTAGCTGCACCTCCGGCCGGGAAGCCCCCACCACGCCACGCAGGGGCCTCTCCGTCCCAGAGAGCACATCGCTGGGGCGGCGGTGGCCCTCGGACACTAGGGCTGCGGGACCGGTCCTAGGGAGGCGTCGCAGACACCGGCGCTGGCGCTGGCTCCTCCCACTCCCGGCTGAACCTCTCCAGGGTTTTGTGTTACTGGACGCGCGCTCTGCCTGCCTGGGGACGTGGGCTCCCAGGTGCGCGTCCACCCACGTTCCAGCCCACAAGGGGCCCCCTGGCACTGGGAGAGGCCCCTCCTCCCCCCGGACAAAGAGCCTGTGCAGGCCCCTGACCTCACCGGCTGCCAGGGCCCGCGGAGGACCCCGACCCAGAGAGGCTCTGGCAGGACTGGGCTGGGCCGTGCTGTGCCCGGGAAGAGCCGGCCCTGCCGGCTGGGGCCTGGGAAGGGGACGCGGCTGCCGGGTGGGCGCAGGTGCCCCCCAGAGCAGGGTGCCTGTCCCAGGCCGTGCCACACAGGCCACTCGGAAGATCCTACTCTTGTATGTGAGAACTTTTCAGGAAAAGGGGAACGTGTACTCTTGTGATGGTCTACTTGGCGGTGGAGGCCACAGCTGGTAATTAAGGTCCTCAAGAAGCAATTAAGGGCCCGCCTCTGAGGAGGGGTCTGGGCGAGCCCAGGGCCTTGGACTCTGCCCCAGAGGGGGGCTCAGACGGGCGGGGCAGACAAAGCTGAGGCAGGGTCCTGGGCAGGGTCCCTCGGAGCAGGGACTCCTGTCTCAGCACCCGCCCCAATCAAAGCCAAGACGAAGCTCGGGGTTCCAGCTGCTGGCGCTGGTGACTCGTGGGGCAGGGGCTAGCGGACAGTGGGCCAGGCGCTGGGGCTGCGGCAGCAGTGACCATTTGGGCCCTGCCGGTCCCCGGAGCTGCATCCCTGGGCAGTCGGCTGCAGAGGGGTGGGGCAGGGACGGGAGGGAGCGTTCACACCGCCCAGGTGTGGTGTCCCAGTGCCACGCCGGCGTCCTGCCAGTCCCACGCCCTCTGCCCCAGCGTTCACGTTGGTCAGTTGTGTCTAAACCACAAAAGGGGGTGCAATGAGACGTGTCTGACGGCTTGTCCCGTCATGGCCAGAAACTCAGTTAGGCTTTCCCTGGGGTCCGCTTGGCCAAGAGGGGTCCGTTTAGTTGGTTGAGGGGGTTAAGATTTTATTTTTAGTTCTCAGTGCTGTGAAGGACCAGGAGAGACGGGCAGGGACGAGACAGCAGCTAGAAGAGGCACAGGGATCTTTCCTGTGCAAAGGCCCTGGGGCATGCAAGAGAGTGCTGGGCCAGCCACAAAGTGGGGTGGGAGGCGGCAGGGCCCTGGGGTGGGCAGGAAGCTGTGTTATTCTAGACTCATGGCTGTCACCCTCCTTTGTCACTCTGTCCTCCAGATGTGTGCAGAAAGGAAGGCCGTGGACTTTAAAAGACACGATTTTTTAAAGAAAGCATCTGACGAAGTCTGTAGCCGCCAGGCACCCCCTGGCCCATCAGCAGACCCGTGGGGCCGCAGGGACACCTGGAGGGGTGTTTTGCACTGGGACGTCTTGGGGGGCGACCTCCTCCTTTACGCCCGACCGAGAACGTGCTGGGACCGTCCTTGCAGGGCTCCCTGTGCCCGGGGCCGAAGCTCACTGACTGTGTTCTTGGTGTCCCGTGGGACTGACGTGGACACTCCCTGCAGGGGACATCTGTCAGCCTGAGGGTGACGCAGCTGAGGCCCGAGTCTGCGCAGCTGGCGGGGGAGACCACCTCCGCGCGAGGCGGAGAGGAAATGAAAGGCAGATTCCGGGTTGATGGAGGAGAAAACCATGCTGGAAACCACGAAACTGCGACGCGCTCCCATCGCTGAAGAGCAGCGTTGCAAAGGGAGACGAAGCGTAGGACAATTTGGAAATTGGCATTAAAATTGTTTAATTAAACTGTACAGAGTGTTCAGATTTTTTTTTAAATTCTCCAGGCCTCTGGAAAATCTGGTTCTGCTTTTCGCTATTGTGTTTTTTTTTTTTAAGGGCAAAGCTTTCCCTTGACAAAGAGCAGCGCGTGGGACCAGGGACCCCTGAGTTCCGCCCGTGCAGGTGGGGCCGGCTCCCCGGGGCCCGCGTGGGTCTCAGCCTCCCTGGCACTTCTCAGGGGAAGGAGGGCGCCCAGGACAGGACGGGCAGTGGGGCGCCGAGGGCACTGGAGTGGAGTGGTCCTGAGCTGCCCCCGCAGCGCCCCACGTCCCGGCTGCGGGTGGATTGCGGGTCTGGGGTCTGGTCTGCCGTGCGCCGGACCGAGGGCTGGGTGGACGGAGCCTAAGACTCAGCTGCCCTGGCTGTCCCTGCCTGGTGCCCACTGGGGAGCCCTCCTCCTGCCAGCTCTGGCGTCCTGCTGCCACCTGGGACCTGCGCCGGGAGCAGTAAAGACACATCCCCAGGCCACCGTCACCAGGGGCCCCACCCACCGTTGCCTGGAAACCAGGCCAGGAGGTGCTCCGCGGTGCCAGGGCTGGCCTCTGCGGGGATTGGCCTTCGGGGCAGGCGGTGGGCCACCCACCAGCACAGCCCTGGACCCCACCTGGCCGGATGCCTCTAGTGACGGGCGCCTCACTCCCTGCCCTGGCCTGAGCATCCTCCGCCACCCCAGCGCAGGGGTGGCCTGAGCCTGTGGGCGCCCACAATGGGGACACCAGCCTGGCCGGCCCCCGGGGCAGCGGTACCCCTGCTGGCACTCTCCCCTGCCCCAGGACCAAGAACAAGCTGCCGGGGGCCTTTCTAAGTGAGCCGTTTCTCCTGGAGCTCAGGCGCCGTGACTGTAGGTGTGTCGCAGACAGGCTCGTGATGGCAGATCAGCCTGCCCTGCCTGCGCGTCTCCCAGACAAGCGCCTCCGGGTCCGCGTCGGCTGCCCCCAGCCCCTGGTTGGCCCGGCTCCTCTGCCCCGCCGAGCGGCACTGAACCACCCGGGACAGGAGGGAGACGGTGCCGACCCCCCAGAAAGGGCACAGTCCGCTGGACTCAGAGGCCTGGGGGGGCCGCGGCGCAGCTGACCTGGACTCACAGACCGACAGAGGGTAACCGCGGCGCGAACACGCCCCATGCGCCTGTGGGACACACGCTTACAAACGTGCTCGTGTCTGAAATTCAGACTTCACTGGGCGTCCTGCGCTTCGTCCGGTGACCTGAACTCAGGCGGCAGCAGGTGAGGTGGGGCGGGTCTGTGGGGGCGGGGACCCAGCTTTGGACCAGCAGGTGCCCTTGCAGGGCAGTGGAGAAGAGGCCGGGCTGTGTAGTCTCCCAAAGCAGGAGAAAGCATGGCGGGCCACCCCAAGCACGGAAGATTCTAGATCTTCATTCTGCACGAAGAAACCACAACACCCTCTGGGGAGGGCACGGCGGGTCTCCTTTGCTCGTGCCTGGCATACTGTAGGTGCTGAATAAACGCATGCTGACTGGATGGCTGAAGGGGTCGGGTGAGCATCTGAAGGGAGGCCGGGACGCACAGGCCCCCAGACTGTGCTGGGGGGTCGGTGGCCCCGCACCCCAGGGGTCCTGGTGGCTGCTGGGCGGGGGCCCTTTCCCAGGGCTCTCAGCCCGGGAACCTGCAACACGTCCAGAGTTTTAACTCAGGAATAACGATTGTGAAGTTTCAACGTTAGGTGATTAAAACCTGCGGAAGAGCTGGGTGCAGAACCATCCACGCCAAGGCAGCTGCCTCGGCGGCGTCTGGACGTCTGGGCCACGGCGCGTGGAGCGACAGCACAGGCTGAGGCCAGGGCTGGGGAGAGCTGGGGGTCAGCGGGGCTGTGTGTGGCCTGCGGGTCACGGGGTGCAGGGAGAATTAGGGCCTTTCTTGGGCCCCACAGACACATGGCCTGGCTGTGTGGCCTTGGACAAGCGTCTTGGCCTCTCTGGGCCTTAAATTTCCTCCTCTAGAAAATAAATTCTGCATCAGATGAAAAGTGATGAAGAGCTGGCATTTCCCCCAACAACCGGACGTGGAACTACCACACAGCTAGCACTTCCACTCCCGGCTGTGCCCAGGAGAAAGGAAAAGGTGTCCACGCAGAAACCTGTGCTCACACAGCCGAGAGGCGGGGAAGACCCGCGCCCCAGCGGGCCAGCGGGCGAGCGTGCGTGCTCCGGCCGCGATGGAACATTACTCAGCCCTGAAGGAAATGACATTTTGGCACCACCTGGAGGAACCTTGAGGGCGTTATACGAAGTGACATAAGCCAGACACGAGAGGACACGTGTCGCACGATTCCATTTACACAAAATTTCCAGAATAGGTAAATTCCTAGACACAGGGCAGGGCGGGGGAGGGGACTGCTGGGGGGAGGGCGGCAGGGCCGGCTGAGTCCTCGGGGCAGGGGTGACGTGTGGGATTCGGCCTCTGGGCCCCCGGTGAGCCAGGACAGCCTCCGCGGGGCCTGGGGGCTGATGGGGCACAGCCCCCCGGGGCGTGCACAGGGCGGGTACAGGCTGCAGGGCTGCCGAGCCCCCAGGACACTGCAGAGGGGACGTGGGCTGACCTGAGAGGGGAGGTGGGGTCAGCATGCCCAGGACTTCAGAGGGGCCGGGGCCGAGGCCGACACCACCCTCCTCTCCCCGCCTGACTCCTGTGCAGCCCCTGGCTCTGCAAGGCCCCCTCTGCCTGCAGAAGGGGCTGCGCCAGGGCAGACCCAGGGGCTCCCCGCCAGGCCTCCACGGGCCCTTTCTCAGAGAGGGCTCACACCTCACTCTGGGAGGGTCCCACTCTGCCCCAGCCCCAGCCCCTCGGAGACCAGAGGAGGCGACACCCACGCTGGGCGCCCTGGGAACACGGCCTGTGCGGTCCCAGGGCCCTCACCGCCCACCCTGGTGCTGGTGCCGGAGCTCACGGCCCAGCTCGTCGGGACCCCCAGGGCGCAGGCTCCTGCCCTGCAGCTCGGTTTGGCCGAGACCTGGGGGAGGGCGCGTGACCAGCGTGGGCCAAATCCGAGGCGCCCCACGCGGCTGCAGCGCGGCCGGGGCCAGGCGGGAAGCAAGGCCGCTTGGAATCCCGTCGCCTTTCGTACCTCGCCCCGCGATGTTTGTATCTTTGCGGTTAACTGAGTTAAGTCATCAGCTGTCAAATATTTGAACAGCCCCTCCCGAGGGACGCCCCTCCTGGCTGTGACAAAGGTCGCGCCCCCAGAACCCCAGCTGCAACGCCAGCAGGCCGGGTGGCAGACGCGGCGCCCGCCCACCTGGGCCAGCCCGGCGGCTGCTCCCTGCCAGCTGGTCTCTGGGAGGCCGCAGCGGACGGCTCCGGCAGCGTCTGTACGATCCATCGCAAATCATTCGTGCTTTGTTTGACGCGCGGCTGAGCCCACTGGATGCTGGCCTGCTCGGGCTCCTTCCTGCCCCGGAAAGCCCCAGCCCAGACCCGTCCTGGGCGCCGACCTCTGACAGGAGGGCAGACCCCACGCCAGCCCTGCTGTGCCCCCAAAAGCCGGGGTGTCACTGCCACGGAGCGCGGGCAGGAAACGCCAGGCAATGCCAGTCCTCCGTGGGAACTGGGGGGCCGCGCCCCACGGGAGGCCACCGCAGGAGCCACCCCAGAAGCTGAGGCACCGGGCGCAGACAGCGTCTGGAAACGCACAAGCCCAGAGAGAAACCCAGAAAGATTCTAGCCCCCAGGACCCTCCTGGGGTCACCCCTTCCCATGCCCCACGTGAGCTGTCCTCACCCAGCTGCCCCTCAGAACCCTCCAGCAGCCATGCTCTGAGGACCCCGGGGAAGGAGCCCCACCCAGAACCCACCTGGCCTTCCTGGCTGTTCTGAGTGTCTCACTCTCTCTCTGTGTCTCCAGCTGCAATGTCTTGTTCCCGGTGAAAATGGGAGCCATCCCTACCTCCAGTCGAGCCAGCAGCGGTGGTCAGTCATCAACACTTTAGTATGAATTAGCATCTCAGAGCCTGAGGTGGTGGGGAAGAGGCTGGGGGTGGGGAAGAGCTGGGGAAGCTGACGTCAGTGAGGGCAAAGGATGAGGTGGCGATGTCCAGGTCTGAGGGGCTATGACTGTGGTCCAGACAGGCACATCCTCTTCCGTGTGCCCAGGACCGGAGACCGGGGACTGACCAGGGTGGGAGGGTGAAGGAGGGCCCAGGTCTCTGCCGGGGCAGGGAGGGGCTGGTGGTGCTGTTTGTTGAGGGGATGCTGGAGGAGAAGGAGCATCTGAGTGGATGAGGCAGCTTCCGAGGCCTAGAGGGGCCGAGAAGGAATCGATGAGAAGGTTGGCGCCCCTGCGGCCGGCTCCCTGGGAGCAGACGTGGAGAGACGGTTTGCTCCCAGGCAGCTGCGGCGGCTGTGGGCGGCGGGGCTCGGTCCTCCTGGGACCCCACAGAGTCACCCGTGGATGGGTGTAGGGGGCAGTTCCGGTCCTGACCCCCTGGGCGCTGGCCTTTGGTCCTCCCACCGCGCTCAGCCTCCCTGGGTCCGCCCCTGTGCCTGCCGTGTGCGCACCTGCTCTGTGCTGGGCACGGCTGCGCCTGCGCACGGCGCCTGAGTCCGGCCGTGCTGCCCCGTCCCTGGGCCGGGGGTGCCGTGTCAGCCCCCACTCCTCTCCCGCGCAGCCGGCCATGGCGGTTCTGGGCTGGGGGCCCCATGGCGCGTGGCGCTCGCGGGGCGGTCGAAGCGCTGCTGCTGCGTGCCGGTTCCCTCTGCCTTGCCGCCGCCGCGCCCCACCAGGCGCCGTGGTAACTCCCCCCACGCTCCGGCTCCACGTGGCAAGGAGGGAACTGAGGCTTTTCTCTTCCCATTTTTTCCTAGTAAATCAGCTTTTAACTGTCTCCACCTCTGTGAGTGCTGAGCCGCCTGCGGCCCGCGGAGTGGTCCTGGCTAAGTTAATCGAACCCCGACCGCGTGCAGCCAGGAGGTGCGGGCCCTGAGGGCTGGCGGGTGTTTCCTCCTCACCGGGAGGGCGGCACCCACCTGCCACCATCTCCTTTCACTGCCCTCCCTCGTCTTCTTTTCAAAGGCCACACCCTGCTTTGAGGGCCTTTGTAGCAAGCTATAGCAACCATTGACACTGTAGTGTGAATTCATTTCTCAAGGTCTTTTCCCATCATTGACGGTGGAGAGCAGGGGGTTTAGGCGAAGACACGGGAAAGGCTGCCAGGCGTGGCGGGGGCGTCAGGGAGAGTAGGTGCCGCGAGGCAGGGCCGGGCTGGACGTGGGCTGCAGACTCCTGCCTGCACGTCTCGGCAGCCCGGCCAAGCCGCCCCCACCCCGGCCCAGCCCCGGGGAGGACCCGTCTCAGCTTGGTACGGGTCTGGTGGGGCCAGGTGGGATCAGGCCTCCCGAGGATGCTTTCAGGGGACAAGGACCTGGGGTGCACAAGCAGGGGCCGGGCCGGGCGGAGGGTGCAGCTGCAGGGCCGGCGTGAGCGCAGTGCCAGGGAGAGCGAGCCCCTGGGCACCAAACGTGAGGCAGCCCCTGAGCCAAGAGCAGCTGCCGCCGGGTGTCGGGGGCACCTGCGCACCCCGGCTGTGCTGCGTGTGCCTGCGGGGCCCGGTCAGGCCTCAGCTACGGGCCTGTGCTGGAGGCTGAGCCCCTCGGCCACCCGCTCTGGTCCTCAGCCCTCGTGCAAGACACCCCCGCCCTGGCGCAGGCCGGGGCCTCGGGGTCAGGCAATGGCTGCTGGGGGGCCAGTCCTGGAGGGTCAGGGAGGGGGACAGGGGGCTGTGACGGGACGGCCTCTCCAGGTGCCCCTGGCGACCCCCGGAACCCCCTGCCAGGGAGCAGCTGCAGGCCACGCAGAGACCCCCGCCGGGAGAGGCTGAGGCTTCGGCTTCCCGGATTCACAGCCTCTTCTGAGGCCTCACTGCTGAGACGAGGGCAGCAGGGACGGGCTCCGCTCTGCCAGGCCCCTCGGGGTGCAGAGCTGCCCACAGATGAGCTCCGCAGCCCTCTGCTCCGGGCAGGCGGCCCCCAGAGGGTCCCAGGGCCTCCCCAGCCTCGGGGCAGCGGGGTGGGGTCTGTTGGTCACCCTCACTGGTGCCCCCACTGGGCCGGATGCCTGCCCCCGGCTCCGCCCACAGGCCCTGTGGGTCCTGGCCGTCCCCCCACGTGGGCCGTCTGTGCCCATGTCACCCCTCAAGGGGGGCTGGGCCGTGGAGGGCACCTCCCAAGTCACCAGCCCGGGAATGCTGGGAAGAGGTGTCACGTGAGCCCTGCGTGCTGGGGGTTCTTCCCATCCCGTGTGCCAGGCTCGGGGGAGGAACGAGGAGCGGCCCCTCCTTTCTGGCCCAACTGGACGCCCACAGCCAGGGGGAGGGGCCGCCCAGGAGAAGGGGCTCTCCGGGGGCACTGGCCGGGGGACAGCGTGGTTGGCAGAGACGGCGGGGACACCCCACAGTCACCAGGACAATGCGACGCCTGGGGACAGACCTGCTGGGGACAAGCTCATGCTCTGGAGTCGCGCCGCGGGCTGAGACTGAGCCGGCGCGTGGGGGACGGTGAGGGAAGCCCTTAGGCAGGCGGCGGGGGACGGACACCAAGTTTCAGGGACATCCGTGCAGCGCGAGGGGCCTAACATACGCGTCACGGGAGTCTCAGAAGCCCGGGGCCAAGAACAGGGCAGAAAAGGCACTTCAAGAACTAATGCCGGAATATTCCTGAAACACACACACTTACGGATACGGAAAGCTCAGTGGGTCCAAACTAGGACTGGAGCCGAGCAGAGCGCTCCAAGCTCACCTTCCGCAGAGCTCCGGCATCCAGAGGCGAAGAGAAAATCGTGCCCAGAGCGGGAGGGAAAACCAAGCTGGTTCACAGCGGGGCGAGAGGGGCTTCCGGCACACGGCGCGGGAGACTCGGGTGCAGTGGGGGCCGTGGCCCTCGCGCCACGCTGAGGAGCCGGAGTGGCAACACCGCCGCCCCCCCAGAAGAGGAACAGGAGGTGGGAGGCTTCTGTCCGTGCAGACGGAGATCGCTCGAAGAAACCACAGAAGCACAAAAGGAAAAGATTGTTCGATTGAAACGCTCTGCTCACCACGACGTGTGCCAGTCAGGGTGTGGGGGCTCGCGCCGGCGCCCCCAGCACTTCGGGTGGGCAGGGGAGGCCCGGCCAGGGGGTTCCCCCGCACAGCCAGGCTGAAGGCCGGCGGGGGGGGGGAAGCGGTCCTCGGCGTCCCTGGCCTGTGGCTGTGTCTTCCTGTCCTCTCGTGGAAAGGCACCGTCATTGGACTCGGGGCCACCCTGGTAACCTGGGGTGACCTCACCTCGAAATCCTTAACTATTCCGTCTGCAAAGACCCTTTTTCAACAAGGCGACATTCACAGGTGATGGGGACACACATCTCTTGGGGTCTGCCAGCCCCAGGCTTGGGGCAGCTCGTGGGACCTTCCAAGCCAGGCCCTGCCTGCGTGGCCGCCCGGCTCCCAGCACCCGGCGCGTCCCCTCCTCCGCCTCACGCAGGCCTTCCCGGCGCGCGTCGGCCACGGAGGCTCCTCGCACGTCACAGGTGGCGGCGGGAGACGCGTCCGCTCCGGGGGAAGCTCTCCCTCCTCGCGGCCTCATGGAGCTGCGTGGAGCCACGCGCAGCCTCTTCGTGCCGCCGTGTCCTCTCTCTCTGGCCTTCCTGCAGCTTCACACCCACTAGGACAAGGCGCAAAGCCTGTTCTGGGTCCCTGCAGCACGCGGCCCGGAGGCGCCAGCTGGCGTTGGAAGCTGTCGGTTCCTGTCGGTCGTTGCGGGTCTTCGAGGCAAGTCTGTCTGTGGCTGAGGGGCCGGACCAGGACCCGGGCTTGGCGGGGACGGGTGAGGCGTCCTGGGGCAGTAGCCAGGAAATGCTGGGTAAGCCACGGCCACGTCGTGAGGGCTCAGCTGCGCGCACAGAGAGGAACAGACCCTCCGGCAGCCACGAATGCCGAGGCCCAAACGCCAGGCGGTGGCCCTGGTGTATGCGGCAGTGGCTGCCATAGGGATTGGGCGTGGGATCCCCACCTCCTAGCCAGGCGCCTGGGGCTCCATGAACGCGAGGACATGAGACAAGGCCGTGGGTCCGGGTAAGGCAGGACTGAAACTGGGGTCCCCAGGGGGCCGTGTCCTCAGCACAGGGGGGCCAGGCAAGGCCGGCTCACCGCTTCCCACCGCCTGTCTCCGCTGGCCTCAGGTGGGAGAGAAAGCGGTGTCCCTCCGAAACCACCACTCTTGGCCTCGGGTTAGAATTTGTGCTACCTGCAAGGTCTGGAAAGCCTCCCGCTGAGAAACTCACGTAAAAGCTGGACCCGGGCCGGTGATACCCTGGAGTCCTTGGCTGGCCGATGGGATCTCAGCACGTCTTTGGAGGGTGACTCCAGCCCGCGTGGCCAGGGCTCCTCTGCTCAGACCAAACGCACGAGGGATCGATTCACCGTGAGTGAGAGCCAGCGGGGTCGTGAGTCCCAGAACTTGAGCCAACACCGTGTCAAATGGAGAAACACAGGAAGGGAAGTTGAAGGTTAGGAAAAACTCCAGAGAGGAAATCAGAATCCTAGAGGAGGAAATAAGATATCGTGGAGCAGGAGTGAAGCCTGGTGGACCTAAGATAGATTTAAGTTATAATCTTTGAAGTCACGAAGTTAGTGGGGGTTAAGCAGCCAACCGGACACGGCTGGTAGGAGAATCCGTGAACTGGAAGGCGAAGGGCAGAAAATCACCCCCTTGCCCCCCAGCGTGGTCGGAAGATGTCACGTAGGAAAGAAAGCCCAGGGGGCCTTGGGGGCAACAGGCCAAACAAGCCCCAAACAGGGTCCTGAGACTATGGCCAGGGCCTCTTGGGACCTGTGACCTCCTGTTCTATAAATAACGCTTTCCCGGGGCAGCCACGCCCGGTCGTTCGCGCGTTGTCCGCGGCGGCTTCCGCGCTGCATCGAGGGAGTTGAGCCGTCGTGACAGAGACCACCCGCCACAGCCCTGAAATTGTCCCCACCTGGCCCTTTCCAGAAAAACCTGCTGACCTGCTCCAAAGGGGCTCCGGAAGGAAGAGGGAGAAATGAGGAAGAAGCCATCGTTGAAGCGTCGTGGCTGGGAACTTTCCAGAGTCTGTGAACCACGTGACATGAACCATCGGGTTCAAGAAACACACAGCAGAGCCAAGCAGGGTAAATCCGCGTCAACTCCCGCGAGACCCGGTGGGTGGGGCTGTGGGACCCAGGTGGGGACAGGGTCCTGAGGCTGCGAGACAGTGAAGCCCAGTGGCTTCCCCAAGGGCAAGCGGGCGGTCGGCACTCCCGCCAGCACCAGGGGACGACCTCCCAGGGCGCGGCGGGAGGGAGTCTGCGCCTGGTGCTGGGGGAGGAACCGCCGCTGGGCTCCTGCTGAAGGAGCGACTTCGCGGAGAAGGGACCAGGCCGAGGAGGAAGATACTCGTGACGTCTGCAAGGAACACGGAGAAACACGTTATTCGAAGACAGAACAGACCTACTGACCCGAGAGCCGTAATGTGCGCGGACGGGAGACTCCGCGCCGCAGGAAAGGCGCCGATGCCTTCGATGCCGTTTGCACCAGAACCCAACAGGCGCTTCTTGGGAGTTGACACGCTGACCCTGAATTTATCTGGATGAATAAAGACGCAAGAACAGCCAGGCTGGTTTCAAGGAAGAGCAGTAGGGAAGGTCCCTCAATCGGACTTGACTCCCTGTCCAGCCGCGGTCACTGAGGCACCAGGGGACTGACGAGGAGTAGGAGGAGGAAGAGGAGGAGGAGGAAGAAGAGGAGGAAGAGGAGGAGGAGGAAGAGGAGGAGGCACTGACAGCCGTAAAGAGGCCCCCCCACCCCCGAGCAGGACACCGAGTGGAGAGATGGAGGCTGGGGAGGCAGAACCAGCCGGATCAGCAGGTGTCTGCGCAGGTAACGGCCACGCACTGAAGCCGCCTGAACCTGCTCCCGAGAGCCCACGGCCGAGTGTTCGCCACGCGCGGGCGAGCTGCTCGTTACACAAGCCACGAGCGAGGGTTAGATCGCACAAGCGCGCGGTCAGTGCTGAAGCTGCAAGAAGCTTCAGTTTGATGAGCATAATCTGTACGAGGGCGGGAGGTGGTTGAACAGCGGATGGCGTGTCGGATTTAATGACAACACGCCTGCTGGGAAGGGGGCCGTGGGTGGGGTGTGGCCCTGCCTCTCGGGCGGCGGCCACGCTCAGCCCGGCCGCGGGTGCGAGGGCTGGGCAGAGGCGTCCCGTCCGACGCGGTCGGCCACGTGGGGTTTATAGCGAGCCTCACGTGTCTATCGCCGTTTGTGGGTCGTGTGCCGTGCGTGGCTGTGTCACACGTGTACGAAGCCGCTGCATGTGTGTAAATGCACACGTGCACACCGGCAGTGACTCGCGCTCCAGTAGAACAGCAACTCCCCGAAGGTGCGTGGCGGGTGCCCCATCTGGGGACATCTGAGGCACCTGAAGCCTCTCGCGTCGTGTGCGAATCCTGAGGGGCGCGGCTGACGCTGGCATCGTCCCACGTTTCAGAACTGCAGAGCATCCTACAATTTGAAAACCAGCTTCGAGCAGGATTTGGCCTTGGCTCTCAGCCCCCCCATGCCAGGGAAGGTTCCATTCACCTCTGACCACGGCCGGGAAGACAGGAGCGTGGAGGGGGGCGGAGGCTTGGAGTGCGCTGTCCGGAACATCCCTCCTGCTCCCGCCGTCGTGCTCCCTGGGCACACGGTGGCGGGGGTCAGGGCTGGGACCCTGGTCCACCTGCCCTGCCTAGCGCCTGTGTACAGGGCACGGGCGTCGCAGGTAGAGGGGTGGGGCAGAGCTGCCCCCCGAGAGCACCCCCTGCCTCCAGGCCCCTCCCCCACTCAGCTTGGCAGGCATGGCCACAGCAGAGAATCGATCGACTGTAATTGGGACTTGGAAGAGGTTTAATATTTAACTGGATTAAATATTTAAACAGGGTGCGCTGACGGCTGGCAGGAGAACAGGGCCTGAGGTTGGGAGGCAGGTCCCACCGGGAGGGTGGGCGTCAGTACCGGGCCACGGCAGGGGCTGGGGCTCCTTCCCAGGGCGATGCGGGCAGCTCAGTCTTGCCGCGGGGGCCGGCTCAGCCCGAGGTTCTGACTCGGGGCCCTTGGACAGACTCGGGGTGAGCCCTGACTCTGGAGCCCGGACCATGGGAGTCTGGGTGTCACCCTGGGGGGCCTGGACCCCCTCAGATAAGCGCAGATGTCATCCGTGGCAGCCCCCAAAGGACAGGATGAACCACTGGCCGCCATGTTCTCCTGTCCTCTTCCTTCCAGACCTGGGCAGCGCGTGGTCTTCCGGCCCCTGGCAGAGTAGGGGGCTGCTCCCCAACTCCCAGGTGGCGGCTCCCCTCGTCCCCCACAAAGATGTCCCTGAGCCAGGCCCCAGTGGGGTCCACACAGCCGGGTGGGGTGGGGCAGGCTGGTCCCCTGTGCCCCGTGCCGCGGAGGGCCCACCCGAGGGGCTCAGCCCCCACGCTGGGGGCAGCTGCTGTCACTCACCCAGGGTCCCTGAGTCTCCCGCAAAACCTCTCCCCCTGCGGGCCTGGGCAGCTCTACTGGGGACAAACCCGCGTGGCAGAATGACTGCCTTGGGCCCCTCGGTGCGGGTGTCCCTCTGTGCGGGTGTCCCTCTGTCCCCCTGTCCGGGTCCCCCGGTGTTCGCTGGGGTCGCCCTGGTGGGCAGCGTCCCGAGCAGAGCCCCACGTGGCTGGCCCAGCCTGGCTCTGGGCAGTGTCAGCTCGGCGGGAGGAAGCGGCCAGGCAGCCCTCGTGACGGCTTGCAGGCCCCAGGAACCGGGACACAAGTCAACGCCCAGCCAGGCCCAGGGGCTTCCTGAGGCCCTTCAGGGTCTGGGGTCCTGGGCTGGGCCCCACGGCATGACCAGGGCTGAGGACAAAGAGGGCGGGGCCGCCCCCGCGCGGACACGGCCGGCCCGCTCAGGGCCCCCCTGGGCACTGAGGGCAGACGTGGGTCGGGGTGTCAGTGGCCCCTCCGGCCGGGCGGGCGCCCTCCCTGCGCCTCGATGTCCCCACCTGTGAGGCAGGCTGGACAGTCGTCCCTGCGCAGGGGGTGTCGCAGGCTATAGGACACGGGAGCCACGTGGTGCTGGGGCCTGGGCGCACGGCCTGTCCACGGTGTCCCTGGTCACCCTCCTAGGGGCCTCCCGCTGGAGGAGACAGACAGATGGACGGAGGAAGCCAGACGGGGCCAGGGAGGAGGGGACTTCTGGGGCACCCCCTGCCCCCGGCTGCAGGATGGCGGCTGCGAGGCCCGCGGAGGCCTGACCGGAAGCAGCCTCGCTGCGGTCTCAGCGTAGGACCCCCATGCGCGCAACTCCGGCCCTCAGCTCCTGCGCACCCTGCCGTCCCTGTCACTGACCTTCCCCGCGAGGGCCCAGCCTGGGCTTCGGGGCAGGAGGGGCGGACGGGGCCTCCAGGGTAGGCAAGTGGAGGGAGGAGGCCGGAGGGGGCCGCCCTGGCAGGGCGTCCTGGGGGCTGTGACGTGGCTGGAGGGCGGGCAGGTGGTGGATATGGCTGGGCCGTGACCCCCTGACAGGGGCAATCGCGCCGTCCGGCCTGGTGGGTGCGGGCACACGCAGCGCAGCGTGGGCGGCTGGGCGGCGGGTGCCGGTCTGAGGGTCGGAGGGGACAGACAGCGCGAAGCCTGTCGTGCGGACCCCGTGTTGTGAGCAGGAGTGGGACAGCCGGCTGGATCCTTGTTCAGTTGCCGTGGCCACCAGGCAGCCCTGGCCCGGCCCAACGGGTGTCCGGAGTCCTGCATGAGCTGCGCCTGGGGGCAGCCGTCACCCGCAGGGCCTCAGCTGCTCTCGGCACCGCGGCGGGCCGCGTTCGGGCCTCCTGGGCAGACCCTGGTCCCAGCAGGACATGGTGATGTTCTGCTGACCCCGGCGGGCTGCGGGCCAACGCGAGGTAAACACCCGGAATGTGCTAGAAGGTGTTAACTGTGTGTGGTCCACTCGCATGGGAGGCAGGTCCTGCGTGTGTGCACCCACCCCCCACGGCCCCCACGGCCTCCACGTGCCCCCCACATCTCCCAGCCCTGTTCCCACGCCCACTCTCCTCTCTTGCTAGTCTGCAGTGGTTCCGGCACCAGACGCTCCCCCAGGACGGGCGGTAATGGCTTGTTTGATCTCAGCCCCGTGTGATCGGGAGGAAGCGGCTGCAGGACTAACCAGGCGGCTCCGAGGCAGCAGCTCCGCCCGACGCCCGGGCTCCTCGGGACGGTCACCCCACGGGGCGGGAGGCCAGTGTTGGTGGTCCCCGCGTGGCCAGGGTCTGCTTCTGCCTGTGGGAGTGGGGGCCAGGTGCTGGGGGGCTCGGTGTGATTCTGGGGTGAGGGGAGAGCTTGGAGGGTGGGGCCCGCTGTGGGGGTGTCTGTAGCTGCCAGGGACCTTTGGCTTCGAGATGGGGGCTGGGGCCACACCCACGGCAGAGGGACCCTCGGCCCGTGTCCACCCCGCCTGGAGCGAGCAGATCCGGGGGTCCCTGCTGTGCCCTCGCAGATGCCCACGGAGGTCCCCAAACCTGCCCAGTGCTGCCCGGTGCGGCTGCGTCGTGGAGGCCTGGGCAGGCCGGGGGGCCGTGGGGGGCGCTGGCTGCCTGCGCATGGGCCTGGGGTGTCGCCTCAGCACCCACTTCCTGCCACCAGCTCCGCTCTCCGCAGGTGTTCTGGCCCCGCCTCCACTCGCAAAGCAGCCTCGAGACCCTCCTGACCTGTGGGGGCTGAGTGGTGGCCCCCGGGACACGGGCACGTCCCACCGCCGGAGCCTGTGCTTGTGACTTTACGGAAAAGGGTCTTTGCGGACAGAACTAACTTAAGGACACGTGGACAGGACCACCCCGGGGTGTCCGCGTGGCCTTAACCCAGCGGCTGCCGTCTGAGAGGAGAGGAGGGAGGCGGGCGGAGGCCGTGGGGAGGCAGAGGTCAGGCCACGTGGCCACCAGCCCGGCCTGCGGAGCCCTGGGGGGCAGGAAGGGGTGGGAAGCGGCCTCCCGGAGGGGGCCTTGGCCACACCTGGATCTGCACTTCCGGCTCCAGGGCTGTGGGAGGATAAAGCTCCGTTGTCTGAGCCTGGCCGTTGTGGTCCTGTGCTGTAGAAGCCACAGGAACCCAGCACGCAGCTCTCACTTCCGGTCTGTGGCCGGGGTTTCCCGACCGTGGGCCCCGGGCAAGACAGGGGAGGCCTGCGGGTGTCCGTCCAGCCACGTGCGGGCGAGCTCTGCAAGCTGCCCAGCCGTGACTCACACACGCCTCCACTCCCGCTGGGGACACTGGCGCAGGGACCCGGACCTGAGGTTGGGGCTCAGGGTTCCCAGGCTGCTTGGATCTCCGTGCCGCAGCCTGGGGCGTCCCTCCTGCCTGCAGTGGGCGCACGCTGGCGGGCCGGCACCTCAGGGGCAGAGGCCGGGAGCAGGTGCGGGAGGCGTGGCGAGCTCAGGGTTCAGGCCCCGCCGCTGCTCGAGAGCCTCGTGCTGGCTGCCAAGGGCCCTCAGGTCTCGCTGAAGCAGGAGTCCCCGCTGGACAGCCTAGGGCAGGGCTCTGGCCACGTCCCAGGGACTCGGGCTTGGTACTGAGGTCCCCAGAGCAGGGCAGCCTCTCACCGGGCAGGGAGCGTTGCCAGGCGTGGCACGCGAGGGGCGGGGGTGGAGGGAGTCTGCGGCCCAGCCTGCAGTGCCGGGGGGTCAAAGCCCTCCGGGAGGAGCTGACTCTGCTTCCAGCTGCCCCCAGTCCCCCCGGCGCGGGCCTGCCCGGGTGTGGGGCACTTGCGTGGGCCTTGCTAGCCCTTGGTGGCCCTGCCTGTGGCCGAGGGGGCAGCGCTACTGGGTGACCTGTAAAGTGGGGGTCAAAGGCCACTGAAGTGTGACCTGAGCATGGGTCGCCCGCCACACAGACCTCAGAGGAGAGGGATGCGGGAGGGCCCGAGGCAGGGCCCCCTCGGACAAGAGATTATCAGAGACGTCATCAGGCGTGCGCGGCCTTGTCTGCAGGTCCGTGGGAGCCGCTGGCATGTGGCCTGGCACCGCCCCTCCCTCTGCGCCGGCTCCTTGGCCTCCTGGGGTGACGTCTTTCTGCAGACAGGAGGGGCCCCGGGCCCTGGTGTCTCCATCCCTGGTGCTCCAGGTCGGCGCGTTGGATTCTGGTGGCTTCCGTGACAAATGACCACACGGGATGGACTCAAACAACAGAGGTGTGACGTCGAGGTGTTGGGGGCTCCCGGGGGCTCCCGGGGAGGGTCCTTCCGCGCCGGCTCTGCCTCTGCCCCACGTGGCCTTCTCAGTGTCTCCTCTGTGTCCTCTGAGGACGCTTGTCGTTGGATTGGGGGCTCACTCGGATAACCCCGGATGACCCTATCATGAGACTCTTAACGGAATCACATCTGCGAAGACCCTGTCCCCAACTGGGTCGCGTCCGCAGTCCCAGCCTGAGGAGGCACTCGTCCTCGGGGAGGGGCCCTCCGGCCCGTGACGCGTTGTCCTGCGCTGGTCAGAAACGGATCGCCAGGACCTGGAGTCCCCGCAGGGCCAGAGGAGGCCCCACGCGCTGACCCGCAGTGGCCCATCTGGCTGACGTGACTGGGGGTGACAGGCACCGAGCCCGGCTGCCGCCGTTTCCCGGGACTGCGGCGAGGGGCTTGGCCCGCACGGCGCAGGGAACACAGACAGACTAGGGGAACGGGAAGAAAGTCCGGGTCCTGCTCTGTCCCCAGGGACACACGGTGATCCGGGTGCGCCTGAAACATCTCGCGACCGAGCCTCGGTGGCGCTCACGGCACAGCGCACGGGTGCCACGGGACGCGTGTGCAGCGCCCTGTCCCCAGGGTTCACAGCACAAGCTGCCGCTGGTCACTCGTCCCAGCCAGTGTCCCTCCCCACCTGGACCCTGAGTGACCCCGATTCAGTCTTCAACCCCCGTGAGAGCCGCGCACTGAAAACCCGAGCTTGTCCCTGCGCACGGTTACTCCTCCACGCGGGAAAAGGCCCCGGACGCTGCAGGCAGAGGAACCCCTGATCCCCGGGGGGGCTGGGTGGGGTCTCCCCGCCACGCACGCCCCGCCCCACCCAGGAGAGGCTGTGGAGGTTTTGCTGCTGTGGCTGCCTGGCCGTTCAGGCCGCTCCCGGCGGGGGGGCGTCCGAGCAGCTGACCCCGCTGTGCCCTGGGCAGAGGTGGCTCAGTGGCCCTGCCTGTGTCCTGGGGAGCTGCAGGGGCCCAGCCCAGCCTCAGTGTCCAGCCGTCCCCGCCCAGGAGTCCTTGGTCCGTCACTGCAGCCCCGGCTGCTCTGGGGACCGAGGCTGGGTGGCCTGGTGGGGTGGTCTCCATGGAAACGGCCCGTGGGCGGCTTTGGCGAGGGCCCAGAGCTCCGCAGAAGAGCGGGCAGAGCCCCCTCCAGACGGGTGTGGGGCTGCTCCACTGACCTCCTGCCGCCTGCCTTGCCCGGGCGCCCAGGGCCCGGTGTGGCCGCGACCCGCCTGTGCGACACCAGCCGCACCCCGACCCGTTCCCTCTGGTCTCAGGGCCAGGCCCAGGCTCAGGCTGCTTACGCCACGCAGCAGGGCCGGATCCCAGAGCTGCCGAGGTCCCGGTCACCGTCCTGCCCCGTGGACCTGCTTCCCTCCCGACCGGCAAGCCCTGCCCTGCCCACCGCCGGCCCGGACCCGCCCGCACCACCCTGTGTCTCCGGGCCGTGCGGGGGCGGGGGCGGGGGCCGTGCGGTCAGCTCCCACCCAGGAGGCGTCATGGCCCTTCAACTGGGAGACTCGCACCGCTCGGGTGGGGCCATGCCACCCACAGCCTAAAGTTGGGTTTCTGCTCCTCAGAAAAGCGGGTCCAACCTCCATCAGGTCAATGAGGGTTATGACCTTGGACTAGCGCGACCTCTGTGCCTCAGTTTCCTTGTCGGAGGCCGGCAAAGAGGCCGGTGCTCCAGGGGTTGTCCAGAGGCTTCAGTGAGGCCGGGGTGCTCTTGGCGGGGTGGGGTTCCCTGTTTTCATCTATGGGGGCCAGGTGCCCCGGGCACGCGCACATGAGGGTTGTCAGCAGACACCCCCGCCGGCAGACTCAGCCGAGGCCCCTGTTCTGCGCCGCCACGGGCCTGCAGCCCGGAGCCCACCCCAGGGGACGGGGACGAGGCCCTGAATGCCGAGCCCGGCCCGAGGCCTGGTGAGCCGGATCCCCTGTGCGCATGTGCTGAGCGAGGCAGGGGCCGGCCTGCGTGGGCGCAGGTCTTGGGCGCCAGCAGCGGGGTTGCCAGGCAACCGCCACACGCGTGGTGCCTCTCTCTCACCGTGCGCAGAGGAGCCCCAGGTTCAGGCTTCTGTTCTGCCGCCTGCTGGTGCTGCTCTCGGTCTGGGTGGCAGGGAGGGGCGCCGCCCAGCTGTCCCCCGTCCCGGGGTGCGGGCCCTGGGGGAGCACCGTGCCGCCCACCCCAGGGTCTGCTCTCGGCAGGGCTCACGAGGTTCTCCCAGCAGCTGTGGCCACGTGGAACTGAGAGGCCAGAGGCTTGGCTGGTGGGGCTCTAGGCCCGCGGCTCAGGGACCTTCCCACAGGACCCAAAATGACACCGGGGCTGCCTGCCCCCCTCTGCCTGGGCGCAGCCCCTCCTGGGCTGTCTGGGGCCGAGACCAGGCCTCCAAGGGCAGCCTCTGCGCTTAGCAGGGCGCTCTGAGCTCGACGCTGCCGTGGGCGGGGGACCAGAGCCTCGGGCACAGACCTCAGTTTCCCCCAAAGTGCCTGGTGCCAGGGTGGCCTGGTGGCTCTCCCGTTCTTGGGGAGGCCACAGCCAGAACCCCAGAAGCCCGCGGCCGAGGCTCCCTCTCGAGGGCCCTGTGGTCTGTGGGGGCCAAGGGCTCGGGTGTCAGGAGCAGGCCTCGCCAGCCGGTGGCCTGCGGGACGCGCCCCCAGCAGCGCAGAGGAGCCTTGTGGGGCCGTGCAGACTCACACGGGGCGCACGGTTCGGGGAGCTCCTTCTCTGCGTGTGCGACGCGTGGGTAGGGCCCCAGGGCAGGGCGAGCTCACAGGCCAGTCCCAAGTGCCGGCAGCTGTGCAGAACACGGAGGCTTCTGTAGGGGAGGCCCTGACCCAGCACCTGCAGCCTGGACCGGCCCTGCCCCGCGCCAAGTACTCAGTGGGGCAGAGCTGGCACACGCCCGCAGAGGACTCGGCGGCCGCTTGGGGTGGGCATGGTTTTGTCATGGGCGATGGGG
The DNA here is from genome assembly GCF_000956105.1 of Propithecus coquereli. NCBI lineage: Eukaryota > Metazoa > Chordata > Mammalia > Primates > Indriidae > Propithecus > Propithecus coquereli. The sequence continues at coordinate 147,633 of NW_012148285.1, read as the reverse complement.
AACCACAGATGGCTCTTGAGCAAGAGGTGTCGGGTGCTGGTTCCTGCAGGCTGGGGCCGGGCCTGGCTGAGCACAGAGAGGTGAGCAGTGGGGTCCTGTGTGTGCACGCGTGGCCCCCCTCAGACCTCGAGCGAGAGCGCCCGCCCCTCCCTACACACAGCGCCCTGTGAGCAAACTGAGCCTGGAGGGGCCTGGCTCCTGTGGGTGACCCCGTGCCTCTCTGGGAACTCCCTGCAGGGGCTCCCCCTGCCCCCTGTACATGGGCCTGGGGCTTTTGCCCTTTTGGGGCTGAAATTTAGGATTTTCCTTCTGAGCTGAGACACTCTGGCCCTGCCCACCCTGAGCGCTGTGGGCAAACTGAGGCAGACCTGAGTTTCTGGGCCTGAAGGGAGGACCAGACAGAGGCCCTGCTGGCTCCGGGCACCCTGGGCTCACGTGTGCGCGTGCGGTAGGTCAGCCCCAGCCGGGGGCCCTTTCCTTGCCCCGGTTTGGCCCGGCAGGGGCCCCCCCAGGAAGGCTGGGAGCCCCGCTCCTGTTTCATGAAAGGTGACCAAGGCCACTGCGGTCGTGTGGCCCTGAGCGCGTTTGCACGTCACCCTGGGAAGGCGTTTGGATTAATGTCTCCCAGCACCAAGGATTCTGGAAGCAGGGGCTGCAGGGCCCCGGCCTTGGCTCCCTTGGGGACCCCGGATCCCCACTTGCCACAGGCTTTTGTGGGGGCCACGGGTCTTTGACGAGACGGGAGAGAGCTCTGCGGACGGCCTTGGTGCCGCGGCCCCTGGGTTCCGGAGCCCCCCCTGCCAGATGCCCCCTCCCCGGAGCCTCTGGGCGGGTCCCCGGTCAGCGGTGCTGACGTTGGTGCCCCTGGGACTGCGAGGACACGACCCGCCCTGGGCTCTCCTAACCCAGCAGCTGTGTCCTTCCAGAAACGATGTCCCTGCCCTGAGTCTGTGGTAGCTTCCGGAGTATTCCGGGCTGATCTGGGGGGACGGACGGTGGGGCCTCCAGTGGGGTGGGCCTGGCCACCGGGACTCTACCTGTTGGTCTGAGGACAATTATCCAATGGCAAAGCCCATCGGGTCCCTCACGCACCATTAACGAGTTTAAAAATAACCGTTTATCACGATCTGCAGGCCAAAGTTCAGGGCGGGAGCCTCGAGCTCGATTAAGAACCGGCGATTGGCCGGGCGCGGCGGCTCACGCCTGTAATCCTAGCACTCTGGGAGGCCGAGGCGGGTGGATCGCTCAAGGTCAGGAGTTCAAGACCAGACTGAGCAAGAGTGAGACCCCATCTCTACTAAAAATAGAAAGAAATTACTTGGACAGTCAAAAATATATTGAAAAAGTTAGCCGGGCATGGTGGCGCATGACTGTAGTCCCAGCTACTCGGGAGGCTGAGGCAGGAGGATTGCTTGAGCCCAGGAGTCTGAGGTTGCTGTGAGCTAGGATGACGCCACGGCACTCACTCTAGCCAAGGCAACAGAGCGAGACTCTGTCTCAAAAAAAAAAAGAACCAGCGATTACGTAGGCGGCGCCTCCCTTGGCATGGGGGGGCAATCTCTGGGGTGGGGGCAGACACGGCTCTCCTCAGCCACCCACGGGGGACGCGGGTCCACTCTGGGGCCCTTGTGCCCCTCGTTCCCCCTCGTTCCACCGCGGCTGGTTGGCGACCTGGGCAAGGCCCGGGGCTGGGGGGAGGGGCGCCGCTTCCTGGGTTCCCCGAGTGCGTGGGGTGGGAACGGTGGGGGGGTTTCAGCCGTGAGCAGGGCTTCCAGGGTGGGAAGAGCCAGTTTTCCCCTGAAAGGACCCCCGGGCCTCCAGGGGGTGAGCGGGTGACGAGCAGGGCACCCATGGGGGCTCCAGGCACGGGGGAAGCTGGGGGGGCTCGGTGAGCACCCCCCCGCTGCCCTCGCAGGGCCTTGACCTCGCAGAAATGCGCCTCGTGCCCAGCACGCCCCACGGCCAGGCCAGGCGGCCCCTCCCTCCCGCAGGGATTTAGTGCCCAGACCCGCAGCACCCGACCCCACCCCCGTCCCCCTGGGCCACG
>NW_012148285.1:141810-145536 GCF_000956105.1 Propithecus coquereli | reverse complement strand
CTAAAAATATATAGAAAAAATTAGCCGGGCATGGTGGCACATGACTGTAGTCCCAGCTACTCGGGAGGCTGAGGCAGGAGGATCGCTTGAGCCCAGGAGTCTGAGGTTGCTGTGACCTAGGATGACGCCACGGCACTCACTCTAGCCCGGGCAACAGTGAGACTCTGTCTCAAAAAAAAAAAGAACCAGCGATTACGTAGGCGGCGCCACCCTTGGCATGGGGGCATGGGGGGGCAATCTCTGGGGTGGGGGCAGACACGGCTCTCCTCGGCCACCCACGGGGGACGCGGGTCCACTCTGGGGCCCTTGTGCCCCTCGTTCCCCCTCGTTCCACCGCGGCTGGTTGGCAACCTGGGCAGGGCCCGGGGCTGGGGGGAGGGGCACCGCTTCCTGGGTTCCCCGAGTGCGTGGGGCGGGAACGGTGGGGGGGTTTCAGTCGTGAGCAGGGCCTCTGGGGTGGGAAGAGCCAGTTTTCCCCTGAAAGGACCCCCTGGGCCTCCAGGGGGTGAGCGGGTGACGAGCAGGGCACCCATGGGGGCTCCAGGCACAGGGGAAGCTGGGGGGTTGGGGGGCACCCCCCCCCGCTGCCCTCGCAGGGCCTTGACCTCGCAGAAATGCGCCTCGTGCCCAGTGCGCCCCACGGCCAGGCCAGGCGGCCCCTCCCTCCCGCAGGGATTTAGTGCCCAGACCCGCAGCACCCGACCCCACCCCCGTCCCCCTGGGCCACGCCGGCCACCAGCCCCCGACAAACCAGTGGACACACCCTGGCCGCGGGACCCGTGCTGGCCACGAGCCAGAAGGTGCCGGGAACCCCTGGAGCCCGAAGGGGCAGGAAGGACCCTCCCCGGAGCGACACCCCGATCCCTCCCGGGCTCCAGGCTCCTGAGCTGGGGGTTCAGTCTTATTGTTCTAGCTGCCGGGTTTGTGGCACTCAGTTAGGACGGCCCAGGACACCGGTGTGTTGCTACATGCTGGTTATCACGGCTGTCTTCAAAACGTAAACACATCCCTGCATCCTCCTGCTTTTGTTGACAAATAGGAAAACTATCATCTGAGGACAGCCCACCCCCCTTTCCGACAGGCAGCGGAGGTGCTGTCCCAACCCTTTTGGCTTGGGGACCTCTGGGCCAGCCCAGGGGCAGTGGGGACCCAGGTGCCTCTGGCCTGCGCTGGGCTGGCAGCTCCTCCAGCCCACGGGGCCCGGTGGCCTCTCTGGGGCTCTGGCAGTGACCAGGGCGTCCCCTGGAGGAGGGACACTGGCCTGGAGATGCTCCGCTTGCTCAGCCTGAGCTCAGCGGGGCCTCGGGCTGCTCGGGCGGGAGGCAGAGGTGGGGAGGCCGGCAGGGGGCACGGGAGGCCGGGGGCAGCGGGGTCCTGGGGGGGCCCTGAGGCTGGAGGGGAGACAGGAGGGTAGGAGCAGCCTGGGAGCCCCCAGAGGGCAGAGCGGCCAGGGCACGGGCTGGAGTAGGGGGCCGGCGCCTGGGAGAGGCTCTCAGAGCCCAGCAGCGGCTCCCCCAGGACAGACTTTCCGGTAAGCCTGGAGCAAATGGTGTTTGTTAGAAGGAGGCGCCTGTTCTTCTGCCAAGGTGGGGTCCCCAGGGCCCCCTTCCCTCTCTCGTTAAGGAAACCACGATCTACAGTGATGCAAAGTGCATCCGCGCCGTGGGAGGGGCTGAGCCAGGCCAGCAGAGACAGCGGCGGCATCACGAGCCCTGTGTCTGCGGCAGGTCGATCCTGGGGCCGACGTCTGTTTGGAGCCCGCCCGGCCCCCAGGAAGAGGGGCCGTCATGGGCCGCCCGCCTTGCCGGTCCCTGCCCTGGGGGTCGGCTCTGCCCGCACCCGCAGGCCACCCACGGAAAGGGGGCCCAACTCCCAGAGACCTCCCACTCTTCCGAGGGCCTGGGAGGGGGTTGCGAGCTGGGTCCGTGGAGAACGGCGTTCTTGCCGGAGGGCGGGCACAGCGGAGCTTGCAGCCGCGGGTGAACCTGGGCTGGGGCACCATCCAACCCCGCCTTTGCCTCCAGCGCCCCGCGAGCCCCTGGCACGCACCTCCTCAGTTCTGTCCTCAGCGCTACAGGGCTCGCGGGTGAGGGGCCACGCGAGGGCAGCCGTGGCTCCGTGGCCCCCGCTCCGAGTCTCCCTAGGACTGTCCTGGATGCCGGGAACCCACCTCTGCCCACGCCGCCTCTGGGGTGGGGCTGCCCCAGGGAGGTCCTCCGCCGGGACCCTCAGGGCTCAGGCCTGGACCTGTCCCCGAGAGGGGAGGGGACACCAACACGCAGGAGCCAAGCTTACGGCCGAGGCCACTTTGGGAGGGACCCCCAGTCAGAGCCACTGAAATAGGGACGGTGCAAACTGCCTGGGCACTGACCAGCTCAGATCCGAAAACAGGGCAGGACTGGTGCCCTGAAGCCTCCGCTGCCCGTCCTGCCTCCTGGGAGGCACCAGCTCCACTCGGGCAGCCACGCCTTCCCTGCCCTCCCTGGAAGGTTCTGGAGCCACAGCTCGGGCCAGTGCCCGGAGCGAAGGCAGCCGCTGCGCTGACCTGAAGTCCTGGCCCGTCTGACCCTCCTGATGTCTTCCCAGCCGTCCCACGCGGGCCTGCAGAGCCTGCGGCCTGGGCCACGCGGCATGGCCAGCTTGGCGAGCCTGGTGCCTGCTGCCCAGGCGGCTGTCCGGGGGGGCCAGCCCTGAGGCACCCCCCCAGGCCCTGGGCACAGCCAGCCCCTCTCCCAGCTGGAAACCTGCCCTTGCCTCCACGTGCAGCCGCGTGCAGCCGTGTGCAAGGCCGTGGTGTGTGGCTGTGTGCGGCCATGTGCAGCCGTGTGTGGCCGTGTGCGGCCGTGTGTGGCCGTGTGCAAGGCCGTGGTGTGTGGCCGTGTGCAGCTGTGTGCAGCCGTGTGCAAGGCCGTGTGTGGCTGTGTGCAAGGCCGTGGGGTGCAGCTGTGTGCAGCTGTGTGTGGCCGTGTGCAAGGCTGTGTGTGGCTGTGTGCAAGGCCGTGGTGTGCGGCCGTGTGCAGCCGTGTGTGGCTGTGGTGTGCGGCCGTGTGCAGCCATGTGTGGCCGTGTGCAAGGCCGTGGTGTGTGGCCGTGTGCAACCGTGTGCAAGGCCGTGGTGTGTGGCCGTGTGCAGCCGTGTGCAGCCGTGTGTGGCCGTGTGCAAAGCTGTGGTGTGCGGCCGTGTGCAGCCCTGTGTAAGGCCGTGGTGTGTGGCTGTGTGCGGCCCTGTGCAAGGCCGTGGTGTGCGGCCATGGTGTGTGGCTGTGTGCAGCCGTGTGCAAGGCTGTGGTGTGCGGCCGTGTGCAGCCGTGTGCAAGGCCATGGTGTGCGGCCGTGTGCAAGGCCTCCTCGTGACGATCACCTGACCACCCGTGTTCCTCTTGGCCTTGGGAACAATCTGATCTGATCCTAAGAACAGTAATAACACCCTGTTCTGCTTGTTTTATTACCACCAAGGAATGCAGGAAAAAGGAAAATACGCTGCCCCGTTGCTGACGCTGCCAGCCGTCCCCTGAGCCTCGCCATAGCCCAGAGCCGGGTGGGCACGTGTCCCCAGGTGACCCGTGGCAGCTGTGGCTGGGGTCTGGGTGGCTGGGGCTGAGGGCCCCTCCCTCCATCCCTCCTGTCACCGACCGTGTCCTCGGCCCAGGCCACGTGGGGACTCTGCGTCCCCAACCTGCGGGGAGGGGCTCGGAGCCTCAGGAGTGCTGGGCACAGGGGCAGCCC
>NW_012148285.1:59708-130575 GCF_000956105.1 Propithecus coquereli | reverse complement strand
TGGTGTGCGGCCGTGTGCAGCCGTGTGTGGCCGTGTGCAAGGCCGTGGAGTGCAGCCGTGTGCAGCCGTGTGTGGCCGTGGTGTGCGGCCGTGTGTGGCCGTGTGCAGCCCTGTGCAAGGCCGTGGTGTGTGGCTGTGTGCGGCCCTGTGCAAGGCCGTGGTGTGTGGCCGTGTGTGGCCATGGTGTGCGGCCGTGTGTGGCTGTGTGCAGCCGTGTGCAAGGCCATGGTGTGTGGCCGTGTGCAAGGCCTCCTCGTGACAATCACCTGACCACCCGTGTTCCTCTTGGCCTTGGGAACAATCTGATCTGATCGTAAGAACAGCAATAACACCCTGTTCTGCTTGTTTTATTACCACCAAGGAATGCAGGAAAAAGGAAAATATGCTGCCCCGTTGCTGACGCTGCCAGCCGTCCCCTGAGCCTCGCCACAGCCCAGAGCCGGGGTCCCCAGGTGCCCCGTGGCAGCTGTGGCCGGGATCTGAGTGGCTGGGGCTGAGGGCCCCTCCCTCCATCCCTCCTGTCACCAACCGTGTCCTCGGCCCAGGCCACGTGGGGACTCTGCGTCCCCAACCTGCGGGGAGGGGCTCGGAGCCTCAGGAGTGCTGGGCACAGGGGCAGCCCTCTGCCCTGAGAGAACCGTCTAGAAGCATCTGTCCAGGGAGGCCAGGCCTCGGGGGCACCCAGGAGCACAGGGACCGGGGTGGGGGGCGTCCCGGAGGCCGAGTGGGGGAGGGGACGGGGGCATGGACAGGGGAGGCCGAGGCCAGAGGGGCGGGAGGACCCCTCATCCATCCCAGAGCTGCCGGGTGACCTTGGCGTCTGCTCCGGCTGCACGGCGGCTTTCCCCCTCCCGCGGAGCCGCAGAGCCCTGCGTGCGCGTCCATCAGCCAAGCGGCTCCCGCGAGGGCGTTGGGGGCCTGTCTGCCGACCTCGCAGCAGCTATTTCCAGGGGTTAAGTGCTGGGTGGAGCCCGGCTGCCGCGGGTCTATTTCGGTCCTCGTCCTCCATCCCGGGGTGGTGGGCAGGTGGGGGCCGCCCGGCTCCCCAGCCACGCCCGGGCCTCCATCCCCTCTGCTGCTCTCCGGCTGAGCACAGGGCGCCCGACTCTGGGGAGCAGGGGTTCCCTTTTCTCCCGCTGTCGCAAGGAGGATTCCTGCAAACGGCCCCGTTTCTCGCCACCTCCTGCAGGAGAGAGGGCTGTGTCCCCACCTCGCAATCCCCGCTGGGACCACCCTGTGCCCGGCTCCCGCCCGCCAGGTGCCAGCAGCGCCTCTCCCCGACCTTGACGAGGGGCCCTGTGTGGGGCGCGTCCGGGCTGGGAACCCCTGCCCGCCAGTCACGCTGACACCCCGTCCCATCCTTCCTGCCCGGCAGTGGACGCAGGTGCAGCCCAGCCCTGGTGGGCTTGAGGAGAAGGCCCCTGTCCCGGCCCGTGGCCCTGACCCTGTGGCCAGTGGGGAGGGGGTGGGGGCTCCCGGCTGGCGGACAAGCGCAGGGGCAGGTGTGCGTCAGGAACCCCCCACCAGCACGGGCCGCGTGCAGCGCCCACCCAGGCACCTGTGCCCTTGACTCGCAGCCTCAGGGGTGGATGGGCGGGTGTGGGGTGGCCGGGACAGGGGAGGGCGGGGAGGACGCACACTCTCCCGGCCATCAGCGCCTGACCTGCATACGACCCCTTATCTCGCGGCCACACGCCAGCTAATCGCACTGCTGACAGAAGCGGTTTCAGAAGAGCTGCTGGAGCTCCCAGGCTGCCCTGCCTGACGCCTGCTGATGGCTCAGGTGGCCCAGGCCACCGACACGCTGGGGGTGCCAGGGAGTGTGGCCGCCCCAGGCCAGCCAGGACTGGGGGGACGCGGGGTGGGCTGCTTGGCTGGGGGTGCCCCTTGAGGTGGGAAGGCAGGACCCCTCCAGGGGCCTCCCCTGTGGGCGCTGTGTTGTGATGTGCGGAGCTCCTCCCTCCAGGGTGGTCTTCCCAGGGCTGGGGGCAGGTCCAGGTAGGAACACAGGACTGGGGGCCAAGCCGGGGGTCTGGGCCGCAACACAGACAGGGTTGGGGGGCTCCTCCGTCCCTGCCACCAGCTGCCACCCCCGTGCCCAGCCTCCCGGGCACTTGCCCTGCCCCCGGCCTCCTTCTGGGACGGCCCGTCCACCCCTGTTCCTGCCGTTTGCAGGTGAGTCAGATGCGGATGACGAAACACACTCCAGCGAAGTCAGGAGACCCCGCTGGGACCGCCAGGGTCTGTGTCAGGGGACCAGGGCCTGCGTGGCCATCTGGTTGGGCTCTTCGTCCAGAGCCAGGACCAGCCCCTCTGTCCAGCCAACTCCACTGGGGTCTCTGGGCCCAGCCCAGGGCTGATGCAGTGGGGACCAGCGGCGTCTGGGGCCTCGGCAGATGGCACATGCCGCGGGCACCACGCAAGGATGCGGCGGGCCCTCGAGGGGGCCCTGTGGTGCCGGCTGGCCCCGCCTTCTGCCTTCAGAGCCCGGCACCCTGCCAGCGGCTCAGGTGCACCCTGCAGGCTGCAAACACAAGCTCCCAGCCCTGAATTCCCACCAGGCCCAGCCAATAAGATGCAGAAAAGTTAGGGGACAGTCCCCGAGGTCATCCTCACTTACCCACAAGCCTCTGCTTCCCTGGCACTTCCCCCAAGCAGCCCCCGCCTGCCAGAGTGGCAGAGTGACGTGAGCACCCCATTCTGGGGTCCCAGAGGCTGGTGCTGCCTGTCCTGGGCTCTGGCCACGGCGGGTGTGGGGCGTGCGGGACGGGGGCTGAGGCCCAGGCATGCTGGCTCCCGCTCCGGCCAGAAATCTCACCCTGCGGTCGGCTGTGGACCTGTAGCCCCTGTGGGGTGGAGGTGGGACCAGAGGTGGACACAGATGCACGGGCCACCACGGCCACTCACGGGCCGCCACAGCCACCCACGGGCCACCATGCCCACCCACAGGCCACCACAGCCACTCACGAGCTGCCACGGCCACCCACAGGCCACCATGGCCACTCACGAGCTGCCACGGCCACCCACAGGCCACCACGGCCACACACGGGCCGCCACAGCCAGCCACAGCTGACAAAAGCCGAGGTGCTGGGCGGACCTGGGGTGCGGCCCCTCCCCCCTCCTCTCTCCGGTGGGGGGAAGATGCCGTCAGTTGCTCAGGCCCGGGTGAGCAAACAGACCTGGCGGGGCGGGGCCCCTATTCTGGAAATGTCAGAGCAATCTACATCGATTCGTGTTCCATGAATCCAAGTGGGTGCGGGACCCAGGATTTGAACTTGGAGGACACTCTTTGGGAGGCCGGAGCTCCCTCCTGGCTGGGCAGGAGCCAGCCCTGGCCTGGCCCATGGGACGGGGCTCCCCTCGCTGGACGGCGGCCGCTGGGAGCTCAGCGCCTGGGGCTGGTGGGGGCGTGGGGCGTGGGGCCCTCCAGCCCCCGCGCTTGATTTTTCTTGGGTTCAGTGAGGGGAGGCTCCCTGGGCTGCCCCCACTTTGTCCCTTGGGCTGGGTCCCCAAGGGCAACACTGCCACAACCCCTGGGAGAATGACCGGCCCTCGGGCAGCTCTGACGGCCTTCACGGGGGGCCTGGGTGCGAGGCCGCGTGGCACCCCCGATCCGTTGCCTGCTGGGCTCCCAGGGTGAGGGGACGACCTGGCCTCTCTGAGCCTCAGTTTCCTCATCTGTGTGGGGGAGGCGGCACAGGCATGGGGCCCAGGGACCCCCACGTGGGCTGTTCACCCAGCGCCTGGTCAGTGCGTGAGCCATCCTCGCGGCCGGCCACTGAGCCCCTCCGTGGCCTCTGCCACGCCGGCCTGTTCCTGGCCCTGCTCCGGCAGACACAAAATCTCTCTAAATCCCGTCTTTAATTCTGTTCTCTGGGAAATTGTAGGAGGTTTTGGAGATAAGACTGAGCCGATGAATCCGGGCTTTGGCTGTTTCGACAGAAACTCCGACTGGAGGCAGACGGCAGCCCTGGGCTTAGGATGCCCCGCCCCCGCCCGCAACAGCGCACCCCCGGGGGCCGGTGCCCCCCCAGCAGGCCTGAAGAGTCTGCATCAGCAGGGCCGTGCGCCCTCCGTGCCTCCCAGGCGGCAGCACGAGGGGCCCGAGGGCGACGATGCACATGGGTGGACCCCACGGGCGCCCCAGGCACCACTCGGAGGCCCTTGCGTTGCAGGTGCTGGGGGGCTGAGCGGCGGCATGGGGGGGTGCGCCGCGCCTCAGCCGCCCCAGCCCCTCCCCGGGCTGTGGCACGTCCCCACCCTGCGGGGGCTCTGCCCTGGCTGTGCCCCGTCAGCCAACACCCCAGCCTGCGGGGCCCCCCTGCTCCGGCCTGCAGAGGGGAGCAGGTGCCGCAGGCAGCGCGGCGGTGACAGTTCTCGCAGATGGGCGCTCAACAGCAGCTCAGCCCCTCGCGGTCCCGGGGCCTGGAAGTCCCAGGTCAGGGTTCCGGCCCATTCCGCACCCGGCCTGCTGACGCCGCGTCCTCACGTGGCGGGAGGGGCGAGGGAGGGTGGCGAGGTCCCTGGTCCCCTCTCCCGAGGACACCATCCCCTCCTTTAACCCCATCCGTCTCCCAAAGGCCCCGCCTCCAAAAGCCACCCTGGGGGCTGGAGATTCGCGCAGGAACTCGGGGCACAGTGCAGCCGCGAGCCCAGGGCCGTCGCGGGACTGTCCTCAGAAACACGGAGCCCCTCGGCACCCAGCAGGGTCTCGGTTTCGTCTTAAAACCCCCCGGCTGCCGCGGCCAGCAGGCACCAGCGGCCCGTGGGCAGGGCAGCGTCTGGTTTGCGCAATGTTATCGGGGGTCTGTTTAGCAGGCGCCCCACCCGGCCGCCTCCCGGTCCCCCACAGGTGTGGCTTAAACCCGGAGCCTGGGCTTCCGGGGCTCCCGCCACCCCCGACGCTGTTGCGGTATTTCCTCAGCTGGTTCCCAGTTCCTTTCATCACAGCGAGGCTTAGGCGCTGGGACATGCCTTTGAGCTGCCCTCTGAGGACGGGGGAGCAGAGCCGGTCCTGAGACTGTCGGGGCAATCAGGGCAGACCTCCTGGAGGAGAGCATTCAAGGATGGCGGCAGCATGAGTGTGGTGAGGCACCTGTAGCTGTGGGGGGGCATGAGGACACTGGGGACCACCCAGCCGCAGCCCAGGTTGTCAGGATGGCCGGACTTTGCTATAGTGACAGAGGCCTGTCATCCCCATGGCTTACTTGTTCTCATGCCCTGGGTCCCCTCGGGGTTGTCAGGGGCCACCCCCATTCGGGGGCAGGGGTGTCGGGGCAGCCGCCTGGAGGGCCGTGGTTACCCGGGCAGGGGACGCGCAGATGGAGGGTCCACGGCAGCTCCCGAACGCCCACGCGTGGCCTGCGCCGCTCCAGCGACAGAGCTGGCCTGTGCAGCCTCGGGCTGGCCCGGGCGTCGCTGTCTCCAGAAGCGGAGGGACACGGGCTGCTCGGCGCGCCTGCGTCCTGCTCAGACCCGCAAGGGGACCCAGTTGTTCCAGCCGCCTCCTCGGACTCTGGGCTCCCCAAGGGTCGAGCCAGGTCCTGGGTCCCCGCACAGGTACGGCCGCCCCCCCGAGGTGCAAGAGCCCCTGGCCTGGGCAGGCGGTGGGGACCTCCGCGCCGGACCGCAGGGCCCGAGGACAATGCCCCCCCCGAGGGATGACACCGGTGGCGTCCGACTGGGACCTCAGGGCTGGTGCAAGCCCCGCCGGCCACCACAGCGTCACTTTCTGAGAAGACACGGCGATTTAAAACCCGGCTTGAAATTCCAGACGTGGACGTCTCTTAAAATCACCTTTGGAACAGAAGTGAGGCGATGTGGGTTCCGGCTCCTGTCCCCGCAGCCTGCCCGGCGGGGGCTGCCCCGCCCACCTCGCTCCTCCGCGGCCGGCGGCGCAGCCTCCCGTCCCTGGAGGGCCAGAGCGTTGCAGCGTGAGAGACCCCAGCCTCGGCGCCCACCCCCGGAAAGCAGCGTCGCAAACTGGGAGAAGGTTCCGGAGCCTTCTAGTCTTCTGACTGATCCCAGCTGTGTGATTGTGGGTGAGCAACTTCACCTCTCTGGCCCTTGATTTTCTCCGCTGTAAAATGGGGACCCAACAGCCCCCACCTTGTGTGGTCGATGCGAGACTCGGCCAGCGCCTGGCGCGGAGTACGTGCTCAGCAAGTGCGGGGCGGGAGGGCCTGGAGCGGGGCTGGGGCCCTGCAGAGCCGGGGCTGAGCGACCGGAGCCCCCTTCTCTGTCCCACCGCCCCGTGTCCCCCCGATGCATGTGCAGACCCCCTGCCTCTCCTGCACCCCGCTCCTCGGGCCGCCGGCCCGCTCCTTCCTGCAGCGAGGTCTCCAGCTCACGCGAGATGCTCTGCCTCTGGGCCGTGTCCCTCCGGCCCCGTCCCCACCATCTGCTCTAGGCGTCCCCGGAGGCCGGCAGGGTGTGCAGAGCAAGGAGCCCGCGCGGGAGACGGTGTCCAGAGGAGGCGCCCAGCGGGAACCACGGCTGCTCTGTGAGCTGTGCGGCATCTCCCAAGCTGCCCGGGCCCCTCTGCGAGGACGGCGGGCAGGAGCCGCCCCCAGACAGCGGGAGACTGAGGCTGGGACACTGGCAGGGGCGGCTCCTGGAACCAGGAGCGACCAGACACTCGCCGCAGAGTCTTCAAAGACCCCCAGCCCTGATTTTGTGTGGAACCTCCTGTGTTCACCTGTGGAGGGAAAACTCCACCGAGAAGACCAGGGGGCCACGGCCTCCGGGGCCAAGCTTGGGGCCCTGAGCTGGGAAGATGTCCCTGCGGCGCACTGGGGGAGGGGGGGTTGAGCCCCCCCAGGACAGTTGAGCCCACCCAGGGCTTCGCGAGGGGCCGCAGTGCTGTGGCCCCGCGGCCAGCAGGGATGAAGCTTTGTCCCCAGGGATCCCCCGCCAGCCCCGGACCCATGGGTCCTCACTTTGTGCCATCCCTCGGGATGGCCGGGCCTGTCCCAGCCGCCCGGCTCCTGTCCAGCTCCCGGGGGCCAGGTCCGGGCTGAGCCCCTCCGTTGGTCCGGGCCGGCATCCTGCAAGTGGCCGCTCCTCCTCCCTGGATAGAAGGCTCACTCCGTACCTTGCCCCGTCAGGCCGCAGGTAGAGCGCCAGGCGGCCTGTGTCCCGCTGCCCGGCCCACCGCTGCCTTACAACGCCTCTGCGCACACCGCACGCCTGTGTCTCAGATCCCAGACGCCGAGTCCATGGCGTCCACGGAGCCCGTCCTTGCTGCGGCTGTGTCCGCCCTACTGCCGGATGCTTGATCTGTTTCCACGTTTTTCCGATGACAAATTTCACTGCAATACAGCTCGGTGCAAATACCCTTTTCCTTTCCTTGTGCTCATTTCCTGGGGCCGGGGTTGCTGGGTGGGCGCGGGAACAGCTCAGGTCTCCGGAGAGCACCCAGCAAAATTCCCTCTTGCGACAAACCAACGACACAGGCAAGTGTGGGTTTCTCCGCAGCTCTGCACACACCGGGTTTTAGCACTTTTGCTGTTTGTCCCTGGTGTGATGGGGCGTGGCGGGCAGCTTTTCAGGTTTTCGTTTTTTTTTTTTTGAGACAGAGTCTCAGTCTTTTTGCCTGGGCTAGAGTGCCGTGGCGTCAGCCTAGCTCACAGCAACCTCAAACTCCTGGGCTCAAGCGATCCTCCTGCCTCAGCCTCCCAAGTATCTGGGACTACAGGCATGCGCCACCATGCCCGGCTAATTTTTTCTATATATTTTTAGTTGTCCAGCCAATTTCTTCCTATTTTTAGTAGAGACGGGGTCTCACTCTTGCTCAGGCTGGTCTCGAACTCCTGAGCTCAAACGATCCTCCCGCCTCGGCCTCCCAGAGTGCTAGGATTACAGGCGTGAGCCACCGCGCCCGGCCAGGTTTTCGTTATTTTTAAGACACCAGGAAGGCGGAGCGTGAGAGCCCCTCACACGCACTGCCGTGTTTTTGACTCCATGTTTGGAAGTCACGGTTGTCGAGACTTTGCAAGTGGTGACTCCCGAGTATTAAAAGTAACAACGCACCCAAGGAGTTGGAAACGGGCGCGTCCACAGCGGCGTCTCTCGCGACAGCCGTATCGTGACTGGCATTTGCCGTGGACAGGAGGGAGGCACCGACGCGCCACGACACGGCCGAACCCCGAAAACACGGCCCGTGAGAGCAGCTGGGCGCCAAGACCACACGCGGCGCGCCTCCACTCACACGAAACGTCCAGAACAGCAAACCACGGGCAGAACGCAGGACGGCGGCGCCGGGGGTGGGGCACACTGACGAGGGGTGAGGGCTCCCTGTCGGGGCGATAAATTCCGGAAGCAGCCGGTGGTGACGGCTGCACCACGCCGAGGCTGTGCTGATGCCACCAAACCACGTACTGGTTTTTTGAGACAGGGTCTCGCTGTCGCCCAGGCTGGAGTGCAGAGGCGTCATCACAGCTCACTGCAGCCTCCAACTCCTGGCCTCAAGCCGTCCTCCCACCTCAGCCTCCCGGGCTGCTGGGAGGACAGGCCTGAGCTGCCCGCCTCGCCGGGCCCCACCTGCCCCGCCACACACGGCCTCACCTCCTCGTCCACCTGGTCCTGCCGCGTCTGCCGTCTCTGCGGGGCCTCGTGCCTCCTCGGGGAGGGCAGTCTCCTCAGCAACAGAGGTCGGGGTGAGGTGGGGGCTGCCTTCCCCAAAGCCCACCTTTCTGAAGCTCCTACCGTGTGCTGGGGGTGTAGATGCCACGGCCCCGCCGTGGGGAGGTCACGTTGGCCGGGTGTACGGCGTGCTGGCCGGGCAGGACCAGGCGTGTCCTGTGGCCGGAGCGAGGGGCAGTGGGGCTGCAGGGGCAGGACAAGCAGGGCCCACACGAGAACAGGGGTGGGTGCCCTGGTGGGGGTCTCTGGGGAAGCTGAGGGGGCGGGGCTGAGGGCCCAGGCCCAGGATGAGGCCACATCCCACGGACACTGGCGCCCTCTGCTGGCTGTGCTGTGCATTGCCCCGAACCGAGGGCTCCCCCGGCCCAAGGACGGGGACATCCTGTGTGCCCTGCCTGGGACACCAAGCTCTTCCGGCCCACATGGCCTCAGCCTGGGAGCCTGGCCCTGGGTGACCTTGGGACAGCCTGCAGGAAAGGAGCTCCCCCCACCTCCCACCCACTGTGGGGCAGATTGGGGCGTCTGACTCTGGACACCCACCAGAGGCCAACCTCACCTCCCCACCGAAGAGCGGCTCACCTGGGGGAGGCCCTGGAGGGTGCAGGTGGGGGCCTGGCCACGGGACCACGTGGAGCTGGGGCCACGGGGAAAGGCAGAGGACCCCCGTAGGGCTGCAGATGGCGGGGACACTGTTGCCGTCAGCACCGCCAACACCCACCTCCGGTCGCCCGGGCCCTCAGCCCCAGAGGAGCCCCAGGTGGGCAGAGCCGCCTCTCTCCTGCTCTCAGCTGAGCCCAGAGCCTGGCGCGGGAGGAGGGGAGAGCACAGACCCAGGAAGCAAAGGCCGGACAAACCACACCGAGGGGGGAGGGCCCTGGGGGACAGGACACAGAGGCCCGGGACTGGCGGCCCAGGACCCTCCGGGAGAAAGGAACCGCTACTGCTTGGGCTGTGGCGGGGCCAGGCAGGGGGTCTGAGCCCGCCTGGCCCTTTAAGAGACGTCTGCCCTCCGGAACACCCCCTCCCCTGCCACTGGGGAGGGGGGAATCCCCGTTGCCCAGCAACCAGAAGCCCTTGGGTGTACAGTGTCACCAGGGCGACCAGGAGCCGCGTCCTGCCCTGGGGACAGAGCGGCTGGTGCTGCCCCACTGACCGCACCCGACCGACAGTGCCCTGCCACCCCTGCTCCCCGCCGCCCCGGCCAGGCAGCCGGCGCCATGGCGCAGACAGACGTGCTGGTGACCAAGCAGCCGGCGCCGCAGTCGGTGCCGCCCTGCGAGCTGCCCTGCAAGGTGTACGAGGTGGCCCGCAACACGGGCGCCCACACGTCCGCGGGCCTGGCCACCGCCGGCTTCCGCACGGCCAAGTATCTGGAGGACGAGTGGTTCCAGGCCTGCTACGCCCGCTACCACCAGGCCTTCGCGGACCGCGACCAGTCGGAGCGGCGGCGGCACGAGAGCCGGCAGCTGGCGGCGGGGACGGAGGCGCTGGCGCAGCGCACGCAGCAGGACTCCACGCGGAAGGTGGGCGCGCGGCTGCAGGACACGCACTGCTGGAAGTCGGAGCTGCAGCGCGAGGCGGACGGGCTGGCCGCCGACACCGGCCTGCTGCTGGCCGAGAAGCGGCGGCTGGAGCGCGCCCTGGACGCCACCGCCGTGCCCTTCGCCATTGCCACCGACAGCCTGCAGTGCCGCGAGCGCCGCCAGCACCCCGACCTCGTGCGCGACCGCGTGGAGACGGAGCTGCTGAAGGTGTGCGGGCCGCGTGGCGCGGGGTGGAGGGGCCCCGGCGGGCGGTGGAACCCGGGCACCGCGTGGCCGTGTGCGGGCACACACCGCCCACACGCCCCCTGCACGCGGGACCCTGGGTCTTAGACGCCAGTTCCTGTAGTCAGAGCGGTGGGTCGGCCCCCACTGGGCCGTGACTCTCAAGCAACTGTCTCTCTCTCTTGGGACCCCCTGCAGCCCACTTGAGCCCAGGCAAATTCAGCCTGACCCTGAGGTCCCTGGGGCTGAGCCACAGGGCACCCCCAGGACGCCCCTGGTGGGGACGGCTGCTCCCACGGTGGACGTCCAGGCACGGGCCAGCGCCGCAGTGCGGACGGGCGGGAGGTGCTGGCCCCGTTCATCCCACAAGGAGCCCTGGCCTCAAAGATTCCCCCCAGGTCCTGTCTCTCCTCCAAATGTCCCCTGTCCCCTCTGAAGCCAGCATGACTTGTCTTGGGGCAGCCTGTGAGGGTCAGGGAGGTGCCAGGCCGGGCTGCTGGTGCTGGTTCCGCAGAGGGCCTGGGCCTCGCCACTGCTGCAGGACTGGGGGCGGCGGGTCCAAGGCCTCAGGGCTTCCCCGTGCCATGCCCCCAGGCCCAGGCTGGAACCCGGGTCCCTCCCTCCCGCTCCTGCCCCTGCCCAGCCCTCACCCGGCCTGCCTGGTGGTGAGAACACTGGCACCGGCCAGGAACGGGCCAAACCCCAGGACAGAGGCGCACTGGGCGGGCACCCCAACGACCCAGATGCAGCCCCAGGTCGAGGCGAGGTCCCGGTTGCAGGGGAGAGGGCTGTTCCCACACGGAGCGGGTGGGCATCCAGGCAGCTTGGGTTCCGGGTGTGGGGACGGCCTCTGCGAGCCTGGAGCCCCGAGGGGCAGCCGGGTGGGCATCTGGTCCCCGGGGCTGGGGGTCCTCGGACGGGCCCTGGCGGTGAGGACCCCAGAGCCCAGGTGTGTGGGAACTGTCTCTGGGTGACCCCGCCGCCCGGAGACATCCCGGAAGATAACACCCCACTTACAACACACCGAAAAGAATGTTCGAAAGCCCAGAATGAGCCCAGAGAGATGCCAGGCTCGGGCCCCACCCTCCAGGAAAGCGGCTGAGCGGGGCGGGCCCGGCAGGACCTCGGTGGGCTCCAGAGCTCAGGGGCCTCCTCCCCCAGGAGGCAGAGCTCATCCGGAACATTCAGGAGCTGCTGAAGAGAACCATCGCGCAGGCCGTCAACCAGATCCGGTGGGTCCAGCTGACCGCGCCCCTCGGGCTGGGGCGAGATGCGGAGGCCCTGGGGGCTCGGGGCGGGCGGGGGCCCAGCCTGGGGACCTGAGCGCCAAGCGGCCCAGATCCGCCCCAGCGCCGGGGTTGCCGGGGCCTCCCCGACGCCGCCAGCCAGCGGACGCGACCCACGCGGGGGTGGGGGGCCGTGCGCTGAGCCGCCCGCCGCCCCCAGGCTGAACCGGGAGCACAAGGAGACCTGCGAGCTGGACTGGTCGGACAAGGTGGAGGCCTACGGCATCGACGAGCGCTGCGCGCGCTACAGCAGCCAGAGCACCGACGTGCAGCTCCACCCGCACTCGGCCG
The DNA here is from genome assembly GCF_000956105.1 of Propithecus coquereli. Lineage (NCBI taxonomy): Eukaryota > Metazoa > Chordata > Mammalia > Primates > Indriidae > Propithecus > Propithecus coquereli. The sequence continues at coordinate 118,589 of NW_012148285.1, read as the reverse complement.
CGCACGCTGAGAGGTGGGCCTGGCGGCGCCGCAGCCCACGCGACCCATCGCCACGCAGCAAATGGGGCCGACGCCTGCGGGGCGGGGACCAGGAGGGCGCTGGAGGGTGTGGGGGCGCGGGGACGGGGGCGGCGGGGACGTAGGGTGAGTCAGGGTTCTGGGAAGGTCAGGGCTTGGGGGGATGGGATGGAAGGGCGTGGGGGCGGCGGGGCGTCTGGCTGGGGTGCACGGGGAGCCCCCCGGACCGGCCACACGCTCCGCCCTCAGCACCTCCACGCCAGAGACCTGGGCCAAGTTCACCCAGGACAACCTGTGCGGCGCCCAGCGTGAGCGCCGGGCCTCGGCCAACCTGCGCGTGCTCATCGACTGCGTCCTGCGGGACACGGCGGAGGACCTGCGGCTGCAGTGCGACACTGTCAACCTGGCACTCACGCGCCGCTGCGAGGAGCTGGAGGACGCGCGCCACAAGCTGCAGCACCACCTGCACGAGGTGGGCCCGCCGGGCTCCGCAGCCCCTCTCTGCCCCGCGCAGCCCGAGGGAGCCCGGAGCAGTGTCCACACGTCCAGGTGCTCACTGAGCATGTGCAGAACTGGCGGATTTGGGGGGTGGTCCGTGGGCATTGCCACCAGGTGACGCACAGGAGAGGCTGTCAGGTGCAGGGAGGACGGAGGCAGGAGGCAGTTTGGGGGGCTGGACCACCTAGCGGGGTGACCCCACCAGGCCCGGCCGTGCTGGCAGGGCTCTGACTCCAGCCCGGACTTTGCTGCCCCGAGTCCCGTGAGCGCTCGGCCAGGGCCGGGGGCCTGACTCACCGGAACCCTCTGAGGGCGGCGGGGAAGGCTGCAGTGGCCGCACGTGGTGTCCCTTCCTCGAGCCTCCCCCAGAGCCACCAGACAGGCTGCCCTGCTGGCCACAGCCTGGAATGGGGGAGCAGCAGGGGGCCAGCCGGGCCCTGCCCCTGTGCGGGGGACCCCGACCCCGCCGCGGCCCACGGGCTCTGTGTGGCCTGCAGACGCTGCGGGAGATAGCGGGCCAGGAGCGCAACGTGGCGGCGCTGAAGCAGGCCATCAAGCACAAGGAGGCGCCCCTGCGCGTGGCACACACCCGGCTGTACCAGCGCTCACAGCGGCCCAACGTGGAGCTGTGCCGAGACACCGCCCAGTTCAGGTGCCCGGGCCACCGCCTCGTGGCTGTCCCGACTGCCACGTCACCATCGACGCCCCGCCCGCCTGCCCCCTGCCTCCCTCTGCCCCCGCAGTTCGGGCTGCGGTCGTAGCGCCACTCCTCTGGCGGTTTCCCTCTGGGACCCAGGGGTGCTTTCAGGGGGTCTTGGCCGGACCCCTGCCCAGGGTTCCCAGCTGTTCTCGTCCCCCCACCTGCAGGCTGATGAGCGAGGTGGAGGAGCTCAACATGTCCCTCGCGGCACTGAAGGAGAAGCTTCTGGAAGCCGAGCAGTCGCTGCGCAACCTGGAAGACACGCGCATGAGCCTGGAGAAGGACATCGCGGTCAAGACCAACAGCCTCTTCATCGACCGCCAGAAGTGCATGGCGCACCGCGCCCGCTACCCCACCGTCCTCAGGCTGGCCGGCTACCAGTGACCTGGCCACGTGTCACCCCCACCCCGAATAAAGAGCACGTTGGCTTTCCTCCCCGTGGCCGGGGTGGGGTCCTGGTGCCGTCTGCCCGGGCAGGCATCTCCGTCCCGTGCAGCCCGGCTTCGCCCTGAGCCTGGGAAACCAGGGTTGCGCCTCGGGGGGCGTGTCCAGAGCCGCCTGTCAGCCCCCACTAGTGCCGGCTCCGTCCCTTCACCCCACTGTGTCGGGCCTTGGGACACCTCACAGGACTGCGGCGTCACTCCACCCCACCCTGCAAGGCCGTGGCATACTTGCATACCTCTTGGGACGGGGCGCTCACTCTGCCTGAAGCTCTTCCCATTGCTGAGCACACCTGCGCGGGGCCCCTCCAGGCTGAGCCCCACCCAGACAGCACCCCCTTCCGCAGCAGCCCCCTCCCCACGGACACCTGGCCCTGAGCCGGGCAGCTTGTCTGGGCTGGGGGTCAGCGAGGCGGAAAATTGCTGCTGGGGGTGCTGGGAGGAGAGGAGCAGGTGCCTTTCCCAGGGGCTCGCTCAGATCTCTACTGCCCCCTCGGGAAGCCACTGCTGGGGAGGAAACGCCAGTCCCAGTCCCTGCCTTTGGGCCGTGGGAGGGGCCGATGTGCCTGAGAGAGGAGCCTTGCTGCCTGGTGGGGAGATCTGGCTGCCTGTGAGCAGGCAGGGCAGGGAGGGCTTCCCGGAGGCGGGGGCCTGGCCTCCACAGCACAGGACAAGGCATAGGAGCTGGGTCGGGGGAGGAGTCCGGGCCTCGAGAGCCAGACGGCTTCTCATCTTGTCTCCGTTCACCGTGGCCGAGCCCGCAGGTCCCAGATCCTCTAAGCCTGGTGCCCACTGAGGCAGCCCCCTCCCTGGCCCTGGGCCCTGTGGGAGGAAGAGGCACCTGTGGCCAGGTGTAGGACCCAGGCAGCCCCTCCCTGCTTCCTGGGGGGAGGCCGCAGCTGCCCCACGACCGACGGGGACCCCCTGAGAGACGGGCCTTGCCCCATTTTGCAGACGGCCGAGGCTCCTGAAAGCCTGTCCTGGTGTCTGCAGTGAGGGAGGGGCCCAGGGTGGAGAGGCCCCTCCGTACAGGGCCGTCCCCAGCCCCGAGGCCAGGCAAGGCGGAGTCTGACCCGCTGTGGGTTGAATCCGCAGCTTCCTCTGCGGTGCAGAGCGTTTCGGAGGAAGCGCCACTTCCGGTCACCGCGGGAGCCACGCCACTTGTCACAGCCGCTGGTCACCACAGTGACGGCCAGCCCTGCTCTTGGTCTCTGGTGCACCACTGAAATGCACCCTGGGCATTGTCACCATGACGCCTGTCCACGGGAGTGAGCTGGAGCAGAGGCAGCAGGACACGCGGCTGCCAGCTCGCCCTGGGGGCTTCGGGCCGTACACGCGGTGCCACGCGGCTCTGCACGGCCTGTCCAGGACCCGCCGCGGCAGCACGGCAGAGCCGGCTCCCTGCTGTCCCCGCCCGGCACAGGGCAGACGCTGGGGCAGAGTCTGGGGAACCTGCGCTGGGCAGGTGGCTGGGTGGGGGCCTCGCTCCTGCCACCTCAGACGCCACGGCCGGGAGGAGTCAGGTGTAGGGGGGTGGAGGCCGCAGAGCCCCCGCCGTCTGTGCGAGGGAGGGGTGCGAAGGCTCTGTCCTGTGTCCAGGGCTCTGGGCAGAGCCACAGCCCTCATGCCAGCCTCAGGGGGGCTGTGCGCTGGCGGGGGGCGGGGCTGAGCCCCCCTGTGCCCTCCCCGCCCCCGTGGCGAGCTGCAGCGCTCCCTGTCCGCTCCCTGGAGGCGGCTCCTCATGGGAGTCTCAGAGAAGACAGGCTGGGGCTTGGGAGGCGAAGACTCCCGCTTTGCTGGGTGGTCCACGCTCACGCCCTGTCGCCCCCTGGCAGAGCCCGGCTGCTGCTGACCCCACCTGGGCTGGTGGGGGCCCAGTGCAGGGCACCGGGGCCAGCGCGGCTCATCGTCTCCGGTTGGCAACAGGTGGGGGGCGCCACGCCAGGCGTCCTCCTGAGCGGATGGCACGTTCTCACTCCTTTGGGCCTCACGACAGCCGAGAGGGTCTTACCTGCATTTCACAGCTGCAGAGAGTGGGGCCCTGTGCCCACCGCGCTCCCACCCCAGGCAGCTCGGAGAGCCCGTCCGTCTGTGGTCTCAGGCAGGGCCCCGTGGCTGGCTCCCGTCAGCAGGGCTGGGCGGTGCTGGGCTGACCCCGGTGGGAGCCCCGACGCCCCTGCCCCGCCCGGATCCCTGACACCGGCCGGCTGCGGCTGGGCCTCGGGGGGCAGCTCCTCCTACTGAACCCCTTCTTGACCCCGGATGGTCCAACCCCTGCCGAGGCCACCTGGATGCAGGCAGCTGAGGACCCAGCCCCTGCCCAGAAGCCCCTCGGGGGGTCCCCGTAGCCTGAGCCCCCCTGCTGCAGGGTCTGGGCGGCTTGTCCAGGAAGCCCCTCCCCCACTGGGGTCGCAGGCAGAGGGAGGGGGATGACTCAGGCCCCCGGTGGGAGGAGGGCTGGTGCCACACAGGGCTGTCCTGGGGACACGAGACCAAACCGAGGCATCGCCTGGGGAAGGAGGGTCCGTGGGCCCTGTGCTGTCAGCGACCCCACCAGGGTCGGGGGGGAGGACCGGTCCGTCCAGCGGGGAGGCACGCGGCGAGCAGTGCAGGGCCGGGAGGCCGCCGCCCCCGCCGCAGCGCACGCGGCTCCCCAGGCCTCTGAGCCCCGAGTGGCCGCCTGTGTCCTGTGGACGTCATCGGCTGAGCCTGGCACAGGCTGCCCCGGCACGCTGGGTCCCACGTGGCCGCTCAGGGGTCGGCGCCCATGCACCCCTCCCCCACACTGGGGCCATCGCAGGGCTGAGGCGCACGGGGCCGCCTGCCGCGCCTGGCTGTCTGGACACCAGCAATGAGATCCTGACACTCCCTGGGGCCACCTGTCTCCTGCACACGCCGCAGGCGGTGGTGAGGGCACGGCGGCCCCACTGGTGCGTCTCGTCAGCGCCAGGTGGCAGCACAGGCCCCCTGGCCCCGGCGTGCAAGGCGCGAGGGGTGCCACCCCCCAGCGCCGCTGCAGGATGTCCACTGAGGGCCCTGGGGCCAAAGGCTGGGCTGAGCTCCCCGTCGCCAGGGTGATGCCGGCGGCCCTGTCTGAGCCAGGGCTATTTCTGTCCCCGAGACGAGACGCGCTATCCTGCCGCTGACGCACCCTCTGCTCTCGCGGACCGCTGACCGCTCTGCCCAGAGCCCGGCCCAGGGCGCCCGCACCCGCAGGTGCGACGTGGACACCTGCCCTGCCAGACGCTCCCAGGCAGGGTCCAGAGGGACCGAGGCCCCTTCCTCCCCCACCCTGTCCTAGGGAGGCCCCGTGCCCCCCAGGGAACACTCCTCTGTTTTGGGGGCAGCTCTGCCGGCATCAGGGGGTCCTGAGGGGGAGGCGAAGGAGAGGGACTCGGACCTGAGCCTCGGCCGGAGCCTGCGGGTCCCACGGCTGTTCATCAGTCTCCGCCCACCACAGAGGACCCTCCGGGCCACTTCTGAGCTGCCGCTGGGGCCACAATGGGGCAGCCACAGAGGAGCCCCCACCTGGCCCCGGTGCCCTGGTCCCGGCCGTGCAGGGCTGACTCGGGTGGCGGCAGGGCCTGGTCCCCAACCTGTGCCACCACAGTCAAGGCGGGGTGAGGACAGCTGTGCCTGGCGCTGCTCGGGCGTGAGCTGTCACCTCCCGGGGCCAGCAGCTGGGGGCGCCCAGAACTGCTCCAGCCGTCTGGGCCCTGCGGTAGCCTCACCACCCCCAGGAAGCCCCACGGGCAGGGTCCGCCTTGGTGTCCTTCCCTCCTCACTGGCCCTGGCGCGGAGGCCCTGCCCCGCCTACAGCCTGCCTGCTGGCACCACCAAGTTCTCTGCCACGTCCAGCGGCTCCCTCAGCAGGCGGCCTGCGGGACAGCCGTGTCCCTCTCCAGAAGCTCCAGGTTAGAGCAGGGACCACACTGGGGCCCTGTGGACTTGACCTCAGGCCACAGAGGAAGCAGCCCCCCTCGCCGCGTCCTGGGAGGCCCATGGGTCGCTCCTGCTGGGGCGCCACCCTCGTCCACTGAGAGGCTGGGCCGGTGGCGAGGCCTCCCTGGGGAGTCGCAGGGGCGAGGGCCCCATCACTGGGTCCAGCCTGGCTCCCTGGCCGGAGTGTGAGGGATCTGTGCGTCACCGGGGGGCGGTGGCCAAGCTGGCCCGACATGGCACGGTGGCCTCTGGCTGGGCACCCCCACCAGGCCCAGCGCAGCCAAAGCTCCGGCCTCCCGGCTGCCCCTCGCATCGCCACACCCAGGGCGGGCGGCAGGCTGGGCTTCTGCCATAAAGAGGGCCGCACACCCCACACCAGCTCCCAGCCCAGCAGCCGAGATGACGGCCCCAGAACACGCACGGGCACGGGAGGCTGGCGGGGGGACCCGGAGCCCCCAGCCAGGCTGCGCGGCCGACGGAGCGGCCCGGTGGGCACCCTGCCCTGAGCTGGCCCTCGGCCTGTTGGTCTTGGACGGGCGAGAGGAAGCCGCAGGCGCCTGGCCGGCATGAAAGGCTCTTTGACGGCCGCAGGGGCAGCAGTGGCGCAGGAGGCGACCAGGCAGCAGCAGCGGCGGTGGCACTCGCGGCCTGGGATGGTAAGGGGGTGCAGAGCCGGGGTGGGGTCTTCACAGCACCGGGCGGGTGGGCTGGGGCCCCGCTGGGCCCTGGAGGAGGCGGAGCCAGCCCAACCGCCTACCACATGGAGCTGCATGGGGCCCAGTGGCCGCGATACCTGGGACCTCAGAGCTCCGGGCCTCCCCAGGGACACTCCCACTCCTGTCGTGCCCTCCACAGGAAGAGTCCAGGAGGGTCGTGTGGGGTCCAGTGGGATGGGGGGGCAAGTCAGGGTCTGCTGGGCTCTGGGGGCTCAGGCAGAGAAGGAGTCTCAACTGCCAGAGAAGTTCAGCCCGCCTCGGGGGGCCTCAGGCGCACTGTGCAAGAGGAAGGAACCTGCCTTGGGCTGCAATCCCTGAGGGCTTCCTGAAGGAGGAGCCTGGTCTCTGTCCAGCAGAGCCGGTGCAGGGAAGGTCAAGGACCCCAACCCCACCCGCTTGCCTTGCGGAAGACTAGCCCTGGCCGAGGCCTCCTGTCTGGCTCGGGGCCCAGATGCAGCCTGTGGGGACCAGGACAAGCAGGGCCCACTTGCAGGGGGAAACCGAAGCCCAGGCTGGCCTGGGGCAGCTGCTGGCTGAGCTGGGAGGGAAGCCCATCTAGTTCTGGTGGACCCAGGCTAGCCTCGCTCCCCCACCGCTCCTGGTGTGAGGGGCGGCAGGGTGGGCTGTGCTGGGATGGGAGGAGGCCCAGGCTGGCGGGAGCTAAGAACCATCTCCCCACTTTGGGGCCTCACGGGTGGCCGCCCAAGTCCCTGCGGCTCTGCCCCGGGAGTTCAGGATGAGGCCGCTTATCCAGTGGGGCAGGGCCTGAGCCCCAGGGAGGCCGCCTGCCCCTGAGTTTGGACGGCTCCCCCTCTGCCTGCCAGGTGTGGGGTCCCCAGCTTTGGGGAACAGGACCTCCGGCTCAGGGGCTCAGGGTGCCTGCGGCAGCGCAGGGCGGAGGCCCCCGCCCCCAGCAGGGCTCCTAGGTTGCCCGCCCACCGTCTCCCGCAGCCGAGGGCACGGCCGGGGCTGCCGTGGGGCCGGGCTCCAGCAGGGCGTCTCCTCCTCAGGCCCCGACCGAGATGGCAGCTTCCACCCTGATGCTCCTGGCGCTGGTGCTGCCCACAGTGGCCTGGCCCGGCCTGGGGTTGCCCAGAAGGCCCTGCGTGCACTGCTGCCGCCCGGCCTGGCCCCCGGCCGCCGCCTCCAGCCCATACACCCGCGTGAGCGCCGGGGACCCGGGGCGGGGGCTGCCCCGAGTGCGGCCCACCATAGACATCTCTATCCTCAAAGGTGAGTGTTGGAGACTCTGTCTGCACCACCCCCCAGGGACTGACGCCGCTCCCCACTGAGGAGAGCAGGGACCTGGGGCCCGGAGGAGGGGCTGGGAGGCAGGGACAGTGAGCGCCAGTCCCCACACTGCTCGGGGGACCCCGAGCCGCCCCCTGCAGCAGGAAGAAGCCCAGCCTGGGGAGGGGCTGTGGACCACAGGGGGTGCTGAGGCCCTCGGGGAAGGGGGCAGGGTCCCTGAGGTCCCCAAAGCGGCAGGCCCCTTGGGAAGGGAGAGGTCCTGTTGGTCTGAGACCCTCAACAAAGGCTGTGCTGTCCCGTGGGCTGGACAGCAGGCCGTGCTTAGGTTAGACCTGGATAAGAACTTCCCAGCCCTCCCATCTGTCAGAGTCCAGCTGAGACCCCTCCTCCCACATGGAGGAGCAGAGAGGAAACACGGCCGGGGTGACCCTCGGGCCCCAGCCCTTGGCCTGGCGGACAGGGCCTGGAAGGGAGGGGAGCCCGCCAGACCTGGCCCTGACCAGGCCCCCCTTGTGCCCCTGCAGGTGAGAAGGGTGAGGCAGGGGTCAGAGGTCGCTCTGGCAGGAGTGGGAAGGAGGGTCCGCCGGGCTTCCGGGGCCCGCAGGGCCGCAAAGGCCAGAAGGGGCAGGTGGGGCCGCCGGGCGCCCCGTGCCAGCGCGCCTACGCCGCCTTCTCGGTGGGCCGGCGCGAGGGGCTGCGCAGCGGCGAGGACCTGCAGGCGGTGCCCTTCGACACGGAGCTGGTGAACCTGGACGGCGCCTTCGACCTGGCCTCGGGCCGCTTCCGCTGCGCGGTGCCCGGTGTCTACTTCCTGAGCCTCAACGTGCACACCTGGAACTACGAAGAGACCTATCTGCACGTCATGCTTAACCGGCGGCCCACGGCCGTGCTGTACGCGCAGCCCGGCGACCGCAGCGTCATGCAGGCGCAGAGTCTGCTGCTGCCGCTGGCCGCCGGCGACACCGTCTGGGTGCGCATGTTCCAGCGCGACCGCGACAACGCCATCTACGGCGAGCGCGGGGACCTGTACGTCACCTTCAGCGGCCACCTGGTCAAGCCGGCCGCAGAGCTCTAGCCGGCGTCCTGGGGCCCGTGCCGCGCCCCGCCCCCCCCCGCGACGGCTCTCTCCCCGAGCCCCCCAGCCTGACCACAGCGTCACGGGGGAGAGCGAGGGCCGCTGTGCTGAGCGCCGACTGCGTGCAGCGGTCGAGCGATGGGGGAGCAAGCCTCACGCACAGCCTGCCCTCGCGGGTTGGACACGGAAGGGACCACACGGAGCCACGCGGGGAGAGGCCTGTGGCGCTGGGCGTGGGGCTGGGGGTGGCGGGGTGGGCAGGGCACCGCTGCACGGGGCGGTCGGGGCCAGTTGCTCACCTGTGTCCACCGCGGCTCATAAAGGCTGTGTCAGCACCGCTGCCCTGGGGACGTTTGCCCGACATCGCGAGGCGCCTGCTGGGCCGGCAAAGGACCCAGATTCTAGCGGGAGACCGGCACAAATTCCAGGGGCGTCAGAGGCTGCGGGTGCACACGACGGCCAGGGAGGGGGTCCCGGCCTGCAGGGGGCTGTCCTTGGCGGGAGATGCCCAACCGAGCACCGGGGGCTGATTTTCTGGGGCTCAGGGGGTCCCTGGTCTGTCGGAAGGGCTGGAGGAAGATGAGACCTCGACGTGCCCAGAACCCAGCGAGCCCCAGACACCCAGAGTGGCCTCTTGTACCCCGACATGCTGCAGTGGGCCACGAGGCCAGGCCACACTGCGGGAGCAGGGAGGGCCCCGTGTGGGAGGGGCGAGTGAGCCGTGCCCATCCTCCCAGGAAGGAGGACGCAGACAGATGTGGGTCACGCTCAGGTCTCGGAAGCCTCCCCCGCCCTCCCTGCCCACCCTCGGCCCTGGAGGGTCTCCGAGGGGATAGCTCCTTGCTCTGACACCAGGGCTCAGCCCGCCAGGGTGGTCAGCTGGTGCGGGAGGGGGCAGGGGGCGGGGGCGGCTCATCCATCTCAAGGCGACCCTCCCATCCGTGTCCACACGGGGTGGGGGGCAGCAGGGGGCACTGTGCCCTCCCCTGCCCCTGGGGACCCTAGCCGTGGGGTGGACACCGGCACCCTTCGGGACCCTGAGCCAGGCCAGGGTGACGGGCAGGGCTGGACGGGCAGAGGGGCCTGGGCAGGGCAGGGCTGAGGACTGTCAGGGTGCAGCCGGGCCCCTGCCAGTCACGACTCCGAGTGGACGCTGGGTGTCCTGCCGGCCGCCCCCACCTAGCAAACACTCCCGCCGTGGGGACAGAGGGGCTGCACCCTCAACAAGTGGGAAACTGAGGCCCAGCCCAGGTCTGGAGAAAACCCGCACGGGTGTCCTGGGAGCTGACCCCACAGGCAGGGCTGGGGGCCCGGTGTACCCCTGACAGAGCAGGGCAGTTGGGGGGTCAGTGGGACCCCCACTTGCTGTCCACGCAGGGCCCATCTGCAGGGGAGGGCTTCTCTCCCGCCACCCACCCCTCACCTGACCCCCCCAGGGGCCACATCCCCAGGCGGCACCTCCAAGCCTTTCCTTGCGTGTCAGGGGTGGAGGTGTCACTCAAGCACAGGGGGGCCAGGGGTGTCCTGGGCTGGTGACGCCCCGGCCCTGCTGGGGTCAGGACCCAGGAAAGCGACAGCCCGGTGGGGGAGGGGGGGAATCCCAGGCTGGGCCCTGCCTGTCCTCGGGGCCACCCCACCTGGACACTGAGGTGGGCGGAGCCTCAGGCTGCACTTTGGCCCCTGGGATGGCCAGACACGTCCAGGGTGCCCGGCAACTGGCAGGCAGGACAACGGGGCCTGGGCAGGGAGGGTCCCGCTGTGGAGAGGAAAGGGCCCAGCAGGGAGGTGGAGGGTCCGAGGCAGCTCCCTCTGCCCTGCGCCCTCGTCCCCCTCCCACCCCCACCAGGACCCCCCAGTGCTGAGGCCAGGCGGCCGAGGGGCCGGTCCCAGCTGTGCGTCCCTGGGCAGGGGCCTGACTGTTGAGGGTCCAGGGCGCCTGGTCACTGTTCCCGGCGGGGCCCCTAGGTGGGGGAAGTGGTCACGCGGCCTCCTCCCAGGTGTGGACACTGAGGCCCCTGCAGCCAGAGCCGGGCTCCTGCCACGGTGCAGCCCTCTCCTGTGTCTCTCTGGCCTGCCCCGTGGCCTCGGCGTCCCCATGCCACAGCGGGGCGCAGAGGGCTCCGTCAGGGCCCACAGAGCGGTGGCAACAGCGTCCTGGGAGTGCGGGGCCACGTGAGCGCCGCGGCCGGGCAGAGCCAGGTCTGGGCGTCTGGCCCCGGAGGCCTGGACACGGCGGCCACTCTGCCTTCTGCCGGCCTCGAGGCCAGCTGTCCCCAAGGCTGGAAGGGGGCCAAGCATCCCTGGACAGCTGCTCCCGGCCACTGACCCAGGAGGGCAGGACCACACACCCACCGGGGGTCCTGTGTCGGGGAGGGTCCCACGAAGGGTCCCACGAAGGGTCCCGTTTTGGCCAAGTGTGGCGGGTGCTCCAAGGGGCAGAGGCGGTGGGGCGGGGGTCCCAGCTGCCCGCACGGAGGGTCGCAGTCCTGAGGGACAGTCAGGCAGGGCAGGGGGAGGACGTGCACGCTCACAGCTATAGCAGGGAGCCCCGAGTCCCAGACATCAGCCCCTCCCTGGCCCTGGCCCTGCGGGTCTTCGGCCTCCGCGATTGCAGAGCCAGTGCTGCCACAGGGTGTGGGCTGCTCGCAGGAGAGAGGCCGGCAGGACGTTGTCCCCCACTCCAGGGAGCCCAGGTCATGCAACCACCAGGCTGGGGGGCGGCGGCTGGGCCCACTCAAGGCCCAGACAGGACCAGGCAGGGCTGGAGCCGGGCCGTGCGTTTGAGGGACAGGCTAGGAACAGACGCCGCCACAGTCGTGGGTGTCGGCACGCGCTCGCGTCAGCGCACCCTGCGTGGGCAGGACGGGCAAAGGCCCCAGAGAGCCGGGCTGGGCGGCGCCTGTGGAGCCTCGGTGCATCCTGGGGGCGCGCGGGGGCCCTGCAGGCAGGTTGGGATGAGGCGGTGCCTGCGTCCTGCCGACCCTCCGGGTTTGCTTCTCTCAAAAACCGACTGAGAACTGGAGGAGGAGGGAGGAGACGAGGTCAGGATTCTCTGCAGGGCGATCAAGGCCGAGCACAGGCGGGTGTCAAGGGCGCTCCTGCGAACAGGCCAGAGACGCGGCCTCACCGCTGCCCGCCAGTCGGAGGACAGAGGGGGGCGCGCACAGCCGTGGGGACCTGGGCGGACCTGGCCCGCGCACACCCTGCAGGGAGGAAACCGCACTGGCCTGTCGTGTTGGTGACGTCTTGCTGGGGCGCGGTTCATCTTCCTTCGGTTCATCAGCGCAGCGAAATTCCAATAAAACCCAATTTTTAATACTTACGTGGATTCACATAACGCAAAGTCCGCCTGTTAGAGGGGACGTGGCGTGGCGTTCACCACGTCCACGGTGCTGTCTGGTCCCGGCGCGTTCCCGTCCCCCAGGAAGTCGGTCCCCAGCGCCACGCTGCCCGCCCCGGCCTGGCGGCCTCTGCTCCTCCCTCTCTGTGACCCGCCTGCGCCGGGCGCCTCCCACTGAGCACCGTTTCCGAGGCTCGTCCGTGTCGCAGCTCCGCGGCCCCCACCTCCAGGTGGAAAAACTGTCTCCCGCGAAACTCGGGGAGGGGGCTGGGGTGGGGGCCGCACGGCCGAGGTGAGCGGCAGTCGAGCGAGCAAAGCTTCGCCGTGGTCACGGCCGCTGCCCGTCGCTGGCAGGGCCACCTGAGCTCCCCCACGCCCCGTCCGTGGAGAATGGCCCGCAAAACCGGTCCCTGGGGCCAAAGAGGTTGGGGACCGCGGCAGCGTGTGACAGAGCGTCCTCCCTCTTTAAGGCTGAGAACCGTTCCGTGGCACGGACAGACCACATTTGTTCATCCGTCCCTCTGTCCACGGACACTGGCTAAGGCTCTTGTGAACATCTGTGTAAAAATTCCATTTAAATGTCGTAAGAATCGTGTTGAAGGGAACCCGGAAGAGCGAACAGGCGAGAGGATTGTAGGCAGCCTTGACCCGGCTTAGCCCTGGTGGAGACGGTCTCAGCGGCCGCTCAAATGGAGCACGAGCGCAGTGAGCGCGTGGCCGCCACGCAGAGAGAGACGGAAGCTGTCACCCCGGAGGACGAGGGCGCGGGGAGAGCAGGCGGCCGCGAGGAGGGGGCTCTTTCCACGTCACATTCACGCCACGTGCCAAGACCAAGTTCCGCTGAGTGAAGAGCTCTCGGCACAGACACCATTAACGATACGCAGGATGGCCACGCGTGCGCGGAGCGGCGCTATTCACAGTAGCCAAAAATAGACGCTATGGCCTGAACACGTCCCCCAAAATTCACATGTTGAGACCTCGTGGCCAACATGACGGTCTAAGACGTGGCTGCTTGGTCGCAGCGGCACAAACGACGGAGAAGCACACGCGGCCTGTGCGCACGGCGGACAGGACTCAGCGCCAGGGAGGAAGGAGGTTCCGGCACACGCCACGGCTCGGCGAACCTGAGGGCCCTGTGCAGGTGAAGTCAGTTGTCACGCAAGGACACACCGGATGATTCCGCTCACACATGGTCCCTGGAGTCGCCACAGTCACGGGGACAAGCAGAGAGTTGGGCGGGGTCCGGGAGGCGGGACAGTTTCTGTCTGTGCTTCGAGCGGCATTCAGGGCACGGGGCCGGCGGCACGACAGCGGGACGGACTTCCTGCCCTGAACTGGGCACAAACACGGTTAAGGTGGTAAAATTTTGTTATATACGTTTCACCAAAATATTAAAAATATGTGGGGACGTTTAGCTCATCTCTGGATGACGAAAAACCTCTCAATTAAGCAAAAAGTGGAAGAATCTTCCAAGTAGATTAATGACGCACCTGACTTCACGAAACGGAACCTGCTGCTCTGCGCCGGTCCTGGGCCCGAAACCCGAGCCCAGAAGGCGCCTGCCCCAGATGCGGTAGTAGGTGGGCTTCCTGCCCGTCGGCGACCTGCGCGGTGCGCGGGGAACACTCGCGAGGAAACGGGGATTGGGAAGACACAGGAAGGAATGAAACTCATCTTGGTGGCCACGGACCCGCGAGGGCGCCCCTTCCTCGCCACCGGGGCTGTCGGTGTCTAGATGCTCTCGTGCGGCCCCAGGCATCTCCCAGCGCATGGCCACTGCCGTGATCTGTGCCCCTCAGGGGACACGGCAGCCGCACCGTGCAGAGCCAGGTGGCCAGGGAAGCAGCGGGACCCCCCCCCTCCTCACGCTCCCACGGCACCAGCAGCCGCGGAACCCCCCTTCCTCCAGAACCGCTCAGCGTGCCCCCCGGGGCAGAGCTGGAGCGAGAGGACGTGGCCAGCGTCCCTTCCTGGAGCTCCAAGCCCCGTGGAGGGAGGTGGCGCCAGGCGGGACCTGGGCCCCCGTGTGGGGCGGGGTCTGGGCTTCGATGGCACAGGGCGGCTCTTGGGCATCCCCCCACCCTCTGGCCACCCCCTCGGGCTTTATGACCAGGAGACAGGGACCGCGGAGCGGCCATGTCTCCTGTTAGCCCCCCCACCTCTCCGGTCACTGACCGCCATGGACCACACTGGCCGCTTCCGCTGTGTCCAGACAGTGGAGCCCAGCAGGGTGCAGGGGGGAGGGAGGGAGGAGAGAGGTGGCTGGAGGCCTCTGTTCTACCAGGCGGCTCCTCAGCCTCTCTGTCCCCCCCACCGTCCCCCGAGGGTGGCAAAGCCCCCAAGGCTGCCAGCCCAGCGCACAGCGCAGTGTCCTGCAGCAAACCCCCCTCGGACCCTGGACCTGAGCCGCCTGCTTCCGTGGCAGGGGCGGGGAGTGGGGGCTGCAGCGGGGAGAGGGCGGGTGAGACGGTGGATAGGTCCGTGTCTGGGCGAAGTGGAGGGTGGCTGTGGCTGGCGTGGGCCGGACAGAGGGAGGACCCGGGAGGTCGGTGCCACGCGACAGCTTGCAGGGACCCTGGGCTCGGCCACCCACAGGAGCTGCAGGGGTCGGGCCAACCTGCCCCTGAGACCCAAACCTCCAGGCCGTGGCCCCTCCCTGCCCCCCGGCCTCATGTTTGGGGTCCCGGCAGGACACCCTGGGGCTGGCGGCTTCTGCCCGACCCTGCCTCCCCCACCCGCCAGCTCCTCCTGCCCCCACCCCAGACCCCCCGCTGCTCCTGCTGGTGGGGGTGGGCTGGGAGGGCCTGTCAGCCCCCCCAGACGGCTCAGCCTGCGCCCCTCGCTGTGGGGAGGATGACAGCGGCCCTGCCCTCCCCCCACACTTGTCCTTGCCCCTAGAACCGGATTTCCTGCGCGAAGTCACTCTGGGAGCCCCAGAGCCCGTGGCCAATAAAACCCATCCATGCAGACAGAGCAGCCGCCACCGCCCGAGGATGTTTGCTCTGTGCCCCTCGCAGCCCAGGGCGCTCGGGAGGCAGCTCTGTGGCCCCCGCAGGTGTCCTGGCCACCCACAGGCCCGCGCTGTCCCCGGGTGGTGGCCGAGGACTGTCAGCAGGGCGGCGGACCCACCAGGGCCCCACCTCCTCCTGGGACACTCGCTTGAGCCCCTGCCAGCCCTTTAACAAGGCGCCCTTGGAGCATTTGGGTCCTTGTCCCTCCCCTGTGGCTCCAGGGACTGTCCCCCCCAGCCAAGCCTGGTGCCCGGGGTCCAGAGGATGCCCAGAGCCTTCCAGAACACCCCCTAGCCTATCGGACCCGGGGCGCGTCCTTCCACGCACTCCAAGCAGGAACCCGCCTGGTGCCGCTGCCTCCTTCCCCAGGCCTTGCCAGGGACGCCAGTTCTGCCCCTGAGAACCTCCAGAGCCCAGCACGGGGCCAGGCCACTGTGTCCCGGCTCCTGGACGACTCTCAGACTCTGCTCTGTCCCCGCGTGAGCCACAGTGAGTGCAGCTACGTCCTTCCTCAGCCCGGCAGCCTGGGATAAAGCACCCCTCAGGCAGGGCCTGGGGGGCTACCTGCTCCTCTCTCCTGCCCCCACCCCAAGGCAAAGAACACGCGTGGCTGTGTGCCTTTGCCTCTGAGCCTTCACATACGCCGTTCCCTCTGCCTCGAATGCTCTTCCAGGTCAACTATGGATGGCCACGACCGACCCCCGTGCTGGTGCACACAGTAGGTGCACGCCATCGTTTGCCAGACGACACACGTGCCCTGCTTGAGCGGTCGGCCGGGCAAGGCTGTGGGCAGTAGGACAGTGACCCAAGCCCAGCTGCTGGGGACACCATTGGCGCTTACTGTCCCTACTGTGCCAGCCTGGCAGGAGTCGTGGGGACTCCCGAAGAGCGGGCCACTGCGGTTTGGCGTGGGCAGAGGGTGTGCGCCCGGCACAGTTAAGGCCGAGGTGGCTGGGGCGCCCCCAGGATCAGGGCTCGAGGGCACTGTCACCTCTGGCGGGCAGAAGGCTGGCAGCCGTCCTCCCCACACGGCACGCTCGGCTGCCTGGCCCCAGGAGACCAGGACCTCAGATCAATGGGGAGATTGATCCGGGCAGATTTCCCGGCCATCTGCTCCCGCCCCAGTCATCCCAGCAGACGCGCTTTGCGCCCTGGTCCATGGCAGCCGGATGGCGGGGGCCGCGTTGGCTCCTCCATGGCCCGGGGCCCCCGCCCTGGGATGCTGGACCCGGGTGGGTGGCTTTTGTCACTGGTTCCTGGCGACGCAGATGCGAAGCCCTGTGGGCTCCCCGTGGAGAAGCTGCCCCACCCCGCGCACGACGGTCCCGTCGCTGAGCCCTGTCTTCTCTTCACCCCGTTTACAAATCGCACCTGTCCGGTCCGTCGTCTGGGCCGGCTCCCACTTCCCGCGAGGTGTCTGGCCACCCCATCCCCCGCCCCGCAGCCTCTCGCCGCGCTGGGGCCCGGAGGCGCCCGGCCTGCAGGGACAGTGTTTGCTTTGAGACAGAATCAAACATTTATTCCCTAATTTATCCGGGAGAGCGGCTGTCAGACGCGTGCGTCCTCGTTACTCGGAAAGCGTCCCAGGCTCGGCCTGTCTGGAGCCGTTCGCCCGCCCCGCCTGCCCCGCACGGCTCAGCTGCCCCCTGCGCCTCCCGGGAGGGAGGACGCGCCCTGCTCTGGCGGACACGCCGCAGGTCCGCAGGCGCCTGGCACTTGCTCACGCCCACGCGGCCGCTGCCTCCCCAGCACAGTGCTTGCTGGCGGGGCCGGGCCAGGAGAAAAGAGGAGACAGTCCTGGTGGCCGTGGGCGGACAGCACGAGACACCACTGTGGTCCCCTGGTCTCCACCAGCCTCCAGTGGGAGCCCCGCCCCACGCCCCGGCACTGGGCCCCACGGGACAAAACCGACCCAGCGGGTACGTGCCGGAGGGCCAGCCGCCCACCCCAGCCCGGTCCCCCTCTCCTCTGCGCCGGGCACCCTCCACAGCTGCCACGCGGACCCCGGGCTGGGCCTGCACCCCCACCCTGCTGGGCGGCTCCCCTCTGTGATAGCAGCTGGACGCACGAAGCGTCCAGAGGGGGCTGCAGGCAGGGGCTGGAGCCCCCAGGACAGGTGTGACCCTGGCTGACCAAGAGCCCAGCACGGCTCTGGCCCTCCCCGCCGCGTCCCCCGAGGCCAGGCCACAGCGCAGAGGCGCCGGGGAGCAGAGGCCACGGCAAAGGCTTTTGGGGGCCTTTAATTTCACGGAGTGGCGCTTGGACACTGACCAGGGGACGCGGGGCTGACACACGAGGGGCACACGTAGCTGGGGGGGCCCAGCGGGCCGGGGGGCGGGCAGGTGGCCGGCTCCCACCGAGGGTCAGGAAGACGCTCTTGCCCAGCGGAAGGAACTTCAGGCAAAGCCGCCGCCCCGGCTGGGGAGGCTGACGGGCGGGACGCAGCGGCGAGGCCCTGAGTGCCGCCCAGGGCAGGCTGGCGGGAGCAGGTGGTCGCTGTGGGACGCTGGCCGTGCCGTGTCCCCCCTTGGCCCGGCAGCCCCGTCCTCAGTGCCGGCACCGGGCCTCGGCGCGTCCCACGCCCGGGGGGCGACCGGGCTCACAGCCTGCTGGTCTGCATGAGCCCGTTGGCCTCTGGGCTGCGCAGGGGCGGCGTGGCCTCCCGCGGCTGCCCACTCTTGTCCGGCCGCGGCTCCGTGGCGTCCGCGTCCCCGGCGCCGTAGCCCTTGCGGAGGCACAGGACCTTCCGGAAGCTCTGGCGGAAGTTGTCCGAGAGGAAGCCGTAGAGGACGGGGTTGGCGCAGCTGTTGGCGTAGGACAGGACGACCGCGAAGAAATACAGGCCGGCGGAGGCGGGCTCCTCGGGCAGGGCCACCGCCAGGTTGACCAGGTTGACCGCGAAGAAGGGCAGCCAGCAGCCCGCGAACACCGCCACCACCACCACCACCATGCGCGTGGTCTTGCGCTCCGACCGCCGCCGCCGCCGGCAGCCGGCGCGCAGCCCCGCGGCCCTCACCTTCAGCACGATCAGCAGGTAGCAGAGGCAGATGACCAGCAGCGGCCCGAAGAAGCCCAGCACGGACGTGTAGATGACGAAGGCGGCGCCCCACAGCCCCACCGGCTCCGGCCAGCTGAGGTTGCAGGTGCCCCAGCCCTCCTGGACGTCCGCGAACACCGGCAGCGGCAGCGCCATGAGCAGCGAGAAGGCCCAGACGGCGGCGCTGGCCAGCTTGGCCACGCGGGGGCGGCGCCAGCGCGCGGAGCGCAGCGGGTGCACCACGGCCAGGTAGCGGTCCACGCTCATGACGGTCAGGCAGAAGACGCTGGTGAACTGGTTGACGCCGTCCAGCGTCATGACCAGGCGGCACAGGAAGGGGCCGAAGGGCCAGAAGGAGGCGGCGTTCTGCGTGGCCAGGAAAGGCAGCCCCAGCAGCAGCAGCACGTCGGCCACCGCCAGGTTGAGGATGTAGATGTTGGTGACGGTCTTCATCTTGGCGTGGCGCAGCACCACGTAGATGACCAGCGAGTTGCCGCCCAGCCCCACGGCGCACACCAGCAGGTACAGCACCGGCACCAGCACCGCCCGGGCCCCCGCCGGGGGCGCCCGCCCCGCCAGGGTCCCGTTGTCGCCGCCTCCCGGGGCGGCCGCGGGGGAGGCGTTCCAGCCGGGCGCGGGGGCCGGGAACAGGGGCTCCATGGTGGCGGCCCGAGGGCGCGTCCGTCTCTGCAAGAGAAGGGTGGACGCAGGGCCGTGAGTCCGGACGTCCAGGCACCCCGCCCGGGCCGCCCCGCCCGCCGGATTACGGGGTAAACACGATTAGTCGTGTTCGACCCGCCCGGGGAATCGCATTAAGCAAATTGTTTGGAAAACAAGCCTGGAGAGGAAGGAGCAGCGGGGCAGGTGGCCGGGAGCCGAGACGGCAGGGATGTCGATGCCGCCCCGGCACGGCGCCCGCTCAGCCACGCGCCCTCCGCACCTCCCTGGAACCCTCGCAGCCCTGCTGATCCGGGTGGGAGGTGCAGCTTTCCTGGGTGACCCCAAAGCTGACCCCGCCAGGGTGTCGGGTCTGCCGTAGGCTGCAGAGGCTCTGCCGGGGCCCCCGGCTCTGGGACATGCTGCCCCCACCACCTGGCTCAGCCCCCAGAGTCTGGCCATGAAGCTGCACCGACCGCGGCCGACCAGCCTGCCCCCGGGACAGGTGCCGCTGGGCTAAGACGACCTGGGAAACGGCTGCACGGGACGTTGTCATTGCTGCTTCGAGGGACGCACGCCAGGTCTGGCACTGCAGGTTGTCGGCCCCCACGGCCTCTTGCCTGGCCAGGGGGTGTCCGTCACCCCCACGGCAGCGGCAAACATCCCACAAGCCCCAGGCAGAGGACACAGCGAGAGCAGGGCAGACGCGGCCCCTCGTAAACATGCAGACACACGGAGCACACGGAACCTCCCGCATGAGCCTGGGGGACACGGCCCAGCGGGCGCAGAGGTGGACACTGCCAGGCCGGGACAGCGGCGGCATGACGCCAGGGCCACTGAGCAGGTGCCGCCCCGAACCCTGGGTCTGCTCAGCTGACCTACAGTGACCCCAAGTCGCCTCAGAACAGGGGTCACCCCCCAACAGCCGCCAGAGAAGGACCAGCCCTGGACTAGGGGCTCCAAGGGCCGGGCAGGGGCAGCTGAAACCCGGCAGGCGAGGAGAGGACAGCCGGGGTGGGGGAGCCCTGGACACACGCCCCCAACGACAAAGCGAAGACCCTCTGCTCCCTGGGAGCCAACACACCAAACTCCCGCGCTCCCACGCCCGTCATGCTGGCCAATGCGATTTAGAAACCAACCCAGTAAGGGTGGCCGGTGGATTCATTCCGGTGAAATAAAAATGATACGACTTAGAAATAAAAGCATTATGACATAGATAAAAATATCATGAAATCTATTTGGCTTCTAAGAAGTAAAATCAACGGGTGTCTATTTTTAAAAATTACAAATCTTGAAAGTAAAAGTACACACACACACAAAAACGAAATAAAAATTACAAATGTTGGATGTGAAAAATACATTTAGACAAAAAAAAAAAAAAGCCAAACACAAAGGGAGTCGGACCAACTCCAGCGTGGATGGAGTTGGAGAGAGAATCGGAGATGTGGAGGGGCGCCAAGGCTGGGAGGGAGCGGGGACGGGGGTTCGCAGAGAGAGGGCGTCTGGGCTCCACCAGGGCTGACGAGGGTCCCTCCGGACAGTATTAAAGTCAGGCTCTGACGCATGGGGACTGCTGCATCTGGCGACCCTGCCCGGGAGACCCTGTGGCGGGAGTGCTCCTGTGTTGGGGAAGAGGGGAGCCCAGTGACCCCAGCCTCCAGCCAGCGTCTGCGCCCAGCCGGCCTCTCCCGCGAGACTCAGACGGAGACCACCTGGACGCTCACTCCTGGGGGCAGCAAGTGAGGCTGCTGATCTCTGTTCCTCGGGGCCAGGCACAGTTTTTACAACAGATCAAACACGTAGCTTTTAAAGCTCCCACGGAGATGACTTCTAGGTGGGCCCTGATCTGCAGACAGCAGGGGGCTGGGGGGCGTCCGGGTGGACAGGACCCCGGCGGCTGCAGAGGCCTGTGAGCTGCACCCCACCCTGGCAGGGCTTTGGCCCCCTCCCCACCCCGCAACCTGAGGGGCCGGGCCCTGAGGTGGGGCCCCCGGGGAGGGGAGCGTGTCACGTGTGTGACTAGGAAGACCACCGCTTGCGGAATTACTTCCCAGAGACAGGCGCACGGTAACGCTCTATTTTCGTTCTTTGCTGCTCTGAAGTCTAACGCAGGAGTTGGCGTCTTGGGGCACAGGGGAGCCGCTCTGGGGGAGCCCTCAGAGCAGCTGTGGGCTGCGAGCTCCCCAGGACGTCGAGGTAGCTGACGGTGGCTTCTCAGGGACTGTGAAGAGACCCTGTGCCCCAGCCTGGACCACAGAGCGAGACCCTATCTCTGAAGCAAAACCAGCTGCACCCACGGAGCCTGTCCCATCCCGGGAGCCCAGGCCTGTGCTGGGGCCAGGCCTGAGCCGGAAGGGCCCCCACCCCCCGTGGGCGAGTCGCCACCTCAGGGCCCGGCCCCTCAGGTCGGGGGGGAGTGGGCCAACACCCCGCCAGGGTGGTCCTGTCCACCTGGATGCCGCCCCCCAGACCCCAGGGGTCTCCAGACCACTGCTGTCCTAGAGTCAGTCTCCGCAGGAGCTCTCCTTTCTTTTAAAAACAGGGGGCTCTGTGCCTGGCCCTGGGAAGAGAGATGGACAGGCTCACCTGCTGCCCCTCCCCCAGGGAAACTGCCCCAAGGCCCTTTCCTCTGAGGGTGGGGGAGTTCAGCGGAGCCGGGAGCCCCCACCAGGGAGGACCTGCGTGGCCAGCTTCTAGCCTGACACGGCCCGGGAAGGGGGCGGCAAGCCCCAGCCCCACCCCCACACCGGCCGAAGTGGCGGCTTCTCCCAGCCTGGCTGCCGGGGCTGCTCTGAACTGCAGCCGCTTAACCAAGGACGACGCTGAAAGGAGCTCGGTCCGCGAGAAGCTGCCGAGGTGCCTGCACACGGGGGTGCTCGGTGATCACTGCCCCGACAGCTCAGCATCAGGAAAGGCACCTGGGCTTCTCAGAGAAGGGGGTGCTGAGGCTTCCCAGGGGGGCCTGGGGACAGGGGCGGGGCCTCGGTGCCTGCGGCCTCCAGGTCCAGGGGTGGGTTGTCCAGCCTGCCCTCGCCGCCCCCCAGGTTGGCCTCACAGGGGGTACCGGGCCAGCGGCTTCTGCAGCGGGCAGCTTGGACAGGCTGGAGACCCTGTGGGGGGGCGGGGGCAGCATCTCACACTCGGGGGCCCACACCTCTCTTGGGGGGCTGCAGACCCACGGGGCGAAGGTGGGGCATGTCCTGGCCGAGACGACAGGCCCCCACGCCCCAGCCCCAGTCCAGGCCTCCCCCACCAGGGGGCCCGGCTCTGGGTGTTCGGCCAGTGACAGCCCCCGCTCCCAGCCCGCCCCCCAAATACTCTCTGTCCTTAAGGCAGTTGCCGGCCAGGGGCAGCGTCCCTTCCCGTGAGGGGCCACCATGGTGGTGTAGCTGTCCCGGAGCAGCAGAGGGAGGCTGGGGCGGGCACAACCCCCCAGGGGCCTCGGCCAGGTCTGCAGAGGTGCCCAAGGCCCCTCCCCCCCGAACTCCCTGGGACAGTGCCCATCGCCTTGCTGGAAATCAGTGCTGGGTGGCTGTCATCTGTGCTGCGACCACCTTCGCCCAGGACTCCCCCACTCCGCGCACCCCACGCTGCTGGCTCCCCCAGAAACCCCTTCTGCTCAGAAGGCTCTGGGCAGGGGCGGGACTGTCTCAAACTGCGGGCGGCGCGGCTCCTGCCCTCGCCCGCCCAGGCCCCAGGCCGGCGGGCAGATATCTAGGTGGAGAAGCCCCAGGGGCCCGCACCCCGGGACGTTCCAGGGGGGCGTTCCTGATTCTGCGGAGAGGTGGATACGCCAAGTGCCAGGCTGGGACGGGGGGCTGCGTCCCATCTGGCAGGGGAGAGCCTGCCCAGCGTGGGTGCACCCCAGGCCCAGGGTCTGCGGGTGCCGCCCCAGGGCCCCGGGCGCTGGTCTTTGCCCGCAGGCTTCCCGCAGCAGCAGGACCCCGGCGGCCTCCCCAGCGCCCAATCACGGACCCCCACCTTGCGGGGCGCCGCGGGCCCCCGACTTCTCCCTGCGCCCAGTGGCTGCTGCTCCCTGGTCTCCCCCCCCGCCGCCCCCCAGCGCGAGCCCCGCCGCGGCGGCCCGGGGGGAGGTCGGGCCCGGCGTGGGGGGTGCCTGGGTCCTGTGGCTCCTGTCCTGACCCGGCGGGCGGGCGGTCCGCGGTCCGGAGGGGGCCGAGGGGGTGGGAGACGGAGGGCGAGGCCGGGAGGGGAGGTGCCGGGCGGGGGCACGGGGGCGCGTGGGGCACAGGGCGCTCGGCAGGCGGGGGCCGCGCGGCGAGACCCCCGGCTAGGGCTGAGCGCCGAGTGGCGGGGCCCCCGAGAGGGCGACCGATCCGCGCGGACCGGCGGGAGCGCAGGGCAGAGGGCGGCACTCACCTGCGCGGCGCCCTCTGGCCGGAGTGAGCTGCCGCGCTCGCTGTGGGGCGGGGCGAGCGCAGGGTGGGGTGGGGCGGGGCGAGCACCTTTCCTGGGCCTCCGCGGCCCACGCCGGCCGTTCCAAGCCTTTGCACTCTCCTCGCCCTCAGCCCTCTTCTCGTTGGCAGTGAGGATGGCGGTTTGCGCCCCCACCCAGTTTTCTTGCTGTTTGCCTCACTGGTCGACCGCAGCTTGGGGTGGGGGTCCCTCTAGCGCCGCCGAGAGAGCCTGAGGAGGATGGAGGGTCCCCATTGAGAGGCCGCAGCAGGCGGCCCTGGCTGGCTTGCGGTCTTGTGTGTGCTGGTCTCCATTCGAGCGGGGTCTCACTTGCGCAGGCCACAGACCCACCTGGGGGCCTCCTGCCAGGTGCCTAACTCAGATTTGCGTCGGCCTGAGAACCTGTACTTCTGACCAGGTCCCAGGTGTGCTGGGGCTACAGGCTCAGGGACCCCCCCTTTGCGACCCCCTCCCACCAGGCACAGAGAGCTGGGGGGCACCTGGACGCTTCCCCAGGACTGCCAGCACCCTTACCCACCACTCAGGGGGCCCCGCCTGGCCCGAACGTGGCATCACGTCTGCCTGGAGTCAGTGGGCGCCCTGGGTGTAGGTCCCGCGGGAGGGTTGGTGCCAGGGCACGGTGGGGTCACTGCCCTGTGGGTGGGAGCTTACCTGGCCACAGCCCTGCATCAGGCCGGGCACCCCTGATGCCCGAACACCTGGGCCGTGTCGCCCGGGCCCTCCCGGCGCTTGGTGGAGCCCTGTCTGCCCTGCAACCCCCAGGCACCCTGAGCCCCAGGCCGGAGTCGCCCCCTTCAACCCCAGCCCAGCCGGGAGGGTCAGACCAGGTGAAGCCCAGGACAGTGAGGATTAGCGGTGCTGGGAGCCATGGCGACGGGACGAGGGCTGGATGGCTCCCGGGGGTGTTGTGGTCCCCTCCCTGGCTGTGAACTGCACCAGGGCCCGTGGGGCCCCTCCCCGGAGGCCAAGGCCGGGGGCTGCTGGACGCAAGCCCGTGCACCCCGCCCGGGAGGGGCCTGGGGGCTGCGTGTGCTGCCAGCGGTTGTCCAGAAGCCAGAGGCCGACTCCAGCTCGCCTCGACACCCCTGCAGCCCCCGTCTTATCCCCCGGGCCGGGCAGGCTCTAGGGGTGGCTGCGATGGGGCAGGTGGCGTTCCGTGTGCCCTCTGGCCGAGCGGGCGTCCCTCTGGCCACGGAGGCTGTGCCCGGCCTGGTCCACCCTCCTCCCTTTGTCCAGTTGATCCCCATGACAGCTCCAATGGCCCTTTTTCCAGGAAGCCCCCCCCCGGCTGCCCCACACTGCTGGCTTGTCCCACCCGCCTGCCGCCTCCCCCCACAGACGCTCACGGAGGTGACAGGGCCTTGTCTCAGGGCTGGCGCGCAGCAGGCTCCCGACAAACACTCCGCCCCGCCGCCCTGGTCCCCGGGAGAGGAGGTTGGAGGAGGTCAGCCTCCCGCTGGCAGCACCGAGGTCCTCCGGCCGCTTCCCAGCGGGAGCAGGCGCCGCAGGCATGTGTCTGGGGCCGGTTCCATCCCCAGGAGCGAGGGCTCCACGTGGTCCTGCAGACCGCAGCCCGGACACTGGTGCTCCCACAGGCGGCCTGAGCGAGGTCTGGGTCAGCGTCCAGGCAGAGCGGAGCCCTCGAGGGTTTCGAGGATGGAGCCTGCAGCACGGGCCCGCGTCCCGCGCCTGGGGACCGGGGGCAGCTGGGCTGAGCCTCCTGCTGTGGTCTCGGGCTTCAGGGGGCCCCTGTTAAGGGGGGGCACGAAAAGGCAGCTTCCCAGGCCCGCTGGCCTCAGAATGGCTTTCCCGTCTCGGGCTCGCGGGGAGGCCACTGCGTCAGCCGGGACTCTGCGATGGCCAGGACGGCGCACGCGCTGCGCTCGGCAGGGCAGAGCCTGGTGCAGGTCCTGGATCCAGGACAGACGGGGGTGACGGAAGCCCCCGTCCTCAGGGGTCCAAGGGGGTCGAGGCCTGGGCGCCACACAGGAGCCCTCGGACGGGCCCTCACAGGGGATCCTTGGCCGGCCGCGTGGCCTGGCGCAGCCCGTGACCCAGGAACTGCTCCTGCCCTTGGTCAAGCGATAGAATTTATGTTTCAGAGCCGTTTTAGGGTTACAGGAAATCAGGCACAGCCCAGAGAGCCCCCCAACCTCCTCCTCCCGCCCCCGGAGCTTCCTCGATTGTCCGCACCCTGCGTTTGCGCGGTGCGTCTGCTACAGCTGCCGCCTCCATGACGGACGCCATCCCGGCGTTGTTACTAACTGAGGTTAACGTCCCTGCGTCGCTTGGTGCTGCGCGTCCTCTGGGTGTGGACACGGGTACCGCGTCGAGTGTCCTCCCTGTGTCGTGCGCAGAACGGCCTCGCGGCCCTGGAAGTCCCCGTGCTCCCCTGTCGGTCCCCTCCCCAGCCCCGGCAGCCGCTGATCTTCCGTCCCGTGGCTCTGCCTCTGCCAGAGTGTGGCAGGTTTGGGGCCACACTGTGTGGCCGTGGCGGGCCAGCTGCTCACTGGCAAGGTGCGTTTGGAGGCTCCATGTCCACAGCTCAGTCCACGCCAGCCCATAATGCCCCGTTGCCTGGAGGCGCCACCTCTGTTTATCCGTCACCTACGGATGGTGTCTGGGTCTCTCCTGGCTCCTCTAGGAACATTCCCGGCCCCACCTGTGCCCTCCTGGCATCCCGCAGCCCAGGCCCTGACCTGCTGGTGCTTGTGCGGGGCCTGCCGGGGCCCACCCCGTTGGAACGAGAGCGGCTCAGAGCTGCTGCTGGGCCTGCCTCACCCTTGGCCCTGGCCTGGTACCTTCACGGCAGGTGACAGAGTCCCAGCTGGTGTCAGAATAACCGAAAGGGCCTTACCCAAAAGCGCGCTGGTCTGAGAACTCAGGGGCAGCGGCGCTGGCTCTCTGGTGAGCTGTGCCGCCGCCACCAGGAAGCCCTCCTCCCCGGAGCCCTATGGCCATCATGGGCTTGCAAGTGTCACAGGCCTGGCACACAGCAGGGCCCTGTCCTGGGTCAAACAGTGTGTCCCCAAAATTGGTGTCCACCTAGAACCTCAGAATGTGACCTTGTTTGGAAACAGGGTGGTTGCAGTTGTAACTAAGTCCAAGACCTTGGCGGGAGGTCTCCCTGGATCCAAGGTGAGTCCCGACTCCATGGCGCGGGTCTTTACAGGAGGAGGAGAATAAACGCAGACACGCAGCACGGCCATAGAGACAGAAGCAGGGAGTGGACTGACGCAGCCACAGGCCCAGGGACGCCGGGGCCACCAGGCTGCAAGAGGAAGGAAGGAGCCCCCGCCGCGGCCCTGAGACACCGCGACATTGGGCTCCGGCCTCCAGACCCTGAGGGAGTAGACGTCTCTGATGTTGCAGCCGCCGGGTCTCTGACAGTGTCGCGGGGCCCCGCAGGCGCCAGGACACCGTGCAGGCTGCGTCCCCGCAGGGCCCCTCCCACGGGGCCTGGAACCTGCCCTGGCTGGATGCGCCTCCTGGGGCTCTGGCCCCCCGAGCCTGGGGCTGCACCGGCTGCAGGTCCCTGGGCGGCGGGGGGAGCGCGGCCCAGACTTGCTCACGTCTCCACGTTTGGTGCAGTTTGATGCCGACTCACTCAAAGCTCATACAAGTCCCTTAATCCCTCCCCGCCCCCAGGCAAATCAGAGGAGGACGTTTTCCTTGGTTTGTTCACATCGATCAGCTTTCGCATCAGTAGGAGTCTGTTTCTCTCCTCCACGTGCGCGGAACGCGGCTTTCTAGTGTGTTAGAAGCAGCGTCAGCTGGTTCCATTTCAGTCGAAATCTGATGGTGTTTGGAGACGGAATTCCTCGTGCAAGAACGTTGCCGAACAAGGTGGCGTGACGTCGCAGAGCGGAGCGTGGCTCTGCTTGCGCGGAGGCGCCGTGTTCTGTGCTCACAGGGACAGGGACCTGCGGGCGAAGCTCGCCTGTGACCGCCAGGGTCGGCCATCCCCAGTGGCTGCGCCCGCCGCCCTCCACAACCTGGGCTCGCGCCCGGGCAGGGGCTTCCGGGAGGCACTTGCTCCTCACCGAGGGATCCTGGCGGCACAGGGGTGGCCGGGCCACCTGCCGTCCCCCGGCTCCGGCCGACAGCAGCCGCGAGAACACAGGCCCCGCGGGCCAGAGCTGTCATTTCCAGGAAGCGGCTGGTATTCAGTGCGTTGCCCTGGTTTGCGCGAGCGACAAGCAAACTCGACGCAGAGCGTGTGTTCCTGGTCCCAGCGGGGCACCGCGCGCAGAAAGACATCCACCTGCGCGCTGGCCTGTGGGCCTCGAGCCCCGTCTGTGACTTCGTGGGGCGGCTGCTGACACCCGCGTGCGGGGCGGGGCTGAGGACAGGCCACCCCTCCCTGCCCATCTGGACGCTCAGGCGGGGGGTCCTCCCTCCCGAGCCCCTGCTAGCAGGAGTGGGCACGGGGGCGCCATCCCCTGCCCCAAAGGACACCAGGCGACTCCCCCACGGACAGCCACGGGTGTTCTCAGACATCCCCGTGGGCCAGTGTGGATGTGTCCTCGCCAATAATTTGACTGCTCGTTGGGAAGCCCTGGCGTTTGGCCAGCCCCCGACCTTGCCGACTCACGGGCGTCGGCTGGAGGGGCAGGACTAGGCATGGCCATCGGAGGTCAGATCCGGGACCAGCTCTCTGAGGCCGTCCCTGTCCGGCACTGCCCGGGGGTCTGAGGCTGCTTTGTCTGCAGGTTGTGGGGGCAGGGCTGCTGGAGTAAACGTGGCAAGAACCAGCATCTACTCTGAGCCGAGCCTTTCGTACCGACACGTCTGTCTTCCACTGGGTTCTCTCGGCACCTGTGAGGGAGGTGAGGCGAGGCCACAGGTGAGGCAGCTTTTGGGGGGTGTCTCCAGGCAGGTGCGAACTCTCATGGCCACGTGGCTGATGAGCGGCCGGGCTGGGGTTCAGACTCAGTGCCGAGGCCTGTGCCCACTGCCTCTCCCGGAGGGCACCGCTGGCGGGGCACCAGTGGGTAGGGCTGGGGGCCTGGTTCCAGGACTTAGAGACCACCCAGGCTCCAGCAAGGGCAGCTGTGGCCCCCTGTGGAGACACACCTGTTCCAGGGCTCGGGCTCCTGGGGGGAAACGCCCCTGCGCGATGATGAGCACAGCACGAGGAAGCACGAGAATTGGAAATCACGGCAGCAGAACAATTCAAAAAAGGTGATACAATAAGCGTGAAATAATCAAAGAGACTAAAGAGAAAATAAAAAACAATTCCATAACATGAAAAAAATAAAGGAAACTTTAACACGAGGAGCGTAGTTATTGGCATAAAAACTGGTGGTTTCAACAGAAAGTCAGACGGAGCCAAAAGCCCACGGGCGCTGCGGGACAGCCCCGAGGACATTGCCGCGCCGCCCCTCGCGACGTGGAGTCCTGAGAGGCCGAGGCTGCGCTGCAGAAAGACCAGCGTCTTCGTATCGAGGACGCACCAGGCCCTGAGCAGGACTCCCTAGCAGGGACTGAGACCTAGACCCAGACAGAGGGCGGCAGAGCCGGGCGGTCACCTTCCCAGTGAAAACAATCAGCCCCGTGAACGTGTGAAAGGGAGTCCTGACCCCCCCCACACAGGTGTGAAGGCCCCGCCGGGCGCCGTCCCTCCACACAGCCCCCCAGGGCACCTGCTGGACTCGGGCGGGGGCAGCGCCCCGTGCCAGCTCCGGAGGGGCTCCAGGCAGGTCGGGGTCCCCCAGGCTCTGGCTGGATGGGGAGGCCCCTCCCTCACCACCCTTCACAACCGGCATCGGGAGGGTGGGGGCTCCGGGCCCTGGCAGGGGATGTCAGAGCCCCCGACTCTCCAGGCTCCCACGCAATCCATGTCACCTTGACATGTGAGAATTGGCTACAGAGACCAAGTGAGGGTTAGCGGAGGGCATGTCATGGGTGCCCGACAGCTTGTGGGGTGGGGGCGGGGCTCCAGACACAGAGGTCTCTGAGCAAGACCCCCAGCCCCAGCCCCCGTGGGCTCTGAGCACTTCACCCTCCCAACGATCCCGCCGTGGGTCCTCTTCCTGGGACCCCCATGTCCCGGCCCTGGACCCTGTGCTGGGTGGTGCCCAGCACCCCTCTCCTCCCAGCCCCTGGGGGTGGCTCACTGCTGCCCTGCTGTCCCCTGGGAGTGGGAGGGGGCAGTGGGGTGGGGCGGAGGGGAGCTCAGCACCCACCCAGGACAGGGCTCCGCGGGGCTGGGCTCCCGCTCGTGCGGCCAGGTGCTCACGGGGCCAGGCCCAGGCTGCACCACCCGCCGGCCGGGACGCCCCAGCGCCCACCCCCACCACCTCCAGCCCCTCTCCGCGGGCGCATCCCGCCCCAGACGGCCGGGAGGTGGAGCGCAGCCTGCAGGGCTGGTCTCGGGTCAAACTGCGGCTCGGGATCCGCCGGCCTCTGGCGCCATCTGGTGGGCACAGTGGGCACTGCGTGAGGCCGGGGCCCGGGCAGCTCCCAGGACTAGACTCCAGTGGGGACTGGACGGCCTCGCTCACCCACAGCCACGGCCCTTCCTGGATGAGGGCAGAGGCCGCCAGAGCTGGGTCCCAGCGCCTCCTGGAGGCCCCTCCACCGCCCGGCCCACCCCCACGGTCTGGCAAGGACGGGGTCCCAGGGCTGCCGCTACATGGCCGCACTGGCCGTTCACCCTCTCTGAGCCGCGATGTCATGTTCCTGCCCACCTGCCCGCTCCCAGGGCTGCCAGGAGGGCCCTGGCCCGAGCCCGCCTCTCCCTAGACCTCCTGCAGCGGGTGCTGGGGGCCCTCGGCAGGCCCCGTGCCCCACAGCCCGCCCGGCCAGCCCTGCTCTTGGGGAGGGGAGCTGCCGGCTTCCTGGGCCCCGGCGGGAGGGACGTGGGCAGGACAGGAGGGTGCAGGGTGGGGCTTCCTCCACCGGTCACTGCTCCGCCCACTCCTCGCAGACCTGCCCCAGCACCGCCTGGGGCGATGGTGGGGCCTGGCCCAGCCCCGGGCCTCTCGGCCACCCTGGTCCCAGCCAGGCCTGGTCGTCCAACCGCAGCCTGCACGCAGCACCTCCCAGCGCGCCCGGCCCGCAGGTCTCGCCCTGTCCCCAGCCTCGGGGCTCACTGTCCCTGCACCTGCCAGCGCCCTTCAAGGGCGACTCGCTGCCTGGGTGCTGGGGGCGCCCACCTCCCCCTGGGGCCAGCTGTCAATGCCCAGGGGCAGCCTCACCAACGCTGCCAGGGGCCAGCTGGCTCTTGGATCCTCCGCTGGGCCTGATTCTGGCAACCCCAGCCCCAGGCAGCCTCCTCCCCGTCCCCTCTTCCACTCCAGCCCCCCAAACCTGCTCCCTGACTGCCCTCTGATCCTGTGTTCTGAGAGGACCACACCACTGCGCAACCAGGCTCCTTTCCGAATCCCCTGGCCCCCATCAGCCCCGAGTGATATGAACAAAGCTGGCGCTGGCCGCTGGGGGGCAGCCGTGCAGTTCTCAGACGCTCCCCACAGCTGAGCGCCCAGCCCCCAAGACTGGGGGAGGGGTGCTCCCGCCTGTGCCTGCTCTTTCTGTTGTGTGGTTAGGACTCCCCAAGGGGTGAAATCCCAGGACGGGGAGTCCGCCCAGCTGACCCCAGCCAGGTCACAGGGCCCATAGGAGCTGGACCCATCTCGCTGGGGGATGGGACTGAGACCTTGCTACCCCCCCACCCCGCCTCCAGCAGCTGGCTGGCCACCCTCCAGTCGGGGACTCGCCACACCTGCCACAGCAGCTGGCCCAAAATCCCCAAATCCCGGCAGACCGGCCGCTTGGTCCCGCACTGGCCGGGCCAGCGTGTCCTTGGCGGGGATGGCAGGCCTGTCCTTTGCTGAACCAACTGTCAGGGACGGTGGCCAGGTGGGCAGGCGGAGAGCGTCCGGGGCCCTGAGGGGTCAGGGCTGCCACCCGCCCAGCTGTGCAGACCCTGGCCCTTCGCGGGGTGGGTGCGTCCCACCCGGGCACTGCTGGAGCCGGTGGGTGAGGGTCTGGGGGTTGCTCGGGGAGAGGCCTGGTGCCGGGGCCTGACCCCATGGCCCAGGCAGGGAAGGGGGAGAATCCGGAGCATCTTCCTTCCAAGCCCGGTGGCCTCCAGAGAGGCCTGGTCTCCCACCCCTTGTCACCGGGACCCTCAGGCGCCAGCTGTGGCCAGGGGCAGAGGTGGGGCCAGGGAGGGGCTCAGCTGCTGCCACAGCCGCCTTGGCCAAGTCTGCGCCTCGCGCCTTGGCTGCCCCCTGCCACTGGGACGCAGCGGTGGTCGAGGCCCCTTCCAGGGCTGCCCCCGACTCCCTGGGTCTCAGGCTACAGGCGGGGAGATCGTGCGGTCAGGGTTACTCCTCCAGCGTTTACTGAGCGCTTACTGTATGCTGGTACCCAGCCCCTCCGCCGAGGGGCCCCCTGCCCCGCCCCCGCCCCTGGGTGCTGATGGCCGTGAGCACCCAGGATGCACCTGCTGGGGGGGCATCAGCGCAGGGCGGGGCGGGG
The DNA here is from genome assembly GCF_000956105.1 of Propithecus coquereli. Classification (NCBI taxonomy): domain Eukaryota; kingdom Metazoa; phylum Chordata; class Mammalia; order Primates; family Indriidae; genus Propithecus; species Propithecus coquereli. The sequence goes on along the minus strand of NW_012148285.1, from coordinate 86,980 downwards.
CGGGGCCAGTGTCACTGTGGGAGGGGCTTTCCCTGCATGGGGCTGGCCGTGGTCACTGGGCAGAGATTCTGGGGGGCCTGGGGGAGGGGCGGTTTCCTGCACAGCGTGAGGCAGCCCTCGGTGGGGCTGCGGTGCCAGGTAGGGGGTGGCAGGCGGGGGCACCAGTGCTGAGCCCCGTCCTCCCACACCGGGGCCCGCCCCTCGCTGCCCCGCAGCTGTAAGCAGTCCTAGGGGGCCGGCGTCCTGGCCCTGGGCTGTCCTGGCTCCCGAGCCTCCGGCCCAGCTGTTGGGGGGAGGCCGCGTCTGTGCTCGGGCCGACAGCTGCAGGCCCGGAAGCCCCCGCCGCACAGCCCCCAGAGCAGGTGTGCCAGCCCAGCCCGCCAAGGACGGGTCCCAGGGGTGCGGGGCCCTTGCCCGCGTCTGCCCTGCCTTGGGGCCAGGCTGGGCTGCGGCTGGAGTTCGGGGTCCTCCGGCCCGCAGGTCCCCTGAGCGGAGACGGCCAGGCTGGCCGAGCGCTCCGTGTAGCCACGTGCACCCAAGCCAGGGAGGCCGGGGAGGGGGGCCGCCCTGGAGCACAGAGCATCCCCATCCCGCCCAGCACGGGCAGCTCCGAGCAGCGGGAGGCCCTGCGGCTGGAGCGCCAGGCGCGGCACATGCGCTCCCAGTGACCCCCCAGGAAGCCCAGGCTGCGCCAGGCCCTGCCCGACGCCGCCCCCCGCGAGGCCTGATGGCCACACTGTCCTCACTGGCCCAGGGCCACTGCCACCGCCTGCTGTGCCCCCGCCTGGGCACGACTCCTCCCTCCTGGGCCTCTGCGCTGACCTCCCCCACCCGCACGCCCTCTCACGCGGGGCCGTGGCGCCTGCAGCCGCTCCCCAGGCTCTCCCTGTCCCAGGGCCTGGTGTGGCCTCTCGAGGACGCGGAGGACGGGAGCAGCGTCCACCCACCTGGCCCCGGGGCCCCCATGGCGCTGAGGAGAGCTGGGCTCCCAGGGCTGGCCCAGGGCCGCCGCGCATCAGGCCTCTGCCCTGCGCAGCTGCCCCTCCCACCGCGGTGGCCGTCCTGCGCCGAACGGCATCCCCCAGAATCACAGCCGCCCAGAACCTCAGAGCGTGGTCCTATTTGGAAACGGCATCTTTGCAAATTTAATCAGTTCGGATGAGGTCATACTGGATCGGGTGGGCCCCAAATCCAACGGCAGGTGTCCTTATTAAAACAGGGACTGTGTTGAGCCCCAGGGGAGGTGTTGGGCCCCCAAAGTTGGGCTCCAGGGGGTGTCGAGCCCAAGAGGTGTAGGGGTCCAGGGGCAAGTGGGGCCCAGGGGGTATCAGCTTCCAGGAGGGTCTCGGGGCCCAGGCATGTTGCAGCCCAGGGGGCTCCGGGGGGCTCCTGGTCATGCCTCTCTCCCCCCAGTGAGAGGCTGACTCCACCGTGGCCTTAGCACCCCCGACATCCCAGCCCCCGAGTCCGCACCCTGAGACCCCGAGGGCTTTGACCCCCAGCACAGAGAGGCGTCTCCCGGGCGAGAGCAGAGGGGCCGGGAGCTGGGCCTGCCGCAGCGGGGAGGACCGCACACCCCCAGGTAGATGCGGGACGGGAGTGGGCATTCCGGGCAAGGGGCAAGACCCCTGTTCCTCCGCTGCAGGGGCTGCCTGGTGGCCGTGGCGGCCTGGGGGCTGTGCCGCGCACTGTGCAAGTCCTGAGTGGGGCTCCGTCAGCGACTCTGCCCTGGGCGCGGAGGGGCGGGTGCCGCGCACTCGCCCTGGCTGAGCGGGACTGGGCTGAGCCAGGCCAGCCCCAAAGATCCTCCCAACCAGCCCAGCCAGGCTGCTCTGGATGGGAGCAGAGTCGGTCGGCCCAGGCCCAGGTCTGATGTCGGATGGGGTCGCCGGGCCTGGCCCGACCCGGTCTCCAGCTGATGCAGCTCCCCGATCCCAGCCCGGCCTCCCCGGCCCCACGAAGGCCTAGGCCAGACCGACGCGGTCCAGTTCCCACCGCCCTCCCGGGACGGACACCTGTCCACACCGGGCAGCGGGCAGCGGAGGGAGCTGGGACCCAGTGCTAGGCGCTGGCTGGCGTCAGCGGGCGCACACCGGGTGCCTCCCACCAGCCGGACCTTCGGCATCTGATGGTTTTACTTCGGCGGCGCTCCGAGGGCTGGGTTTCCCATCTCGGGGACTTGCCGCTCCTGCGACTCGGGAGAGGCGGATGTTTATTTTATCTCTTTCCCCGTGCGGGGCTGTAATAATCGAGTGGTGACGCACAGGCCGTTTGTGTCTGCGAGTTCTCGTCTTTTCCAGACCCCGTGTGCGCCGACGACGCGTATCACGTTTTCCCTTGAGAGAGGTGGTTTTGCTGTGAGGACCTTCCCCAGCCGGGCCGCTCTGCGGCTCCACCAGAGCTCCTGGCCAGACGCCTGCCTGGGGCGTCCCCCGCAGAGCGCGGACCCCGGCCGGGCGGCTCCCTGGGGCTCCCAGGAAGAGTGAGCAGCCATTAAGCGCCACTGTGTTGCTCCCCGGACTGGCCTAATCTCTTAGCTTGACCTTGTGACCTTCCCCGGCTGTGGCCGCCCTAGCTGGACTGGCCCCTCCTCGGACAGGGAGGCTGAAGCCCAGGAGCCCAGAGCAGGCAGGTGGGGCTGGCACCGGCAGTGGGATGCCCCCAGGTGACTTGCTGACCCCAGCACTGGACGGCCTGTCGCTGTCTTCAGCAGGGGTGGGCGGCAGATGCTGCCCACGGGGCCCCCACAGCGCTCGCGGCCCCTCTGGGGTCTGTGAGGGGAGGTCCTGGGCCCAGCACGGGGCCAGCGTGGAGCTGGTGTGCGGGGCCGGGCAGAGACACGCGGGGGGCCCAGGCCCCGAGCTCGAGGGAGGCTCGTTCCTCACCCCACCCCTCCCTGCCACGGGGGCAGCCGTGGCTAGGGCTGGGGGGCAAGTGCCACGGCTCATCCAGCTGCCACGTGGACCCAGCTCATCCCTCAGGTCTGCCGGGCGGGCGGCTCACTGTGTGGGGCGTGGGGGGCAGGTCAGAGAGGGTGGGATGGGGCCTCCCCTCTCCCAGGGCCCCCTGCCAGCCCGGCTCCGCCCTGCCAATCCCCACCACGCCTGCTCTGAGCTCCCCCCGCACAGCCCTTGGGACGCCCTGGCCTTCCCCTTCCCTCCCACCCGGGTCCCGGGGCTGAGCAGAGGCTCGAGAGGCCTGGCCGAGGGGCCGGTGGGGTTGGCAGGAGCCAGATGCCCGAGAACCGTCCCCAGCCAGTGCACACAGCGGTGGCAGAGGAGGGCAAGTGTGGCCCCTGCGTCTCCTCCAGGGGCCGGGGTGAGGGACAGGTTTATCGGGGTGACGCGATGGGGCTGCCTCCTTCCGCCCCGATAAGCCAGCAGCGGCTGCAGCCTGTCTCTGGCGCCCCGTGACAGCACCAAGCACCACCCCGCGCTGGCTGAGGGTGGCTGCCCCGGGGAGGAGCCCATGAGGGCTGCGGCCACCACCTGGGAGGGGCTCCCACCTCCTCAGGCCCCTGTGCCGCAGCAGAAGCCTTTCCGACCCCCGGCCCCGGGTCCGGGACCCTGCACGGGATCCAAGGGCCCAGAGCGAAACACGGGTCTCACTGAGTGTCACTGCGCAGGCCCCGCGGACGGCAAGGCCGGGGCCTGCACCCCAGCTGCGGACACACGTCCCCGGCCCCAGCCTGACACAGATTCCCAGGCTGAAGGGTTTGGGGACTGTGTCAGCCCCCGGCTGAGGCAGTGCCCAGCTGGCGGCCGGTGAGCGCCAGGCAGCCTTGCGCGCCCCTCACCTCCCCCACACGTGTGAGCACAGCTGTGCGGCTGGGGAGGAAATCCTCAGCTTTCACAGGCCCCGGGGACACCGAGTTTGTGGGGAACAGCCGGGCGGGGCCGGGGCACGTCTGCGAAGGGGACAGGGCAGGGGCTGCTCTGGGCTCTGGGCACAGCCAGGGAAGAGGGAGGAAGGCTGGGGCAGGAGGGGACACAGTGTGGCCTCAGGGTGATGATGTGCGGGATTTGGAGGCTGGTCGTGGAGCAGACCCCTGCCCAGAGCCCCCGCCAACCGCGCCATATGCCTGCCGCACGCTGCCCCAAGGGGCGGGGACCTTGTGTCTGGGTCCCCAAGGAGGCGCTGACCGCTTGGTGGCCCCACAGTGCGCTGGGGAGTCTGCTGTGTCTGCCAGGACAGAGGGACAAGGATCCCTCCAGGCCAGCACACAGCCACAGGCAGCCGGGGCTAGATCCAGGTCCCTGGAGCTCGGGTTTCCCAGGAGGGAAGGGATTGAGGTTACTTCTGACCTCAGCCCCTGACCAGGATCCACTCAAAACCTTCCGATGCAAATGGCACAAATGCCAATCTCCCTGATTTAAATGAAAAGCACAAATTTGGGGGTCATGAAATTAGAGGGATGGCTTCAGGCATGGCCAGATCCAGGCGCTCGGCTCTCCTGCCTGCCTCCTGCTCAACTCTGCTTCTCTATACCCTCACTGTCCCAGGGAGGTGGCCTCCTTCACGCACTGAGCTCCCCTGTCCGGTTCAGGGAGACCTTGGGACAGGGCCGGGGAGCGGGGACAGCTGTATCATTCGCAGTGTTTCCTGCCATGCCCGGGCCCTGAGGAGGCTGAGGCTTGGGAGCCCAGGTGCAGCCTGGAGGGGACGGCGGCAGCACACAGGCTGCTCAGCCCCCGGCTGCCGAGACACGCCTGGGGAGGGGCCCTTGGCACGGAGCTCTTACCCTGGAAACCACCCCCAGGGCAGGCAGAGCCCCCTCCAGCGGGGAGGCTGAGGAGGAACTGCATGGGGTGGGGGCCGGGGCGGCGTCGCCGGGGCTGAGGGCGGGTGGGCCACCCGCCGGCTCCGTGCTGCCCAGCCAGGGCGGCCGCCCCACACAACGGGGCTCTGAGTCCAGGGTGGGCCGAGAGGCGCCGCCCGCGGCCCGCTCACAAGGGCCCATTGTGCGGCCGCGGCTGTGGGCAGCAGGTGGCTGCCTGGTCCCACACGGGGAGGCCCTGCCACCATCCGCGCGGACGGAGGAGGGCACGGCGGGCGCGGGGGGTGGCATGGGGGCCGGGCGGGGCCAGGCCGCAGCTCAGAGCTGGGCTGCAGCATGAAGGGGCCTATTCTCCGGGCCCGGCCCCGCCCGCTCGGCTGTGGCTGGGGCCGCGGCCTGGACGGCCCGTGGGGAGGCGGCCCACCCCCTCGGGCCCCCGGCCAGGGCCTGGCTGCACCCGGACGTGGCAGGGCTGTGGCCTGGGCAGTGGCTGGGTTGGGGACGGCGGTTTGAGCGAAGCAGTCCCGGCAGCTCCGGGAGGTGGTGGAAGGAAGCGCGGTGGGGGGGCCGCGTGGGAGGGCAGCTCCGGGGCCACAAGGCCCAGGGCAACCCCGAGAGCCGGTGGTGGATGTGGCCCCTGCCTGGCTGAGTGACCCTCAGTTGACAGCCACACCCCCCTCGGCCACCCGCAGCCTCCGCAGTCGATGGTCCCTCTCTGTGCCTCAGTCTCCCCACCTGTAGAGGGCGGAGAGTGGCCAGTGGCTGAGTCGGGGGCTGAGGGGTGACAGGAGCTGGCAGGTCACTGTTTCATTCTTCCCAGAGCCAAGTTACAAACCAAGGACGCCTGTCCTGCTCTCCCGGCCACCTAGCCCTCTCGGAGACGCCCCTCCCCGGCGAGCTGGGCCCAGGTGGCCCTCTGGCCGCGGCCCCCTCCCACCCTGCCCCCGCAAGCAGGGCCAGACCCTGGCCGCGTGCTCCAGGCAGGCGGGAGGCTCCTCCTGGCTCCCCGCGTGGCCCCCACCCCGCTGCTGGCCGGGAGCACATGTGGCGGCCGACGCCAGCCCCCTCCACGGCGGCATTAGGTAAGGACAGCTGGAGCCAGCCGGGGCGGCTGGATGGCCGGACGGTCAGACAGGCCTCTGGCAACCACCGCTGGCCCCTTCACGGGAGCGTGGGCCAGGCCGCCCTCCTCCCGGCCGCGGGAGGTGCCGCCAGGCTGCTGGTGCTGCTGCAGCTGTCCCGGCCAGGGACTCCCGTCCGCGATGTTTTTAACGCACGGGAGGTGACCGAGTGAAACGCCAGTGTTGGCCTCAACGGCGGGATTCGGGTCGGAGTAAAACTCGGCTGTGGGCCTGGAGCGCCCTGGGACCCTGGCTCAGGCCGTGGGGCAGCGGGGCGGGGCGCGTCCTGCGCACCCGGGAGGCCCCCACCACGCTGGACGTAGCCACCACTGCCGGGCAGCACCTCCTCGGCCCCTGTAAGCGCCACTCGACCGGCCATTTAGCAGATGGGAAAACAGTGCTCAGAACCCGCCTGGGCCTCAGGGCCTGTGTCTGGGCTCCTGGCCCAGGCCCCGGTGGCCGCCCCTCCAAGGGGACGCTCCTGGGACCCATATGGTCCCCTCAGAGCCTCCTCCCGTCCGTGTCTCCCTGGCCGCCCGGCGGGGCGGGGTCTCTGCCAAACACCCCGGCGCAGGCCCGGCGCAGTGGGCAAACTGCTCGACTCTGAAAGCTTCTCCCCTCCTGGCACCTGCACAGGCCTCCCTGTGGCCCCTGCCCAGCTCCACCCACCCTGGGCCCGAGCCCAGCCGAGAGGCCACCTGGGGCTGGTGGCTCCAGAAGGGGCTCCGAGCACAACGCCAGCCTGTGGGGAAGCCTGGCATCGGGGCAGAGTGGGTCCCGGCAGTGAGGACACTCTCCGAGCCAGATGGCGCGGAAGCCCCTGCCTGGAGCCGCGGCGGGTGGGGGGCAGGCAGGGCACGTGTAATTGACTTGGAGCCAGGTGAGGGCTTCCTCTGCGGGGCCTGGGCCAGGCTGCCTCCCAGGGGACTCTCTGCCCCACCTCTCAGCCACCAGCTCAGCGCCACCTCCTCCAGTAAGCCCTCCTGAGGCCTCTCCCCCTGGAGGAGTGTTGGAGCGAGGGGGCCGAGGAAGGGGAGCAGGGACAGTCTGTCCTGGCCACACCCCCAGGGTCCCCATGCTTGGAGGGCTCAGAGCTGGGGGTGCCCTTATTTCTGGGTCCTGGGCCTGGCACAGTGCCATTGGAGGAGCCCCATGTGGTGAGTATCACCCCCAGAGGCCTCTGCCGGGCTCCTGCCTCTGGGAGCATGTGCGACTCCCAGGCGAGCCTCACCCAGCACCCCTCGTCCGCCTTCCCAGGCGCCACGGGTGGGAAGGGTGTCGGGGAGTGGAGGGTCCCGGGGCAGGGCAGGGGGCAGGCCCGGGACTCCCCGCGCAGGTCGCCTGCGGCTGTCGCCAGGGAAAGGCTGCTGTAACGTGGCACAAACCGATTCTCCCCCAGTTTCTCCCCCGGCCAGTCTGGAGACGGCTCAGACCAGGCATCCAGGGCCGGCCCCCAAATCACAGCCCAGTTACCTGCCCTCCCCACAGCCCTGAGGCCCTGCCGGGTGGCGGGGGCAGCCTGGTGCCCCACTGGAGTCCCCAGGGCGCCCCCACCCCCTTGGACCGCAGCCAAGTGGCGCAGTGGCCCCAGCGAACTGACACGGCCGTGAGAAAAACTGCCCCAAACTTGGCTGGTTGGGCATGACAAACCCTGTCTCGCACTGTGAGGTCCAGGCTGAGACGGGTGTAGCCCGGTGGGCGGCGGCGCAGTTGCGGTCAAGCCGTCAGCCTGGGCTGCGGCGTCGGGGGCCGGACGGGGGCTGGAGGGTCACGGTCCCCGTCGTGGACCTGTCTGGGTGCCCTGCCGACGCAGCCGCTGGCTGTCCCCGAGCAGGTGACCTGAGCGAGAGCAGGGTGGAGCGGAGATGCTTTAGGACCTGGCTTTGGAAGTCACACTTGTCACTTCCGCAGGGTCCTGTCCATCACCCTGGTCAGCCCCGCTCCGTGCGGGAGGTAACCACGCAGCCACGGGAGACCTGGGCTGAGGCCCCCGGTCCCGCTGGAGGCTGCGCCACGTGGGCTGCATGCGGCTGATTCCCGTCTTGCTGCGCGAAACCTCACCGTATGTGCGCGAGTGCGCCGTCCCTGGGTCCAGAGGAAGGTCCTCGGGGGAACGTGCACCCCGACGTTCCTGGGGTCATGTTTGGGGGGGTCAGGAGTAGTCTTTGGTACTCTCTCTGCCGTAGTGAGCAGTTCCAAAGAGCTTCACTCGAGCGTGTCTTTTTCATAGTAGTTTCTGGAACTTGATGCAGAAGAAAAACAACGCGAACAAGCTCGGAGATTTCCGCGTCCTGATCGGATGTCGAAGCTGCTCAGCGGATCAGACAAGCTCAGTGTGCGCGAGACGCTGCTTCACGGCGTTGGCCGCCGGACGGGGACGGCCTGCAGGGGCGGGACACCACGCCTCCCGGTGCCGCTGGACCTCGGTCCTGCCCCAGCTTCCCGGACCCCGTCCGAGGGGACACCTCGCGGGGTGTGTCCACTGCCCCCGCCCAGCACACGGCAGGACGCGCACCTCAGAGGCGGGAGGGGCTTGCCGAGGGCTCCCGGTGGGACAGGCAGGACCAGGGGGCACCGGAGCCGAGCCCCACCCAGCCCTCCCAGCGTGACCCACTCAGGTGCCATCGACGCCGCCGGCTCCGGTTCCCTCCAGCCACAGCCCGTGACTGGCAGTTACCAAGGAAAAACCACAAACAACCGTACATAATCGTCCCAAATCCCCACGGCGGCTGCCCACACAGCGCCCTGGGGAGGGAGGGCCAGGCCAGGGGGGCCCGGGCAGGCTCCAGGCAGATCCTCTCTCAGCCGGGAGATCTCAGGGGGGCCCTGCGTGGCCCCCACGAGGACGCCTGGGGCATCTGTCCCGCCCTCCCCTGCAGGAAGCCGGGGAGCTGCAGGGAGGTGGCGGGGGCTTCCTTAGCGGGCGAGGGGAGGAGAGAGACCCTAATCGTAAGTGTGCAGGGGACGGCAGGGTCCCACGCTGGCGGGGCTGGCGGGGCTGGCGGGGCTGGCGGCCGAGCCATCCGGAATGCTTTTAGGCAGCGGCGCAGCTCCCCGCTCTGACGCTGCCCACGCTGCCCACAGCTCCAGGGCTCCAGCCTTCACCAGGGGCAGCTGCGGGAGCCCACTCGGGGCCCCAGCTCTGTGGATCCCAGGTGGGGTCAGGGCCTTCCCGACACAGCCCCGGCCGGGCCACACATCCACAGGACTCAGCCCCGCGAAGGACCGCCGGCCAGGCCAGGGGCTGTGGCCGGTGCAGGCAGGACTCCGCCGGGTGGACCAGGCCGCAGGGACACAGAGGCAGGGAGAGGCCGCTCAGGACCCTGGCGGGGCATGGGGCAGCGCCGTTGGGGGCCTGGCTCTGCAGTCAGAGCCTCCACCCCAGACCCCGGGGGGCGGGCGCAGCGCCAGTTCCTCTGGGTGGGGATTTCTCATGCGCCTCCCTGACTGCAGGGGGTCCAGGGGCCTCCCGGGTGCAGCCCACTGCGAGACCCACGAAGAGTAGCCATGACGGGGACAGTGACGGGTGTGTCGCCTCCTGCTCGGCCGAAGGAGCCCTGGGCAAGGGTCCTGGGGGGCCCCTCCCCCACACAGGGCCGGAGCCCTCAGCACGTTGGCAGGGAGCGCGAGGGGGACAGGGCGGGTGGGCTCCCTCCGGGCAGGCAGGAGGCCCTGGCGTTCGTGCTCCAGCTCCTGGGCCCTTCTGGTGGCCTCGGCTGACCAGGGCTTGTGGCGAGAGCAGAGGGGGACACTGGCCGGGGCCGCTGCTCGCGGAGCACTGGCGCCCTGTGCAGGGCAGTGTCGGTTCCACGGGTGAGGAGGGCCCAGCCAGCAGCCGCACGCAGGAGGCGCTTAATCCATGCAGAGGCTTTGAGGGTGAGTGTGACACCCGCCCTCCCAGCACCCAGTGAGCCTGCACACAGCAGGCACCACGCTGAGACCGCCCCCGCCCTGCCCTGGCCTCACGGGTTTAATGGCGGCGGGGGTGGGGCCCTCCTTGACTGGCTCTTCCCCTCCCCCCAGCGCCCCGTCCACTCTGGACAAGGCCCCGTTGTCCCTGCGGCCCACACTGGGGAGGGACGCAGGCCTCGCCTGAGCACTCGAGCCCCGGCAGGCAGCGCGCCGCGGCCTGCGGACAGGCCCAGGTACCTCCTCCGCTCTGGCTCTGTCCCGGGCGGTGGCACGGGCTGGCCGTGGACGTGGGCCCCATGCGGCATGGCGTCGGCATCCCCACCTGCGCCTCCCAGGCGCTGGGCTCGTGGGAGAGACCACCGAAGCCACGACGCCCAGGCCCCTGAGGGCCACCTCTGCGGCCAGCAGCCTCGGGCCTCCGGCCCCACGAGCCTTGGGAAGTGGCCGCTCGGGCAGGGTCAGAGGGCGTGGGGTCAGCCTCTCCAGCACTCCACGCCCTGCCCCCGCCAGCGCCTCGCTGGTTCCAGGGCTCTGGCAGGCTGGCCACGCGGCCGCAGCTCCGCCAAGTGCCCGCTGCCCGGCTCCAGCACCACCCTCCCAGCCGCCCCTCCCCGCCCAGGCCGGCACCTCGCCCTGGCCCCACAGAGTCCTGACCTGGGGACGCTGCGGCCCAGGGGCGCTCCCACCCGGGTACAGCCCCCACCCCCCCACACCCCGGTCTCACCCTGCTGTCCTCCCTGGTCAGAGTCAGCTTGGACCCACAGACGTCTTCCCTCCCTCCGCTCCCCATCCGAAGGAGGGCGAGTAATTTGCTGCTATAAACTGGAAATGCTTTTCAGCTGCAGCGACGGGAGCCAGGAGGCCGACTCCCACCCGGAGCTCGCGCTGCAGGCTGGGCTGCCTGCCTGGCGCCGGGGGAGGCCTGGGCCCCGGGGGGAGGGTGGTGTGAGGGGCCAGGGCCTGGCCGTGGCTCCCTCCTCTCCTGTGTGCTGCTCAACAAGGCCAGACGGGGTGGACAGATGGACAACTGGACAAATGGCTGGTAGACAGATGGATGGATAGATGGACCGACAGGCGGAAGGATGGATGGGATGATGGAGGGATGGATGGAAGGACGGATGGATGGAAGGACAGAAGGATGGAAGGATGGAGGGATGGACAGAGTCAAGGGGACCTGGGAGGTGGTGGTCTGGGAGGACAAGAGTCTTCACCCGCTTCTCTCAGACGTTGGGGGCAGCGAGGGCAGAACCACCAGCCCCGGGGCAAGCCCGGTCTTTGGCCCTCGCCCCAGAGCCTTACGCAAACCCGCTCTCCCTGCCTCTGCCCTCAGATGGTTCCACAGGTGGGCATCTCCCACGTGGCCCAAAGCCGGCTCCAGCTCTGCCTTGCAAGGATGTGGAGGTGGCGGCCACGGTCGCTGTCCCAAGCTGCCGAGGACCGTGGGGGCAGGCGCCGGCCCTTCTGTGCCCTTCTGTGCCAGCGGGAGGGAGTCCAGCCCCAGCGCTGGGCCCCACCTGTGCGCCCAGCAGCTGTGGGCTGGAGGGTGTTCCCCGAGTCCTGTCCCCCAGAAACTGCCTGTGACCTTATTTGGAAAAAGGGTCTTTGCAGGTGTGAAAGGCCAGGGTCTCCCGAGGAGATCATCCTGGACAGGGTGGGCCCTCAAACCTCCCAAGGTGACCGTGTAAGAGACAGAGGCAGAAAAGACCGACCTCAAGGCGAAGACACGAAGACAGAGGCAGAGATGGGGCCGCACGTCCACGAGCCCAGGACGGCCCACAGCCCCCCCTGGGTGGGTTTCCCACCCCGAAGCCCACCAGGGGCCGTGTGGCGTCGGGGCAGCAGCCAGCGTGGGGGTCGCCATGTGGGCTCTGTGGGGTTGGGTGGTCGGCCCACGCTGCCCGCCAAGCGGGCACCCGGCGGCGGAGGCTGGGCCTCCCCGACCCCTCTGAGCCTCGGTTTCCCCCTCTGCGTGATGGGGACAGTGACTGCGGCAGGAGGCACATCCTGGGAAGCTCCCTCTGAGCCCAGCACCCAGCCGGTGCCGATTCGGCCCGGGGAGCGGGCCCTGGAGGGTGGGCAGACCAGGGACCGCGACGTCGTCGCCACGGCACCGTGGCCCAGGCTCTGGCTCCCACCCACAAGGGGTGACAAGCCCCGCCCCCTGGGCCCCCATCGCAGGGTAACTCGTCCCCTCCGGTCTAAGCGCCCTGCGGGGGGTCTTTCCTGGCAGGCCCCTGACCAAGGGGACCCCTTGTCCATGTTGTCACCTGTTACCCCCCCACGGCCCAGAGTCGCAGCTTCAGGCCCCACTGTCCCTCTGGCCTATGGGACCACAGACAACCTCGCTGTGCCGTGGTGGGCACAGCCTGGCCCTCGCGACCGGCCTCCGCAACTCCAGCCGGGGCTGAGGCCAGACACAGGCGGTGACCTCGGGGCCTTCGGATGGGCTGGAACTCGGGTGCCCCTGGGGCTGCCGACCTGTGGCCTGGGAACCTGCCCCCCCAAAGCCCCCCGAGTGCCCCCCGGCCTGCGGCCACTCCACCCTCTGAGGTCATTTTCCGCCCGGCCCACGCCCACTGGAAAGAGCGCCCAGAACACCTCGCGCGGGGCCAGGAGGCGCTCCCGTGCCGCCAAGCTGGAGGGGAGCGGAGCGTGGGAGCCAGACCAGGCCGCAATTTGAAACAGGAGGCGCAGCGGCCGCCAGGGGCAGTCTCTGGGGGCCCCAGGGAGGGCCTGGTCCAGGCTGGGAGGGGCCCGGGGCCCAGGCGGCCATGCTCAGGGCGGGCCTCCCGCGGGGGTGACAAGCACGCCGGCAGGGGTGGGGGGCGGAAGTGAGAGATGCCGCCCTCAGACCCCTGCCCTGTACCCATTTCACAGACGCACGTGGAGGACCTGGGGCCCGGCCCTCGCAGAGCTACATTCAAACCCGGCGGCCCCATCGGGGTGGCCACGCGCAGGCCGGCCACGGGGTGGGGCAGGGTGGGGTGGGCTGCACGCTTGTCCTGGGGCCGCCGTAACCAGGTCCCGCAAACATCTCCTCGCAGTCTGCAAGCCAGAAGTCCTAAATCCGCGTCCGCAGGCCGAGCTCCCTCAACGGCTCTGGGGAGGGCCCTTGCCAGCCTCTCGTGGCCTCTCCGTGTGGCCAGCACCCAGTGGCTCGTGGCCGCGTAGCTCCAGTCTCCACCTCCACGGCCACGCGGCCTTTTCCCTTCCTGTGTGCCTGTGTTTCTGGTTTCTCTTCTTATGAGGACACCTGCCGCTGGATCCCATAAGGCCTGGACATGACCACGTCTGCAAAGACCCTGTTCCCACGGTAGTCACGGTCCAGGGTCCTGGGTGGTCCCGACTGTGGAGGACTCGGCACAGCCCCCGGGAGGGGGAGGCTCGAGCCAGGCAGCCACGGGCCGTGCCTGAGAGTGGGGGGCCGTCTGCTGCGCCCAGGGGTGCAGAGGCAGGAGGGGGTCCTGCGGCTGCGGGCGCCTCCCGCGCAGGCCGATGACGTCGGCGCTCAGCGGTGTTGTGGGCGGCCGGCCGTGAGCTGCGCCCGAGGAAGGGCAGGGCGGTGGGGGAACAGCGGGGTGTTCTTGGCGCCAGGAGGTTGGGGAAGGAGGCCGTGGGGACAGAGGCCTGTCCTGAGGCCCAGAGTGTCTGCAGGGCTTGTGGGCCACAGCTGGGCTTCCCCGGTGACCAAGGCGCGGTGCTGAGTGGACGCAGAGCTGTGTCCACTCTCCGGCTGAGAGCGTGGGGCCCGGTGGGCTGGGGGCTTTGCTCTGGGGAGGGGGCTGAGGCCTCCCCAGGTCCGTCAAGATCGGGGGGCGCATCACGAGTGCCGCGTGGGGGCGGGGGTGGCTGTGGTGTCTGGCGGGCGGCAGGCTGCGCAGACTTCCTTCCTGGGGACTGCGGCCGAGGGGAAGCAGCCGTGCGTCTGGGAATGCGAGTGGTCCGGCCGCCCGACCAGGGCTGAGCGTCCCGGGGGCCGCGGCGGGCGGGCTCCGGAGGAAGAAGGGCCATCTGCTTTCTGTCCAGCAGACAGTCTGGGAGCCGCCCCCCAGGTGGGACGTCCCGTGACCGGCGGCCTGCCCCATCGTGGGGAAATGCGGAAATGACGCGGCAGGCCCCTGCACCAGGTCAAGGCTCTCGTGTCTTCGTCCTCTGTGGACCCCGGGGGCAGAGGCCACCGCCCCGTCTGCGCTCGGGAAGCCGAGCCTCAGGCCTCCGGGTGGCTCCTCGCGGTAGCAGCTCCCTGCGGCCCCTGCCGGCCACAGGGCTGCTCGGCCCCAACACAGGCCGGGCCTGGTAGAGGCAGCCGCGGCCGTCTCTCCTGGGGACCCCAAGTCCTCTCCCCTTTTCTCCCCGTGGCCGCTGGGAGAAGAGCTCTGTGGGGTGTCCTGGGGAGGCCATGAGGGTGGGGGTGGGGGAGGGCGCGGTGGGGGAGGGGAGGGGCAGAGAGAGGCTGCGTGGAGACCAGTGTGCGACCCTCCTACAGGCCAACGATCGCCACGTTCCGGGCTTGCGCCTCCTGCACCGAGCCTGGGCCCTGCACAGCAGGCTCACCGTGGCGCCGACGGCATGTGAAGAGCGTGTGTGCACACGGCACAGGGAGCCGCCGGAGCCCCAGTGGCAGACCCCGCAGTTTCCCTGGACGCTTCCCACTCTCCTGTCGCGGCAGTGCCCGGCGGCTTCGGGCTTGCACAGCGGCCTCCCCTGGGCGTGCGTGGCTGGCCCTGCTCCCCGGGACCCCGGGCGGCAGCTGGGCCGGGTCTCTGGGTCTCGTGGAGGGGCCGGCCGGGATCCCCCTCCCTCGCTCCGTGCTCACCAGGGAACACACAGTAACGTTCTTACATTTAACGATTGTATTCACTAGCTCACATGATGGCTGCTGTGCGCCCAGAGATGGGAGCCACCGTCCCTGCCAGCACCACAGCGTCATCGCTCGGAAGCTTCCGGAACTCACAGCCCACAGGGAAAAAATAGCAAGGGAACAACTGTTCTGGGAGGCGGGCGCTGATGGCGGAATACATTTGCATCCGTGCTCGCTGCAAAGCATTCCAAAATCAAAAGCTGTAGCCTCAGCCCCAGAGCGCGGGGCGCGCGCTCCCGACCCCATCTAAGGGCGTGTTTCAGGAAAGGGGCCGCACCCGGCCCAGACCCCGCTCCCTGTCCCCACCGTGTGGCTTTGGACGGGTGACCGAACTCCCTGAGCCTCTGCTGCCCATGGCCAGGTGGGAGCAGGAACCCTGCTCAGCAGGCGCTGCCGCGAGTTATTTACGGCAGGCAGGCGCTGCCCCGCGAACGCGGCTGTCAGCTGATGGGGTTATTCTCGCCTCGCCTGGACGGCATCACGCCCGGCGTGGGACGCGTGATTTCTCAGAGCTGCTGCAGCACACTGTGGGCTTAAACCGACACGAATTCAACCTGCCCACGTCAGGTGCCGCAGGGCTGAGGGTCCTCGGGAGGCTCCGGGAGGACACTGGTCCCTTCCCAGGGCTGCTGGTGGCCACCATCACCCTGGCCCTCCCAGCTGCGGCCGCTCTGCTCGGCCTCTGCCTTCTGCCTGTGGATCGAGCCACCCAGCTCCTGCACGGCCTTCGTTTAAGTAATTGCACCTGCCAAGGCCCCGTTTCCAGGCAGGGGCGGCTCGCAGGTGTGCGGGGGTTGGGATTGAGCGTGTCTTCTTGGGGAACGCTATTCGCCCCGTAAGAGGAAATAGCAGCCAAAGGCAACCGACCCCCAGTATACAGGCGGTGCTCAATCGATGCCTACACAGTGAGCAGGACAGAACCGCCTTCCCCCACGGCACGTGGGGCACATGAGCCTGGCAGGAACCGTCCGTCACGGCTACCTCGCAGACAGACTCGCCTCTCCGGCCACCAAGGTCCCTCCTGGGTGTCGCCTCGCGGGTGTCTGGGCGGCTCCAGACACCAACTGGACGCCAACCGCGAGTCTGAGCCGCACGTCTAAAATTTGCCGGCAGCCACGTGAAAAAAGGTGAGAGGAAAGGCGTGTGAACGTCACCGTGATATTCCATTTAACCCATCATCCAAACCGTTGCCACGGCAGCCTGCGATCAGCGAGAAGGTGACCAGCAGACGCCTTTGCCGCTTCACAGCCAGCGTTACGGAGACGCGCTCCACGCCCCGCGCAGTTCCCGTCCGATGTGCACCTTCGGGTCGCGGTGTCCGCAGAGCTGCGTGGGCGGCCCACAGGCAGCCTTAGGACATCGTCATGGCCACCGAGAGAACCCCGCAGGCCTGTGCCGTGTCTCGCGCCCCACCCAGCCCGGGCCGTGTGGCCTCCCTGCCGTCCCTGCATTCGCTCGTTTACACCAACGGGATTGCACGATTCGCATCCTTTTGTGTCTGGCTTCTCCCCTGGAACGTGGTGCTTTCGAGATCCACGAGCTGCATCGACACTCCATTCCTTTCCACGGCCCTGTGGGGTCGGCTTTCAGGGATTCGACCAACCGCCGATCGAAAACGTTTCTTTAAAACGTAAGTGGTCGCATCTGCTCTGAATGTGTGCAGACCTGTTTCTTGTCATCATTCCCTAAAAACACAGTTAACAGCTAATCACATTTACATTGTATCAGGTCTTTCTTTTTGAGACAAGGTCTCACTCTGTCACCCAGGCTGCAGTGCAGTGGTGTCGTCATAGCTCACTGCGGCCTCCAGCTCCTGCGATCCTCTGGCCTCAGCCTCCCAAGTGGTTGGGAATATAGATGCAACCCACCACGCCTGGCTAATTTTTCTATTTTTTGTAGAAAAATGAGGAAAAGTACATGGCTCTGACTTTTCGAACAGAAAGAGAAGACGCCGTTCAACTAAGATGTTCCCCAACGGGCCACTTCTGCTTGGTGTTCTGGACAGAACACGCTTGAATGCTTGGCGGGACGGTGAGAGGAGACTTCGAATCCTCCCGGGCAGCACAAAGCAGTACTGACCCACCCGCTGCCTTCGCGCAGCGCCAGAGCGCGGGGACGGCCACGCCCTCGGCCAGCCCCCCTCTGCCCCCGCCCCTCCTCCCAGGGCGCCTTTCGTGCTGGGCAGCGGCCGTCGCCATGGCGATGGCGGGCGAAGGCGGCCTTCTCAAGGGTACCAGCGTCCAGGAGTGTGCGCCGCTGCCAGCCACGCCCCACCCTAACCTTGCCCGTCAGGGGGCATTGCCTCCGCTCTGGGGCCCCACCAGGGAGCCAAGGTGGAGCAGCGACAAGATTCAGGCCGAGCCACTCTCCGCGGACTGCGGGCTGCCCGCCACACGCGCCGCCCCCACGGCCCCCGCAGGACCCCAGTAGGTTGCAGCGTTGGGGACTGCCACGTCCCCGCAGCTGTGTGGCTGCCAGGAGGGGCAGGGCTGGCCAGGCTGACAACCCCACAGTCCTTTCAGACTGTAGATGCTGCCTCCTTTACAGACAGGGAAACCGAGGCACAGGGGTGCCTGTACCTGTCTGTCAAGTGGTTCTCCCAGGGCCGCAGCTCCGAGAGCCACAGTACCCAGCTCTCTAGCCTGGGCCAAGGTGCCCGAGCTGCGGCTCAGGACCCACCGGCAGCCTGTCCCCGAGTCCGTCCCCAGCTAAGCCCTGACTTTGCTGGCCAACGTGCCAGGTTAGTGGCCTCCACCCCTGGCCGCAGGGCCGGGCTCAGGAGGACAGGAGCCCCCAGAACCACAGGCCAGACCCAGGTCCCTCGCCTCGAGCTGGGCCTCCGGGAGGCTCCGCCAGCTGCTCTGTTTCCCAAGAACCAGGAACCGCGTGTCCCACCCTGACCCGGGCCTGTCCCCTGGGAGAAGCTGCCTGGCCATGAGGACCAGTGGCCTTGAGCCGACTGGCTGCCAGCTCTGCGTCCCCCCTGGCCGGGGATGCAGCGGCCACCCAGGGAATTCTGCCAGCGCGTCCAGGTGAGCCGGACTGTTTGCTCTCGTGACGCGGAAGGTCCCGCAGAGGCGCCTGGCCCCCCGCCAAGTGGATTCCAAGGGTGTTTTCCAGGCGCTTTGGGAAATGGGGTCCCTCATCCAGCTGCCCCCTGGGGAGCCAGACCTCCAGCCCCAACAGCTCCCTGGAAAGGAGAGACCAGGTCACACTGAGCTCAGAGCGGCAACACCTGGGGACACGGCCGTGGCCGTCCCTGCTGGCGCCCTGGGACCCTGGGTAAGCACTGACCCTTCCCCCGCTCCAGCAGGGGAGTGAGCAGAGACCCCGATTCCATCAGGGGAAGGCAGGACCCCGTGTTGAACAAGCCCTTGTGACATCGAGGACCACGTGGGGCCCAGCCAGGGTGACCCTAAGCTCTGTGAGGCCAAGTCTAGGGCCTGGGTCGGGAGGTCAGGTGCCTGCCAGGCAGGGAGGGCTGGAGGCCGCTGACCCCCTCCCTCTGCCACCTGGACTGTCCCGGGCCTCCTCCTCTCCTGTGTCCAGGTGTTGCGGCAAGGCCCAGCCAGACCCCGGCGCTCCCCGGACACGAGCCCCCCCAGCCCCAACGGCAGCCGGCCGGCCACTCCCAGCCACCTCTGCCCCGAACACCGCATTCCAGCCAGGAAACCCCCACTTCCTCCCTCTCGGGGAATTCGCACAGAAGCAGAAGTTTGCTCAGACACCTTGAAAGCCCCGGCAGGGTCGCCGCGGGGTGAGGACGCAGCCCTGAGCACCAGGCCCCGCGGGCAGAAGCGAGGAAGGAAGTGCCAGGAACCCCAATGCCTGGGCGTGGAGGCGAGAGCTGGGGTCTCCAGGGCACAGCCCAGTTTTCCTCCTGCGCGTGGGGGCACCAGGCCCGGTCAGCAGGCCCCGCCCCGCCGCCAGGTGACCCTGGGCAAGTCCCTTCCCTCCCCGACCTGACTGCTCTGCTGGGACGACCCCGCCCTGCCCGGGGGCTGCAGCCCCAGTGACCTCTGGGCTCTGGGCTGGGCTGGGCTGGCTGCCTGTGCCTCGCCCTGGCTGGGCCTGGGCTGGCTCCGAAGAGCAAAGGGACAAACAGGCTCCCACGGAGCCAACAACAAAGCCAGGCCCCAGCCAGGGCCACAGTCCAAGCCCATTAGCTCACGCAGACACCTGCCCACCCCCCTCCCTGCGAAGGACCCAGCCCTTCCCCGCCCAGGACGTCTCCAGGCCCTGGTCCCCACTGGCTTTGTGGGGCCACCTGGGTGGGCAGGAAGGGGTGAGAAGCCCTGGCCCCCAGACTCTCCCTGCGCCATGGCAGGGCGAACCCCTCCCCAGCCCCAGGGGTCCCTGGACGGGTGGGGGATGCGGGGTGACCCCTCCCTGCACCCACCCTTCCTAGCCCTTGGCCCCCAGGCTGGTGCCCTCAGACCCCACCCCTGAGCCATGGGGGGACCCCTCAGCCTGGCTGCCCCCCACATGCAACTCATGGGGTCATATGCCCACATACGCACCCACACGTGCTCACACTGCTGCCCGCACCGGGGCCAGAGCAGAGCTGCCGACGCCCCCAGAGACGTCCCGTGCCTGGCAGCCCGCGTGCGGGGAGAGGAACTGTGGGGGCGCGTCATGCCCGGAGGAGGGTCTGCAGCTTTCAGAGAGTCCTGCCAGGCCGCCACAGGGCACGGCTGCAGGGGCTCCCGCACGTGAAGAGGAGTTTCCTAGCCCTGCCCCCACACCAGCCTGCGTCCAGACCTGGGAGACCGAGGTTCCCCCGCCGACTTCCAGGGCACCTGGGACAGTGGCCCCCACCCGAGGCCGCAGGAGGAACTTCTGAGGACCACTGTCCACCGCCTCTTGGCTGTGCCTAGCCGTGGAGCAGGGAGGGGGCAGCTCGGGAGGCCTCGAGTCAGCTCCGCCGAGGCCCTGCGTCCTCACACACCTGGCTGGCAGGTGACCCGGCAGGTGCGTGGCCCGATGGGGAAGCGCTGGGCCCATCTCCGCCAAACCTGGCTCCTCCAGACACCAGCAAAACAGCCGCTGCGTCGCGTCTGGCCGGGCCGACAAAGAGCCACTGATGGGGTCGCCAGACATCGGAAGCTGCTTTTTGAAGAGGAAACAGCGGGGCAGGCCCGAGCGCGTTCCACGTTCCACCGCAGCGGAGCACGGCGCGAGCGGTCCCCGCGCGGACCTCGGCCCCTTCCCTCACGGTGGCGGCGGGTCTGCCACGTACTGCAGTGTGGATGGGGAGGGCTCGGGGCTGGCCATGGGGCTTCGAGGTCCGGGCGACGCCTGCGGGGCGACCTTCTGGCCAGCCGGGCCGCTGCCGAGGCTGCCGCCGCCCTGTGCGCGTCCTTGGCGCTCCGGTTCGCGGAGGCCTAATCCTGCGCTAATTAGATTTCTGCGTTGGCGATGAAAGGCCCCCTGCGTGCCGGCCCGGCCTGCTGCTTGTGTTGCACAGAATTTCAATTGTTTCCAAATTAATCCTCGGACTCGAGTGAGCTCAGCGCAGATAAGCCGGCTGCAGGAGGGCAGCGCCGGGCCCCCGTCCTCCCGAGGTGGCGCGGAGGCCGCCCTCGGACATGACGCGATCGCCGAGCAATGTCCTGCGCCTCTTCCCGCTCGGCCGCCCCGGGGCCGCCAGGCTGCCGGTGCTCGGGGAGTTTTCCTGCTATTTGCTCTTGGCCCCCCGGCCCTAATCCTATCTCCCCAGTGTCCATCCAATTGGAGGCAGCTTCTGTGAGTCAGAACTCACTACCCGCCTGCTTCCAGCCCTGTGGTCTCGCTGCACACTGCTTGGGCCTGGGGCTGGGCTCCAAAGGAGGACGGGGCGGCGCAACGTGGAGGGGTCTTTGGGGGTCCCACCCACACCACGGAGCCCCCACCATCGGCAGGGAGCAAAGTCCCCCCCACCGGCATCATGAAGGAACAGCCGCCTCCACCAGGAAGTCTTCCCTGACTGCCTTGGTCTCCCTGGGCTCCTCTGACACTTACAGTCTGTGCCCGACGCCGGGCACACTCTCTGTGCTGCGCGAGCGCTTGCACACGCCACGTCCACACACACGTATCTACACCCCGCCCTGCTCACACAGGATTCAGGCGCTGTAGGTTCCAATGGCCAGATAAAAATGCATGAAGGTGCCAAAAGGACAGGCAACCAAAGAAAAAATAGATACATTGTATTTCATCCAAGTTAAAAACCTTCATGCTTCAGGGGCCACCGATAAGAGTAAAACGACAGCCTACCGAATGGGAGGAAATATTTGCCAATCGTTTATCTGATAAGGGACTAGTATCCTGAATATATAAAGAGCCCGTACAACTCAACAATAACAAGACAAATCACCTCATTTAAAACAGGCAAAGGATTCAGACATTTCTCCAAAGGAGATGGACCACGGCCAACTTTTCAAGCACACGAAAAGACGCCCCACGTCACTAGTCATCAGGAAACGCAAATCCAAACCACATTGAGACACCACTTCACAGCCATTAGAATGGTTATTACTTTAAAAAATCCAGAAAATAGGTATTGTGAGGCCATGGAGAAACTGGAGCCGTCGTACACTGCTGGTACGAATGAAAATGGCGCAGCCAGTCTCCTGGGCCCACCCCTCACCACCCCCACATGTCGGGAGCTGCGCACCTGCTCTCCTGGGCGGGTCCCCAAGGCGCCCTCGCCCTGCTCCCCCTGGGGCCCTCCTAGCTGCAGGAGAGGAGACCGAGGCCAGGAGGGGAGATCGTGCTCAGGCCCAGACAGGGCCTCGGGATGCTTCTGCCAGGGGCCGGTGGGCTAGGGCTGCGCCTCACCAGCCACGCGGGTGGGCTCTGCCCCACCTCCCGCCAGCCCCGCCGGCCCCCCGCCTGCCCGCTCCCTGCCGCGCCCAGGGCAGAAACTCACAGGCGCCAGGAGGCCTGGGCCAGGGGCAACCGGGGTGGGAGGACCCCGCCCTGCTGTCACGGCCCCCGAGCGCAGGCAGATTGGTGGGGAAAGGCAGCACGTGTGGACCGAGGCCTTGGCGTGTGCGCATGCCGTATGTGCACGTGTGTGGGTGGATGAGCGTGCACGCGTGTGCACCAAGTGCACGTGACCCGGGGCACCTGTGGGCTTTCGGCCCCTCTGCACATGAGTCCACGGCACCCTGGAGCCAGCACCCCCCACCCCTGCCGGGAGGTCAGAGGCCACCCACCCAGGGTCCCGGCCAGGGGTTTCCGGTCCCAACAGCTCCTGGAACCAGGCAGGGGCCCTGGGCCTGGGGAGGGGCCTGACGCAGACCCCCGGGCTCCCCACGCCAGACGGCCCTACCTGCCCTCT
Source organism: Propithecus coquereli (assembly GCF_000956105.1). Lineage (NCBI taxonomy): Eukaryota > Metazoa > Chordata > Mammalia > Primates > Indriidae > Propithecus > Propithecus coquereli. Next base: position 64,988 of record NW_012148285.1, on the reverse strand, counting down.
GCCGTGGGAGGGGTGGGGGCGCAAGGCAGAGGTGGGGAGGTGGGACCCAGCAGGGGGTCCCAGGCCCTGGGCGGCGGTGGCCAGATGCCGGGGAGGGGGGCAGGCGGCAGAACGCTGGCCCTTGTCAGCAGTGCCAGGGCCACAGCCTGGCCCGCGGGTCGCTGGGCCACAGCCCCTCCCGCACTCGGGCCCAGCGCAGCTGCCCGGCTATCGGATCACCTCGGCAAAGGCAGGGAGGAGCCGGCGGCAGCTGGGTAATCCGCGCCTTCCTGGGGATACAGCGCCCACGGGGGAGGCTGAAGACCGATTTTCCACCTGATTTAACCGCGTCCTGGGCTCTGCGCCGGGGCCTGGAGATGCCCCGGGACTCCCCTGCCCCCAGGCCACCCACCTGCCTGCGGGGTCTCACAGGTGCTACTAATCGGGTCGAAGCGCTCTGAGAGGCGCCCGCGCTGGGGACCTTGGGGTGATGTCAGGTGCGTTGGATGCGGGGCCTTCCCGCCGCGCTCCGGCTTGTCCTCGGCATGCGTTGTCCTCACCGGCATCGCGAGCCTGCCACAGGAATCTCCTTCCAGCTTAGACCGGGGCTACATGTTGGCTGGTTTTGAAGAAAAACGTTGCATCTGACGTTCTCTGCCCGCGGCCTGGCTCGGTGTGGCGGCTGGGTGTTGCTGGAGAGGTGGCCGGGCACCTCCCGTGTGCTGAGCCCTGGGTGCCAGCCCCGCTCGCAAGCAGAGATAGGCGTTGTCCCATCACCGGGAGCTTGTGGCCACACCGGGTTTGCGTCTTGCCCTCGGGCTCTGCGGCCTTCCGCGTCCTGCGGGCACGGTCCCGCCGCTCCTCCCTCCTGCTTCTCCTGCCCAGCGGACTCGGCTGCCCTGAGCCCCACGGGGCCAGCGTGGGCTGAGCCGGGCCTGAGAACAGGTGAGGGGGTGTCACCAGGTGATGGGGGAGTGACGCGGCCACAGCCAAGGGTTGTGAGGACCCTGCAGCCACAGAAACTGACGGATTCCAAGGACCAGAAACGGGGCAGCCTGAAACAGCAGAAACGCCGCGGCCTGGTGGGCGGAGGTGAGACGGAGCTGCCGGCAGGTCCGGGCAGAACCGTTTGTGCCTGTTGCAGGTGCCGGAGACTCTGGCATCCTTGGCTGTGGCTGCGTCACTCCTCTCTGCCCTGTCTCCTCAGTGTCCCCGTCGTTCTCTGGGGACACCTCCGGGCAGGCTTGCTCCTGCCTGCTGGACAGAGTGGCGTCCACGCCGGTGACCCATGTGCTGCTGGCAGCCGTGGGACCGTCCCCTCCTGGGACCCAGCCTGGAATGGGCCTGAGACCAGCAAGGCTCCGAGGCCGTCCGCCCGCGCTTCCTGCGCTTCTCTGCTGGGGTCTGGCTTTGTCGGACCCGAAGCCACCAGCGCCTGGAGCCCGAAGGGTCCCGTCCACACAGGGGGCCCTGCCCAGCGCACTCACGGTCCCCGTGGAGCCCCAGAGGACTGTGTGGGCCCCGCCGTGTGCGCCGAGCCCCTACCCCGGCGGCTGTCGCTGGACTGTCTGGCTTTGGGGTCGCAGCCAGGCATGTTCCCGCCAGCTTCCCTCTGGCCGACACGCAGCGCTTGTAACACGAGGCCGCCGCTGCCTGGCGTCCAGCCCCTCAGCCCTCACGGGACGTCCTCCCGGCTCCTCCACACCTGCCGCTGCCTCCGGACTGGCCTCCCTATGGCCTCACGTCTGAGACGTGGTGACACCCCGGCCCCTCCCCGGCCGAGCCGTCGGGAGGACTCGCCGGAGGGGCTGCCGCTGGGGCCAGGTCTCCCCGAGAAGCAGCCGCTCGGGCCAGCCCTGCTCCGCGGTGGGAGCAGCGGACACTGAGACCGGACCAGGCGGCCATGCCACCGCGAACGAGGCCTAGGTCCGTCCAGGGCCCTGCGTCTGGGGAGCGCTCACATGGGCGGTCCTGGGACTGAGCCCTCTTCAGGCACAGGGTGGAGGGGGCTGCATTCCACACCGACCCCTGACCCCTGACCCCTGACCCCCAACCCGTTCCCGACAGACAGTGCCCCGGACAAAGACTAAGCTGGGCCCACGCCCCCGTCCCCGCCAGTTTCCGAAAAGTCAAGTGATCACACAGTCAAGAAAATAAAATTGTCACTGCCCATTCGAAACTGACATTCCCTTTTTACCCTCAGATTTACCGGTTGCTGAAAAGTGAGTTTGACAAACGGCTTTTTGTAGGGGACTGGGCTGGCGAGTTCGTACGGCTGCCTCTGTTCGTGTGAAACCCAGAAGCCGCCACCTCTGCACCGGGGCCCGTCTAACACTTAGAGCTATTTCTGCAGGAAACACGTCCCGTGGGCAGGGCCCAGCCCTGAAGCAAAAACGAAGGCTGCAAATTCGGAGGACGCCCATCACCTCCAGGCTACCCGCGTGTCGCGCAGTGTTCTGGCGCACGCTGACGCATGTCTGTGACACTTGACCAGGCTGCTTTTGAGGCTGGAGGAAAATCCACCAATCAGGGAGCTGCAGGGGCGGCTCCATCGCTCCTCTCCGAGCAGAAAAACGCTGAATCTTCATGGGTCTACACAGCAAATCCACCCCCCATTCATTCATTCATTCATTCACTGCCCACTTCCTTGCCGGCCAGGCTGGTTGCTGCTGGGCCGGACCATGAGAGATTCTGCCCAGCCCTGTCCCCGTCACGGCCTGCCCAACTCTGTCAGCCCAGACGTCGGGGCACAGCAGAGAAAAACAGAGGAATCAGAGAAACTTTGCCACACTCCGAGCTGCCCAGCAGCAGTGCAGATGCCTTCACAGGGGGTGAGCTCCCCATTGAGGGAGGTAAGCAAGAAGAAGCTGGGAACGCCTTGGGTTTGGAATGCTGCAGAGAAAGCGGCCGGGCCAGGTGAAGCTGGGCCTCTCCAGGAATGCCGCCATCTGCCCCTCGGCGACGGTGTGTTCCACGGCACGGCCCTGGGCTGGAGCCTGCCGCTCTTTCTGCACATCGTGAGGATTTGGAAGGAGGCCATGGCAGAGGCCCAGGGAGGTGGGACTGGAATGAGATGCTCGACACTGGACACTCGGCCACCACCCCTCGGTGGTTGTCGGGCTCTCGTAGCTTCCGGCCCCAGCACAGGGTTTGGGTGGGGAAGAATGTCCCCCGAGAGGGTCCCTGCCACCGGAGCCTCAGGCACAGGGCTGGGACTAGCAGGGCCCCTGCAGAGGCGCTGGGTGGGCCCCACTGGGCAGTCAGCGTCCCCCTGAGCGGGGCGGGGGGCAGGCCTGCGGCCCATGGCGCTGAGCGCCCCAGCCACGTCAGTGGTCGCCCGTGTCCAGCTCCCTCCTGGGCTGGCGGCTGACACCGAGAGCCCCGCGTGGGAGGCGTGAGCAGCAGGACCGTGTGCGGGGGCGGGGCCAGCGCCTGGACGCACCCTCCGCGGGGCCTTCCTCCTCCTGCCCTGCCCGGGCAGGGGTCTCCGCAGGGCCCTTCCCCACCTTCCCGGAACGGGGAGGCGGAAGGCTGTCCGGAGCACCCCCTGGAGCTTGTGCGCCCAGCCCGCACCCCCCTGGGGACAGGCAGCCACCCCCAGAGGGCCCGCACCCCCTCACAGGGACGCCTCCGGCGCTGGACGGTGCCAGAAGAGAGACACTTTGAAAGCGAATCTTCATTGGAACAGATCAGGCAAATTCCCCACGTGGTCCTTGCAAAGCACCGAGTGGCCTGTGGGTGGGTGGGCTGGACAGGAGCCAGCGCCTGTGCCCAGCCCCCTGCCGGCCCCGCCCGGCCCCACCCCATCTCCACCTCTGCTTCCTCCCTGCCCCATCTCTGTCCCCATCTCTCCCCGGCCTGGGTGTCTCCCGGCAGCCCTGGGGGTGCCCTGGACACCCCCTCGACCCCTGGGTGTGAGGCTGGCGCCACCTTCTCTCTGAGTCAGTATCTGCCCAGTCCCAGGAGCGGGGCCGGGGGCCGCGGGATGTGCCACTCACACGTGCGCCGCTCCTGGGCGCCGGGCGTGTTGGCGGAGGCTGGAAACCAGCCCGGCTCCCACGCGGGAGCTCACACTGACGCTGGGAGGATGACAGTGTTTTCTTTATTTTGTTACCATGAGACGTTCATTAATGGCTTCTGAAGGGGAAGAAGCCTCGGAACTAAAAGCCACCAGGAAAGCGAACTCGCTGTGTCTCCGTCACGCGGCAGGGTGGGCAGGGACCCAACGGCAGGACGGTGCGTGCTGCTCACCGCGGCGCTTGCTGGGGACTTCGATGCTGAGATTCCGTTTGGGGAGGACCAGCTGGGAGCCCCCGCCGTGTCCGCGTCATCTGCAGGCGGCGGTGGCCTGTGCAGGCAAGGAGGATCCCAGTGGGGCGGGACGACCTGGGGGCAAAGGAGCCCTCGGAGCCCTGTGGCCGCGCTGCCTTAGGTCGCGCTGCTCCGCACCTGCCGGTGTTTCGGCGGCGTCTGTCCCTGTTTGCAGGACTGCGCAACAGACACCACAGACCGGTGGCCCCACAGCGGAGGTTCATGCCACAGTCTGTCGTGGCAGCTGCGCATCCGAGCGCCAGGTGTCGGCACGGCCTCTGTCCTTGGCTGGCGCACGTGACCCGCCCCAAGCTCCTACCAGACCCCACCGGACCGGTCACCGCAATGACCCATCTCACCTGAACTCCTCCTCAAGGCTCCACCCACAAACACGGGGGCCAGTGACCTGCCCAAGGCCGCAGGGGGCCCGGGGGAGCAGGCGTCTCCCTCCTTTCTGTCCGAGCCCCGACGCCAGGCCAAGCCGCAGCGGGGACCTGGACCCACCTTGGCGCCCGTCCTCCCGTCAGAGAAAGGCCAGGGCCGCCCAGGAGCTGGGGAGGGACGGGAGCGGAGGGTGTCCAGGCCCGCCGTGGCCTCACACGCGTGTTCTGGGCACGCGCGCACCCCGTCACGTGGTGCGTTTCAACAGCAACGACAGCGCTCCGAGCGGAGTCGATGCCCGTCCACTGTGGGGACACCCGGCCCTGTCACCTGCGGCGGGCCCTTCGCCAGCCTGTGCTCTTGGAATCCTTCAATCCGGACGCCTCCTGGTCAGCGCGACGGCCCCAGAGCCGCGAGGAGCGCAGGTCCTGGAGCGCGAGAGCTGCGCTGTGGGGGCCCTTTCCTCCTGGTGGCGTCTGAGCAACCGTGCGGCACAGCTGCTGTGGGCAGCCGGCTCAGGGAGGGCTCCGGGGTCCTGCAAGGTGCCTCCCTCCCCCACCCCCACCCCACCCTCCGCTCCTCTCCGAGCAGAAAAACGCTGAATCTTCA
>NW_012148285.1:0-59633 GCF_000956105.1 Propithecus coquereli | reverse complement strand
TCCCTCTTGCGGAGCAGGGAGCCCCCGCACCCCCACACCCCCGCGGCCTCTGTCCCCCGAGCCAGGCAGTGAAGTCCAAGGGGCAGTACAACCGCCCCAGCTCCCCTCTGGGTCCAAACACTTCCTACCGTGTCTGGGCACAGAAATTAACACTCGGATCTTGTCCGACCGATGCCACTGCCGCTCTGCTCGGAGAGGCAGGGCGCTGCGTCCACCCGGCCGCGCTGGGGCCCACAATGCCCGGCTCGCAGGCCTGCTGGCCGCGCATACAAAGCGCCGCGGGCCATTTTCGTTCCCGAGCCGCGGTGCCCGCTGCATCTCGCGGTCATTCAGCAGCCCTGATGACTTGTCAGTCCCTCGCCCTGCCATTTTCTGTCTAATTAATTCTTTTATTGTGCACCGGATAAAGAACGACAAAGGCCTCGCCGGCAGTGACGACTCATTAAGATGCAGCGCCTTCGCCCTGCGCTCTGGCCCGGCACCAGCGCCGCTCCGCCCGAGGTGGGCACGGCCGCCCGCGCCCCTTAACCCTTTGCGGGGTCCCCTGCGCTGGACGCCCGGCCCTCGCCATGGCCCTGGGGGAGCGGGGCCCAGGCGGCTGCCAGCTGTCCCCAGAAGGATCCAGCCCTTGGGGACGGGTCTCCTGAGCGTCCCAGGCTGTCCCCTGGCAGACCTTGGCGGGATGGAGCCTCCCAGGCTGGGCCAGCCCCATCGGGAGAGCCGCCAGGTGCGGGGAGGGGTGTCGCTACACCCAGGACCGGGGTTCTGGGGACAGGTCAGCTTGAGATAGACCAGCAAGGCCCACATGCAGCCACGGCCACGCCCAGCCGGGCTCAGTCGGTCCCCAGGCACCTCGGTGTCCCATGGTCACAGGGGAAACTGAGGCACAGGGTAGTGCACTGGTGGGGGCGGAGCTGCTGACCACCGCCAGCCCACCCTGCCTTCCCTCCGGGGACACAGCCCGGGAGGCCGGGCGCAGCCCACTTGGTTTTGGTACCCGGCAGTGGTGGGAGGAGGCGCGTGCTTTGCCGGTTTGGCTTTAATTTTCTTGCTGGCAAAGCTGCCCTGTGTTGCCGACAAGGAAAACGATTCGTCCCGCGGCTCGAGGTAGTAATGACACCACCAACGGTCCCTGCCGGGCACCGCACGAGGCCCCAGCACCCGGGGCCCCTCTTGTCTCACAGGTGGGGAAACCGAGGCTCTCGCAGGAAGCCCCAGAGCCCACGAAGAAGCAGAGCCGGGGCGGGCAGTGCCGGGGATGCTGCCGCACTCGGATGGTCCTCGAGCAGCAGGCGGAGCCGAGGCCCAGCCATGTGCTGCTAACGTCTTTCCTCTGAAGGCCCCACAGCCCATCTGGGACAGACCTGCTCTCTCCTGGACGCGGGCCGGGCAGTGGGAAGCGCTGGCACAGGCAGGGACCCCAGGGGCCTCTGAGGGCAGGTGGAGGTGACCACCCATTGCCCACACTCCTCCCTCCCCGACAAAGATGACAACTCAGGAATGTTGGGGTCCGGGGCTCGGGGACGGGCAGTCTCTGCAGCTCCCACTCCCCTGGCCGAGGGGCGGCGGCGCAGGGGCCTCGGGACGGGTCTGGCAGCGCCAGGCCGTGGGGACCAGGGGCGTGGCGTCCAGTCCCAGCAGGGAGAGGCGGGCGTCTTCGTGGGCAGGGCCCAAGCAGAGGGGTCTGAGCTGCGGGTCCAGCAGTTGCCCCACCTGGTGTGCCCACTGGCCCCATGGAGGGCACAAGCCACTGTGGGCGCAGCCATGGCTGGGAGGCCCTTCCCGTGGGGATGCTTCTTTGCCCACGCACCTGGCGGGGGCGCCTCGGCCCCCCTCACCTTGGGGTCCACGCTGACCCAGGGGTGGAGGTTGGTGATTTGGACAAAGTGCTGGTTCCATGGCCCAAGGCTGGGTCCCGAGTGGGGCTGAGTTGTGGTGATACTTGGAAGAACGTGGCCCAGCCGCCATCCACATGGGGTGTCCAGGTCCTCTCTGGCATCCAGTGGCCACCACGTCACCACCCAGAAACATGTCACAGAGCCTAGCGCCTGGGACGGCAGCCGCAGCAAACCAGAGCTGGGGTCGGCAACATCCTCCGTCCCGGGCCAGCTGGGGCCTGGCATCGGAGCAGACGCCGCCGAGGAAGGGTCCCCACGCCAGGACCCCGAGTCTACGACACCACTCGGGTGCCATCTCCTCATGCAGCCTCCTGCCCCAGGGGACTGGGAGGGTCCCGGCTCTGCCTCCCCCAGGCAGCTGCTGGGAGGACACAGGCGCTCGGAGGTGACAGCCACGCCTGCCGAGCTCTCGTCCCAGCGGAAAACCTGCCCCGGAGCCGCACAGTCCCGGGACGCCCGGGGGCTTTCCCAGACCCCCAGCACGGGCGGCTGTCAGCCCCACTTCCCCTTTCGGTCTGAACAGGGCATTCTGTTCGGCTGAGATCAGAGACAACGCTCTGCTCTGGGTGAGGAAATGAAGAATAAGGAACTTTTCCCGCTGGCCTGTCCAGGATGGGCTGATGGAGCGAGCGCTCTGGGGGGCGCTGGGCTTGGGAGGAGCTTGCACTTGGAGCCCGGCCAGCCTCGGAAAGAACGTCGCCAACCAGGGGCTCTTGGGGGGCTCGCCTTCCGCGGCAAAACCCACACCAGCCAGAGGGCCGGGCAGCAGCCTGACCCCAGGGAGCAGCCCTGGGGACCCGGCGCCTGGAGGCTCCCAGGACCCCTGGCCGGAGGGGTGCCCGGGGGGTGGGGGGCGCAGCGTGTCAGCAGCCAGGACACAGGGAGGGGTGGGGAGGGCAGAGAGGGGGCACAGGGAGGGTGCAGAGAGCCGGCTGCGGCGTGTGCCCCTGAGCCAGGCGGGGTGTCGGTGCACCGTGAGGGGTGGGGGCGGCCCCGATCCCCATGAAATGCAGATGTGGGAGAACCTACGGGAGGCCCCCCTGGGCCTGGGCCGAGGGGGCTTTTTACCCCACGGCAAGTCAGATGGAGGGCCCGGGCCCCCAGGAGTTAACACGCAGGCGCCCCGCCAAGGCCAAACAAAACTTCAGGGCCTTCCAGCCCTTGGGAACCTGGCAGGCCCCAGCGCGGATCCCGGGCTGCGGGGGCGGGGCCCGGCTGGCTTTGTCAGCGAGCCGGGCGCCTGGGGTTTTCCTTGGTTCGGGGTGTCAACGCGTAGCTTAGAGGGCCATATGGACCCGGACAGCCCTTGGCTGGACCCAGGACAGGCTGGGCCGGTTCCACGAAGGCCGCGGGCCGGGAAGGCTGTGGCATCGGGAGCCTGGCGGTGGCAGCCCCTCCCCAGATGCCCCCGCACCTGGGGGGCTTGGCACGGCCGACGTCAGGAACCCTCTTAAAGCCGCGCAGCTCTCCTCACACGCGGCCACTGGAGGGCCTGGAGCGGGAGCCCCGGAGTGGGCTGGGGAGGGGGCGGCTGGGCGGGCAGGGGCGGGCTGGGTGCCCCCACCGGGCCACCCCATTAGAGCTGCAGATGCAGCTGCCCCTCCTGTTTGGGTTCTCGTAGGAGGCACAATCCTCCCACCCCCAGACGGAGGTGCCTTGAGAGGCAGCGTCCGCGTCCGCGCAGCACAGAAGTGGCGGCCCCAGCCCGGAGCAGCCGTGCGCCCGGGAGGCCTGGCAAGGGGACGAGGCTGTCCCCGTTGGCTGTCACTCCCCACAACCATTTTCTCCCTAGAAACTTCCCTCCAACCAGACAGCTCTGCCCGGTCCCTGCGGGGCGGCTTTTATCCCGCTCCCAGCCTGGCTCCCTGCCAGGGCCCGAAAAATGCGGTCGGCTCCCAGCGCTGCGCAGCCACCCAGAACCGGCTCCGGGACTCGCCTGGGGGGGAAAACACGGCCCCGATCTGGCCCCCCTGGACCCGTTGTGCCCACCGAGGCCCCCCAAGAAGGGAGACGCGGCCCTGCTTCCCAGAGGTGGCTGCGGCAGGGCGGGGAGGGGTACACTGAGACCCCAGGCCCGCGGGCGCCTCGCGGGGTGAGGGGCTGCCCTGCCTCAGTGGGACCCTGCGTCGGCCTGCTCAGGGAGCCCAGGCCCAGCCTGTGCCGAGAGCACCAGACCTTCACCGCCGGAGCTCATGGAAGCAACACACAAAACGCAGCCCACGTAGATAAAAAGCACTTTTTTAATTTTATCAAACTGATCTGTACAAAAGTTAGTGTTGCTTGGTCAGAAACTAGCGCATTCCAGTGGGCGAGAGACAGCACGTCTTCCCGGACGCGGCGCCGAGAAACAGATCACATAAAACCAGTTTGCCACGGTCCCCCACCCCCAGAGAGAGGTGCAAAAAAAAATTCTTTTTTTTTCTAGAAAAAGGTAGGAAAAGTAGAAAAAGTAAAAAGAAGCAACTTCTCAGATGTATTTAAATTTACAAAGTTTTAAAGGCACGAGTTTCCACGAAGTAGGCGGTTATCATATGCTCAGCGAACAGCAGAAGCAGTGTAGCTAAATCAGCTTCTCTCCTCTAACTCTAAGGACCTAACGTTTAGTGGAGAAGGTTTAGTTTCACAGCTTGGTAGGTGGCGCCGGGTGCCTGCAGCCAAGATCCTCGCGTTTCTGAAGCCACCCTCCCCCGGAAATTCCTGTCTTCTGCCACCTGGCACACTGCGGGCAGGACCAGCCCTGCCTCCCAAACCCCAACCTAACCCTGGGCGCCGGGACACCCGACCTGGCCATAGACGCTGCAAGGCAACCCCTTCTCCTCCCGAGGGTTTCTGGCCACCGAGCGGGAGGGGGGGGGGCTGCCCAGCAGAGGGCGGGGCAGGTGTCCTCCCCAAACGCCCCAAATCTGAGCACTGAGATGCCGCCAAGGCTGCGACCCTCCTCCCCAGCGGCCCCGAGCAAGCTTCCCGGCTTCCATTTTGTCTTAAATTCTACTCTTTGCACAAACTACTTCATTAATTAAAGATAAAATAACATGGAACATAAATACATCTTTAACAGCTTTGAAAACAACATGTTTAAGCTTCAAAAATAAAAATTGCCAAAAAATAAAATAAAGAGAGAGACGTTTTGTTAAGCACAGCCACACCTTGCCCGGGAGAACCGACTACAAGAGCGCCAGGGTCTCACAGGCTGGTCCCGGCGCTCGCTCGCGTGGACCAATCCCGAGCGTGCGACACACCACCCGCCGTCCCGGGAGTGTCCTCGTCGGTGCCGGGGGTCTCCGTGCCCAGGCAGGCCTGGAGCCCGGGCAGCCACAGCCGAGACCACGCGCCTCCCGTCCTTTGTGCTGCTGCTTCGCACGGACAGAGACGAAGCCCCAGCAGCCGGAGTCCGTCGGCCACACAGAGGAGGGACGAGTGGCTGTCCTTCGGGATTCCAGTCACCTCAAAGAGGGAGGAGGAAGGAAAGAGAGGGCCGTCCCTCAGCCGAGGCTTGGAGACCTGCAGGCCTCAGGCCATCGGTGACAGAGGCGTTTTGGCAGCTCCGGCAGGCACTTGGCGGGCGACCCCCGCGGCAGCCGCCCACAACTGGGAGACCCGGGGCCTGGCCTGTCTTGGCCGAGAAGAGGCTGTCCTCCGCTGGCGGGAGCCCCTCCAGGGCGCGGCGGCCTCAGGGCCTGGTGAGCGTGGTGTACACGGGCTGCTCCCAGTTACTGGTGGGGCTGTGGGTGGGCGGCAGGGACAGCCCGTTGAGCAGGGGCGAGGCGTAGGGCCGGCGCGGCGAGTGGAAGTAGGGGTACTGGTAGAGGCCGGACGGGTAGCCGGGGTAGGGGCTGTAGTAGCCGGAGGCCTGCAGGTCGGCGTAGTCACACTGCGAGCCGGCGAAGGAGCCGGCGGCCGTGGCGGGGGCGGCCGTGGTCGCGCTGGCCTGGGCGCCGTAGGAGCCGTAGTCGGCGCGGCCGGGCGAGCCGTGGGGCTGGTCGCCGTAGTGGCCGGGGCTCAGCTGCTCCGTCTTGATGTGCGGCCGCGGGGGGCCCACCTCGGAGGGGGAGGCCGAGGCCGGCGGGGCGCCCTTGTGGGCCCACGCGGGGGACGCGCCGGGGTGAGAGTAGGAGGCGCCCGTGTAGGATCCGGCGGTGGCCTGGCTGGGCTCCGCGGGCAGGGCCGAGTGGCCGTTCAGGGGCAGGTACTGGTCGAACTCGTGGACGTCGAAGGTGTCCATGTTGCCGATGACCTCGCTGCTGAGCTCGGAGATGTCCACGTTGCTGAAGTCGATGTTCTGGCGCCCGCTGTCCACCAGGCGGCGCCCTTCCAGCTTCAGCTCCGGCTTGGCCCCGCCGCCGGCGCCCGCCTGGTGCAGGTCGGCCTTGGGGGTGGTGGGCGGGGTGGGCGGCCCGTGGGTCTGCCCTGCGGAGAGAGCACACTGCAGGGATGAATGCTCCTTCTGTGGGCGCGGGAGGGGCCGCGGCCGGCCACGAGGGGAGGGACACCGCAAGCTAACTGCCGCAGGTACGAATGAACGGCTTTTTGTTTCTTTACATTTCCCAGAAATGCCAGCAAAGTCAGACCCAGACTTCATTCCTCGGCCGAGAAAATTCCGTGAAGCGCAGTTCTACGGGAAGACCTCGGCCCATCCCGGGAGACCATGGTGGGGGTAGAGGGCGGCAAGCGGCAGCCGCGGCGAAGCCACACACAACCTCCTCCCCGGCACTGCCGAGCAAACCCGGGCTCCAGCCAACGTGGCCAAGGCCGCTGGGCTCCAGGAGTCCACCCGCCCGTCTGACCCTGGGGCTGGGGCTGCCACCGTGCGGCTGCCCTCCTGTCAGCACAGCCGGTCTGGCTGGGCCCCGCTGAAAACACCCACCTCCTGGGGCACCAGACCAAGGGAAGCCAACAGAGACGGCTGGGCAGCCCCCTGGTGGGTCAGAACCAGCTGTGCTGGGGGGCAGGGAAGGAGGCTCCCTGTTGGGCATCTGCGCTGGGCTGGCAGTGAGCCCCGCCCCCACCGCCGTGGCTCAGCCTGGCGCCGGCCAGACACCCAGACACGCCCCTACCTGCCCCCCACCCAACTCTCAGATGCCACGGGGCCCTGGCGCCCACCTGTGTGGTCGCCGTGGTGGTGCGCGTCACCGAGGCTGGCATCGGCCTTGTACATGGCGCCGCCAGGGTGGTGGCCCAGCTCGGCGCCCGAGTCCGAGTCGCTCTGGCCGGTCTTCACGCTCTTCCTGCGGCGCGGCTGGTACTTATAGTCTGGGTGGTCCTTCTTGTGCTGCACACGGAGCCGCTCCGCCTCCTCCACGAAGGGGCGCTTCTCGCTCTCGCTCAGCAAGCTGCAGGGCAGGGCGGACACAGGCATGGCCAGGGGCCCACGCATCCTACCCTGGGGCTGGCGGCGACGGCCAGGCCCGAGGGCCGAGGGCCGAGGTGCAGGGAAAGGACGAGACACCCTGTCCCGGGAAGCCGCCACAGGCGCAGCCCTCGCGGAGAACAGAAGGCGGGAGCTGCGGTGCCTGCCTGGGGGGCTGTGTGCTGTTCCAGCCAAAGGAGCGGCCCCAAACCTCTGACTTCTCCTCTTACTGCCCCCCTTCCCAAGCCTGTCTGTACCCTCCCTTTGGGGCTTTCTGAGGGAGGCAGGCAGGACCCAGCCTAGAACTACACTGTGGACAAAAGCAAGGCCTCCCGGGAGCTGTGCTGGACCCGGCGGGCAGCGGGCTTGCAGCCGCTCGGGTCCCAGACTTAGAAACTCTGGCGACACCCAGGCGTTTGTCCTCCCTGCGCCTCGGAACACACGTTCCGCACAGCTCCCGTCCAGCTGCCGCGGCAGGGCTCAGGGGAGCAGGGCTGTGCCCCAGGTCGCGACAGAAGGCAGGAAGGGCAGGTTTGAAAGCTCCAAGCCTCCGTTCACCAGGCGAGGAGCAGGAAACAGGGAACTAGAGCCCCAAACCCACAGACTTCCATTTTAAACCCAGGTGGAGGACGCTTGGTGGGGGTGGCCTGCTCCCGGCAACGAGTCCTCCACTGCGTGTCCTACTTTCTGCCAACGGCGTGTGCACAAAGCCTGCCTCGGCCCCGCAGCTCCCTCCTCGTCTCCCCTCCATCCTCCCCTGCTGCGGGCACAGAGGTGGCCGGGAGGGGCCGAAGCTGTGGGGAAGGCAGCAGCTGGCCAGCTGGCACCCCGTCCACCTGCCGGCCCCACTCCCTCCCATGGGCGTCCTGGGAGCCCTTTCCAAGAAGGGCTCCTCCCGGGAGCTGCAGGACGCCGCCTCCCGCGCCTGGCCCGCTCACAGTGGCTGGGGGTCACCTCGCGGTGCCAGCCACGGCCCCCGGCAGGATGTCCCCAGAGCTGGCCAATGTGCCCGAGAGCGTACATACCACAGGGGCGCACATGCCACAGCTGTCCCGGCAGGCCCAGACCCACGCCTGCTGCAGGATCTCGCCCGCAGGGTGCTTTCCCACTCGGGTCGCGGAGCCGGAGGAGGCCGGCGTGGGGTTGCAGCCCCTGAGCCCCCGCGCTCCCCCAGGCCCCGCTCGCAGCCGGAGGCCAAGCGGCCAGGGTCCCCGCTCCCCGCCGCCACGCGTCCCGGGGACAGCGCACTCACCGCCACAGCTTGCCCAGCGTCTTGCTCAGCTCCGCGTTGTGCAGGTGCGGGTACTGGTCCGCCAGCTTGCGGCGCGCCGCCTGCGCCCACACCATGAAGGCGTTCATGGGCCGCTTCACGTGAGGCTTGGCCTTGAGCGCGCCGCCCCCGCCCCCGCGCACGGGCATGGGCACCAGGCTCCAGTCGTAGCCCTTGAGCACCTGAGACACGGCGTCGCGGATGCAGGCGGGGAAGCGCTCGTCCGCCGCCTCGGCCGCGTCCCCCCGACCACCGCCTGCCGTGCTCCCCGCGCGGCCCAGGCCCTCGGAGCCCGCGGGCGACGGCGGCGCGTCCGAGTCCGAGTCCTCCACGTGCGACATGGAGCTGGCGGTGCCGGACGGGCTGCAGGGCGGCTGCGCGCGGGCCTCGCTCATGTCCAGCATCGGGGCTGCGCGCGGAGGGGCGCGCACGGGGAAGTGCACCGGGGCCGGCGCCCGGGCTGCGCTGCGGCCGCTGCGGGACCCGAGGTCGCCGCGCGGTGGCCCGACCTTCGTCGCCACCGCCGCCTCCCCAGCTCGGGCGCCCCCGCCGCCGCCGCCGCCGCAGCTCCGTCCGGGCTCCGAGACCCGCAACAAGTTTCTTTAAGCGGAGCCCGAGGCCCCTCCCCCCACCCGTCTCCCCATTGGCCGGGGCGCTCCCCACTCCCACGGGGGCGGAGCTCGGCCGCCCCCGCCCCCCCACCCATAAAGGAAGCTCCGCGGTTCCCGCTGCGCCCCCGCCCGCCCCGCCCGGCGCCGCACCACGTGGGCCCGGCGCGCCCAGCATCCCAGGACCCGCGCCCTCCCGCCTCCCCGCGCCGCGAGCCCCCCTTCCCGGGGGACCGGGAAGGAAAAAGGGGGCCCGGAGGGGGGCGGGGGCTCTGCGGCCCCGTGGCCGCTCCTGGGTGTCCCGCCCCCAGGCCCACGCTCAGCGAGGCAGCGGGTCCTCGGGGCCACCCCCAACACACTCTGCCCGTCTCCAGCCCCGACGTCTCGCGCGCAGCCCAGAGGCGCCGGGTCAGCCGTCGCCTGCCCGCGGCCCGGGGCAGGGTCCGCTCAGCCGCGCAGCGCCGACGCCCGGGCTCCCCGTCCGCGCGGGCGCGACGTGCGGGAGCCGCCAGCCGTTCCGAGCCTGCGGGCAGCGCACGTCCAGGTAACGCGCGCCCGGAGCCGGGAGATCCCAGGTCGCCCTCCCCGTCCGGGCGCGAGCGCTGGCGGGGGCGCGGTCCCGGGCCGGGCGGCGGGAGGGGCGGGAGCGCTGGGCGGGGCCTGGGCTGACCCCGGCTGCCGAGTCCCCGAGGCCACCAGGCGGATGGCGTGGCCGGACGCGGGGGCCTAGGGCCTTCCGGGTGTGACCCCGGGGTTGGAGGCGCACAGGCCCTCTGGCGCGGCGGCTCTGGGTGGTCCGACGGAGGCGGAGGCAGCGCCCTGGCCTCTGCGCCTGGGGCGCCTGGAGAGGAGGAGCGGGGGCGGCGGGGTCGGAGAGGGGACATTTCCCTCGAGGCGAGCGCCGAGCCACTGCTGCGAGTCCCCGCCCGCGGCCGCCCCCGCGAGTTGGCCCCAGGCCCGCAGTCCTCGAGCGCGGCCCGGATTCTGCCGACCAACGCGCGAGAGGCGACAGCCACGCCGGCCCCTTAGGCGGCCGACGCGGGACTCGTGCGTCCCCGAGGTGTATCCCGCGAGACCCGGCGACCCTAAGCAAGGGTGCCAGGTCCCCCAACCGCGCACGGCTCCCGCGTCACCTACGCCTGGGCCAGTGGCCGCCAGTGGCCACCGCAGTCCCGGAGTGGCGCCGCCTCCGACCGGGCCGGCAGAAGGGCCTGGTGTTCCCAAACGGCAAGTCGGCGGCTCGCGCTGCAACTTGCCAACCTCGGGCTCGCTCTGGCGGGCGGGGAGATGTGGCCCCGGGGCTGCCCGGACCCGCAGCCTCACATTTGGAACGGGTGGCACCATGTCCAGGAGCTGGGGCTTCAAGGCAGGCCTTTCCCGGGAAGCGTGGGTCTGGGGACGGAAGAGCTAGGGCTAGACTCCTGCCACCTGCCCGCGGTGGAGGGGAAGGTGCCCTTGTCTGGGCACACAGGGCTGACGGGGGGTGGGGCGTGGGGAGCCTTGGGGAGGGCCACCAAGGTGAGCTGTGCGCCGGGAGGCTCCCCGTGAACTGGGTACCAGAGTGGCTGTGCTGCCCTCTCCTCCGCCATCTGCCACCTCTGGCTCTGTCACCTGCCAAGGAAGACCCCTCCCCACCAGTCTGCTGCTGCTCCATGAGGAAGCCCCCCCTCACCCAGGTCCCTGCCTTGGTCCTCAGTGGTCTGCGCAGCAGAACCCATGGGGGCCTGAGTCGGGGTGCCACCAGGGGAGCCAGGGACCTTCTCGCCAGACCTTGGACCCGGCAGTTGAAAGCAGGGGTTTAAGTGGAGGGGACAGGGGTGGGGGACCTGGCCCAAAGGTACTGCCTCTCACACCCGCCCTGGTCCCTGGGGAGTAGACTTGCACCCCTCCCTCGGCCTGGGGTGCCACTGGGGCAACAGGTCTCCAGGGCTCCGCGTTGCCGGGGCAGACAACGCAGTGGTTTTGTGGGTGTGCGGGATGGCTCCCTGCCCACCGAGGAGGGCACCACACCCATGTCCCCACCCCTGGGACCCTTGGGGGAGAGGACACAGAGCCCAGGAGTCCAGCGCCTGGCCCGGGTCACACAGTGGTCAGTCAGGGCCGTCCAAGGTCCTACCTGGGCTGCGGTGACCACCCAGGGGCTGGCAGGAGGTGCCGGTGGGTGGCCCTGTCACACCTGTGCAGGCCACTGGGGGTGAGTGGGCAGGGGCACGGTCCCCGCCAGGGGTGGGCCCGGCTGGCCCAGAGGGTGTCTTTGCACGTCCCCAGAACACGGTGTGAGAGAGGGCCTGGCCCCTCCTGACCCAGCTCAGGGTCCAGGCCCTCGAGCCCCGTGTGGGGTGCAGGGACATCAGACTGGTCTCTGGTCCATCTTGCAGTCCGCAGGGCAATGCCAGAGCAGTGTGGGCTTCCCCCTCTGTTAGTGCTGACTCAGTTCTGCCCTCGGCCACTAGCTCCTAAGTGGACCCAGGGACCTGGCTTTCAGAGACGGAGATGCCTACGGTCGGTCCATGTGTTCCCAAGTATTGATTAAGCACCTGCTGTGTGCCGGGGGCT
The DNA here is from genome assembly GCF_000956105.1 of Propithecus coquereli. Taxonomy (NCBI): domain Eukaryota; kingdom Metazoa; phylum Chordata; class Mammalia; order Primates; family Indriidae; genus Propithecus; species Propithecus coquereli. Next base: position 47,954 of record NW_012148285.1, on the reverse strand, counting down.
TTCCGTAGTGGCACTCCATACTCGTCCCAAAGATGCTGGCCTTGGGGCCTTGGGGCAGGGGAGGTAGCCAACAAACAAGTAGTGTCACCAGGGCAGAGGTCCTTGTCACTGGGCGGGATGGGGGGTCTGTAAGAAGGGATGGTCTGGGGAGGGTCCTTTGAGCCTTTGACAATTAGGCTGAGACCCAAAGCTTCCAACCTCATGGAGACAAGAAAAAGCATTCCCGGGGTGGGCGGCATGTGCAAAGGCCCTGTGACAGCACCGAGCACAGGGAATTTGATGATAGAGGCCCTGGTGGTTGAGGAGTTGAGGGGCAGCTGTTGGAGCCACCACTATACCCACGTCTTGGGCCCCACGTCCTCACGAGTGGGCCCCATTTCCCCCTCCCCTCACTCCCTCTTCCCTTCCCGGACCTGCTGGGCTGGCACAGGCCCCCCCACAACCCTCACAGCAGCTTCAGGGAGAGGGTCTGAGCAGTGGAACTGGAACCAGGTGTGGGAAGTTGACAGGAAAGAGGTTTCTAGACCCCCACCCTGCAGAGGCGCCCAGGGCACCTGCGCAGAAGGGGTGTGGCTGGAGGGTGCTGCCCGCGCCCCGAGAGGCCAGTCTCGGCCCGTGGGGGCCTCCAGGCCACAGACCCCACACAGCCCACTCGTGGGTTTCTAGGGATGGCGCCCCCGGAAGGCTGTGTGTGGACAGCGGTGTGACGTGCCGTGTGTTTACTTGTGTGTGTGGTGGGTGTCTGTTGTGTGTTTGGGGGTGTGCACAGCATGTGTGTTGTGCTGCATGGCCGAGTGCCCTCGTGGAGCGGCATGGCTGTCCCTCCCTGCTGGTCCCCTGTGGTCCCGCCCACCAGCCGCCTGGCCCAGCGAGGCCGCGTCGTGTTTTGTGCGGACTCCAAGGGAAAAGCGCTGGGGGCCGGTGGAGTGGCCCGTGTGTCCACAGCCCTGGCCTGGCCTCCTGGCCCTGTGCTCAGAGGCAGTTGGCGTCGCATCCCGGCGAGGCCTCGGACGTTAATTGGTGCTTTTAATTACCGGCTGGTGTTGCAGAGACGAAACAGCGATGGGTGCACAGCTCTGAGCAGCGGCTGGGTGGAGACAGCCGCCTGCCCCGCGGATCCCTGGAGAGGCCGGAGGGGCTCACCGGGCTCCACCCGGGGTCCCCCTTTCTGGAGCTGCCTCCTGGTACCAGGCTCGCGGGGCTCAGGAACAGCCTTCTGCTGAGCCTCCTAACGTGGCGTCCCTGGGGTGCTCATGGTGCCAGCTGGGGCCCGAGTCATGGTCTGGGTCAAGGCTGGCCCCTTGCTCGGGGTGACGTCTGCTCGGGACTGGCCCTGTCCATTCCCTGCCCTTTCTGCAGCCCTTGGACACGACGGAAACCACCCTGTGCTCCTCGTTCCTGGCCCTGCGGGAGCGGAGTGTTCCAGCGCCCGGGCGGGGCGAGCTGCCCGCGCCTGTCCCTCCACGTCCTCAGCCCTGCCCCCCTCCGTGCACCGAGAGCCCCTGATAAATGGACCCACACTCGTGGGTGGCCGTCCCGCTAGGAAAGGGTTCCGGGGGGGGCCCAGCGCTCATTTCTCCCCAGCGGCAGGTGCGCGCACGGATCACAGATGCGTTGGGAACTGCTGTGGTCCCCGCTGCTCTGCGTCCATCGCCCCGTGCCGCTAGCGGGTCCCCACACTCCCTGCTGTGCCCCATGCGCCCCTCCTCTCGGTCGGGGGTCGGGGTGGAGTGGACACCAACAGCGCCGTCAGCTCTTGGCGCTGCGTGCTCCATGGCAGGCAGAGGTGCTTCTGCAGCCAAGAAACACCTGCAGGCGGGGCCAGGGGCCTCCATGAGCAGCGAACCACGGAGGCACCTTCCACAAGGAAAGCCGAGTCTGTCGGTGATGTTTGAGGCTCGGGGTCGAGCCATCCCTGCTCCGGACGTTTCCGTCCCATAACGTAGATTCCCTTCCCCGACTGTGCCTTGCACCAGAAGGTTCTGTGATAGACACGTGGACCTCCAGCCCCATTCTGGGCCTCATCCCCTGGATCCGGGGCCCCAGCCCATCTCTGAGCCCCCAGTCCACCCTGGTCCCAGGCTCTTCTTCCGGGTATGAGCTCCTCGGAGAAGCCACCCCAGTGCCTGTGGAGAATTTCTCAGGCCCACCGGCGGGAGGGAAGCGGGACACTGGCGGGACTCTCACTTCAGAAAAGCAGCTTTCTGGGCCCAAACAGGCTGCCACGACCAGTGTCCGTCCTTCCAAGCCCGACTCTCGGATTTAATGAGGCTTCTTGCCCAAAATGCCCAAATTTGAAACCTGCCAGAGCAGACCTGTTTCAAGTATGACTAGGGAGGAAAATGTTGGCTCGAAATAAACACGTCACAAAGAAAAATCCCTTTCCAGTGAGGGGGCTCTGCCCGGCTCGGGTGCTGACCTCCTCTGCCATGATGGAACATTCCAGAGAATCATTAGGTCCACGGGCAAATTAAAACACACCCTCTGAAAAGATCTCTGCTGTCTCCCAAGTATTTATTTTTCTGAACATGCTGAAGGAAGGTTTGATTAAGATGCCCTCAGGCGTGTACGTTGGCAAAGTGGAGGAAAGCAGCTGGTTCTCAGCAATACAGATGGTGCTGCTTCGAGGGGCTGCAGTCAGGAGGCTCAAACCAGAGTCTGCAGCAAAGCTTTGCTCCCAGAGGCTTGTGGGGGGTGCAGGAGACACGGGATTCCTGGGTCTGCCTTTGCGCCGATTCCCGTGGGCTGTTTTTTCCGGGGTTTTTTTTTCGGCGGGCTTTGTGTGGTGTTTGTTGACTGACTGACTGATACTTCTCTGTGTGCACAGTGCAGCCCGTTGGCTTCCGGTTTGTGACCTCTGGGTGGGGCAATTTCCAAGACTTCTTCCAGTTCAGAATATGAATTCCAGGAGAAACACATTCTTTTTCTGCCACAGGACCCCACAGCCGGAGAACATGACTGCGTTAGGAGGTTTTCTTCCCACTCTGCCTACGAACCACGCTTGCCGGCTCGCGGGGCTACACGGGGCCACATCTTCTGGGGTACAGGGGCAGGAGCACTCCTGGCCCGGAGCCGAGGGTGCAGGAGGAGACCGGGCCAAGCAGAACAGCCGCCCGTGAGTCACCGTCCCAGGACGGCCGGCAAATGGCATGACACCTGCTCACCCGCCCCCACCGCACCTGCCAGCCTCACTCCGGGGGTGTTGGCCACTGGACAGCCACGGCGGCATCTGCCTGAACTGACCGCCCTTCCAGAAGGGTTAGCATCGACGGGTCCTGCCCCCCTCAAACAGATTTTAAGACATGAAAAATTGGGGTAAATGAAGGGTGCACGATTAGATTCGGGCCCAAGCTGGGTTCTTGTGGGTGCCAGAGACAGCTGCAACTGAACGTCAGGGACAATGGCCCTGATGCGGCGGGAGCTGCCAGGCCGGGGTGCCGGGGGGACAGCTGGACGAGGTGCTGACAGGGGCTCATTCCGCTGTGAAGCCGGCCCGCAGCTGCTGGGAGCGCAGCCAGCCCCCGGCTGTGTGTGCCTCGGTCCTGGGGGTGGTGCTGGCAGAGGCCGGGACAGCGGAGACAGGGTCCCACCCTGGGCGTCCACCACTTGAGCTGGCGCCTCCACTCAAGGAAGCACCTCCTGCTTTCTCCCGAAGCCCAGGGCAGCCCTGGGGCAGCCTCTCCTGTCAGCTGGACCTCTTCTCACATGGTCTCTGCTCTGCGGTGTGAGTTCAGGAGCCCCTCTGCCTCCCGTGGGCGGATCCTCGCCGCCTGTGGCCTGCGGGGCGCTGAGCTGCAGGGAGAAAGGACACATTCAGAGACCCCGCCTGGCAGGTGGCCCCCCTCCCCAGCACGGATCTTCCCGGCGCTGCAGCTTGGTCTGGGTTTGCAGAGGTTTCTATCTTTCTAAGTGGAGCACGGTCTTAGGGAGTGAGGCACACCCGTGTCTAAATGTTATTTTTAAGTTGCCAGATGCTCCTTCGTGCAGATGAAGCAGGTTTGGTGTAAATGGCACGACCCATTCAGGCAGGGGACAGCAGTGCCGGCCCGGTGGCTCTGCAGCCACACCAGTGCAGGGTTGTCTTTTGTTGTTTTGTTTTCGTTTTACTTTTTTTTTTTAATCGGGGTGAAATTCACAGAGCATAAAATTAAGCGTTTCAGGTGGTGTTTAGCACATCCACGCTGTGGCACAGCTCTCGCCAGACCTAGTCCCAGAGCGTTTTCATTGCCCCAGGAGGAAACACAACCACTAAACAGTCCTTCCCGCGCCCCCCAGCCCTGGCAGCCGCGAGTCTGCTTCCCTTCTCCGTGATGTGCCTGTTCTGGACATTTCACGTGAATGGAATCGCACATCACGTGGCTTCCGTGTTGGTCTTGTCTCGCTTAGCTTGGTATTTGTGAAGTTCGCCCATGCTGTAGAGTGTCAGAACTTTCTCTCTTAAGGCTGAGTGATACCCCAGAGCACTTTGGATCAGCTTCGGGCTGGGACGGGCAAGAACGGAGCCTGTCCTTGGCCAGGCCCTGCCCCACGTGACCCAGGCTCAAGCCCAGCCCTAGGTGGTGGACGGGCCCCACAGGAAACTCAGCGCAGGAGCTCCCTGCAGGCCCTGTGCACACCCAGAGCGAGCCCGGAGCACAGCCGGAGCCTGGAGCACTGGATGCGGAACAAGGGCCCTTTTCTGCGCTGCACAATGCCCCATTGTGCTCTTCCGGGGGGGACAACACAGCCCCAGCGAGGGGACGCTGGGAACAAAGGGGCCCTTTGTGAGACTGCCCCCACCTGAAATGCAGCACCCAGGGTCACACCTGATGCTAGAGCCGTCCCTCCTGGCCATCTGTCCCCTGGGCAGCTCTGGCATCCAGGCAGGGACCCAGAAGTCCTGCAGCTGGGGTGAGTGAGGGGCGGGGAGGTGCGGGTCTGGGGTCCCGTGGGAGGACTGGGTGCAGGGCGCAGGCTGGGCTAACTGTTCCTGCCATCCTGGGGCGCACACTGCCCTGCCCGGAACACGCGTGCTCCGCCCACCGCAACCCCTTTTACACAGCCCACCTCGCAGCTGGGCTCCCAAGGGAGGGGTTTTCGTGGAGAAGAAAAGGAAGCTTAAAGTCACACTGTGAGCTGTCCACGTACGCTGTCGCCCAACACGGGGCAGGCTGGCGGTTGGGGAGGGGTCCCCGCAGCTGCCGCGCTGGGCTGGTGTTGGGAGAGCCAAGGTCCAGCCAGTCCCTGTCCTCCTGAGGCTCACACTGCGGTGGTCAAGATATAATTAAACAAGCAATGAAGCTCGATCCTTTGACCATGCAAGTATTAATGATTTATGTCAAAACCCTGGGAATGAAATTGAGAGGCTGGGAAAAGCTGTAAAAACAAAAACAAACCCAGGGCAAACATTTGCATTACACACAAAAGAGCATTTCATATGTAAAAAGCTCTCACAAATAAATAAGGAAAAACCCACACCTCGAAGATTTCCTTCTGAAAGCCCTGCGTGTGTCCAAGGGCCGGGACCTCCACCCCTAGGGACCTGCGGCCCTGCCCCGCCGCCCTCGCCGCGGGCCTGAGCGCCCAGGTCAGAGTGCGGACTCCCCCGGGCGCGGCCTCCGTCAGTGGCACTAGGTCGGTGGCACTCGGGCCCCAGGGCGGCGGAAGCGGCCAGGCTGGGGCTCCCGGCGGGCGGAAGGTTCCGGGGGGTTGTAAGGCCCGGCCCAGGCCCACAGCCCCGCGCGCTGGGAACGGCGCCCGCCCGGGAACGCGGGGCAGGAGCGCGCCGGGGCCTCCACGGCGACGGCCGGAACCAGCAAGCGGGGTCTGTCACGCGCCCCTCCCGCACCCAGCCCCGGTCCCCCCGCCGCAGTGTCCGAGAGGCCGGCGGGGGCGGACTCCGCTGTGGGCGGGGCGTTCGGCCTGTGGGCGGGGCCTCCCGTGCGGAGGCGGGACGTCTGGGAGCGCGGCCCTCCCCGCGCATGCGCCGTGCCGGCCGAGCAATGGCTGCGCCTGAGGCGTCGTTGAGGAAGCGGAAAACCGGGGACGCCGACCCCGCGCCTGGGCCGCCGCCCGCTGCGGGCCGCGATTCCGCGGACAGCCCGGCCCGCCTCCGCTCGGGCACCTTCTGGCTGACCAGGATCGTGCTCCTGAAGGCCCTGGCTTTCGTTTACTGTGAGTGCCGGGCAGGCCCGGGCTCCCGCCGGCGTCAGCAGCGCCGCGCGCCCCGCACCCCACGCACGCCCCGCACCCCACGCACGCCCCCCGCTCCCCGCTCCGCCCCCGCGCACGCCCCGCACTCCGAGCCCCGCAACCCCCGCACCCGGCCCCTCCTCGCTGCCGCAGTCTGGGCGAGGCGAGGCGACGCGGGCAGGGGCGGGGAGGGGAGGGGAGGACGGGGTCGCGTAGCAGTGACTGCACCGGCCCCCTTTGCCGTCCGTGCCCGCCCGCCGGCTGTCGTCTCCTGGTGCCCCCCAAAGTTGGCACAGTGCAGTTGTGCGTGGCGGTGGCGGCCCCAGGGCCCCTGCCCCGAACCTCGGAGTCACCCGGCTCCGGCTCGGGATGAGGTCGGGGTTTGCGTGCGCCTGCTGCCCCGCGGCACGCGGCAGCCCCGCTGTGAAGGCGTGAGAAGTTCCCGCTCTTTCCCGGCCTCTGCAGCCCCTTCCCAAATCTGGGAGCCCCTCCCGCTCCGTGTCCCGGCGCGGAGTGGAAGGTGACTCTGGTGGTCCCGCGGCCGTTTCTTCTCTAACATTCTCGACCAAGCTGCTCCTTGGGGAGGGTTCCTGGAGGAGGCTGGGTGGGGAGGGGCGACGGGCCGAGGACTTCACTGGGGTCAGCCTGACGCCTCCCTCGGGGATTTGACCCACCGGCTGAGGACCCTCCAGGCCGCAGCTGTGCGGGGCCTGCCTGCTGACCAGCCTGCACAGCGGGCTTCTGGGAAGTCAGCTCAGGCTCAGAACCTCTGGACGTGTCCAACTTCCTCCCGCCCAGCCCCCTAAAACCCAGAACTTTGGTTTGGAGGGGACCGGTCCCGTGGTCATGGGGACGTTAGTGAACACGCAAATGTTTCATAGGCCCAACCTGTCAGTAGTAACAAAGACTGAACCCTGCGGTTCCCACGCAGGCTTGGAAGTGGGGGGAGAGCACAGGCAAGACGGTGCTGGCTGGGGTGGGAGGGCTGGGGCTGCAGAGGGGCTGGGCCGGGCGCTGCCCAGCGCGGTTGTCCGCTGTGGGCGTGGAGTGTCTGTCTCATTCTTCACCTGCTGTCCTTGCGCGGAAGGAAGGTCCCCATCGCAGAAGCTCTGTTCCCCGCGGCGTGGGCGGTTGGCTGGCATATTCCTGTGGAGGGGGAGGCTGGGCTTCACACTGTGTGTGACGACTCGGGCCACCTCCTAGTGCAGAGCAGAGACGCGGTCACTACCGTCGGGCTCTGTGGGGTTGCCCACGTGGGCTTCCGCTTAGGCACCTGCGTGCACTGGAGCACTTTCCCTGCCTGGAGCTGTTAAAAAACAATAGTTCTCCCCAGCGGTGCTTTCTCCTGCACAGCATTGAACAGTCATTTATAAAAGTTTGCGCTGTCACTTAGCAAAAGATAAAGTCAAGATAAAGTGAATCTGTGAGACTTTAATAGACCTTTAAAAGGAGAGCCTACACTGCAGTGGGAGCCCCAGCGGCTTTGCGTGCTCGCGCTAACCCTGCGCAGGGGCTTTGCAAGGAGCGGAGGCTGCCTTTGATCTCCGCAGGGACCCTCTGTTCCATTAAATGTTAAACCACTGGGTCAAGCGGGTATTTTAAGCCTGGTGCCCAGCATGGAGCAGTTTGCTTTGATGTGCATTTTCTTCTGTCTTGTGAGTGAGTATATTTGGGGTAGAATCAATGCTTTTCAGCTGTATCAAGGAACCAATTTCCCATCTTCCGGGGATGTGGTTTTCTGGCTGAGGCCTGGTGCAAGCTGACAGTCATCCTGCATTTACCTCTTTCTAGAAAGTTCTGGATTTACTGGGACCGTGAGCCACATCCTGTCCCACAGAATCCCAGGGTTTTTCCAGAATGCCATAGGGGCTCTCCAGATATTTCACTCGAGGTTGAGTTTTACAATGTTTCTGGCTACAGAAATACTTGTAATAGAAGACACAGCCAAACCCGTTCTGTAGAAACTCCCGTTGAAAGATGCTGAACTCAGGCAGGCTTAGCCTCAGGCAGCTTCTCTCCAAAGGCATGTAATAAAGACAGAGAGATCAGGAGAACTGGTTGCTTCAGAAACACAGAAAGGCCCGGTGAAGACTTGAAGCCAGACCCGAGAGGTTGGCTGCCAGCAACAAGCTTCTTCCTGTCTCAGCCGGGTTTTGTGTCCGTGGCGCGGGGCCCTTCCCCAGCAGCCGTAGGCGACTCTGCGGTATGTCGGGGTGTGTCGATGCCAGGGCTGCGCTCACTGCACGTGGTTCAGGCCGTGCACGAAATGGTTTCTGGGCCGTCTGCGGTGATCGTGGGGGCCGGAGCGTGTTCTATTATAGGGAAGCCGCGTCTCAGCAGGGCTGAGGAGCAGGCCGGAGTAAGGATGCGCCTGTCATCTTGACGTGCGGCCCCGTCCCTGAGATGCTAATTGTGCTGAACAGGCATTGCTGTGGCACCTTGCCCGGGCGCTTCTCAGTGCACCTTCACCCCCTGGCGACGTCCCCCTCCCGGTGGGCAGCGAGGAGGCGGGCTCAGCCGCCGGCCTGTGTGCGTCGAGTGCTGACGGTCCTGGGGTCCAGGCCCCTGGCTCCAGCCCACGTATCCCAAACACCAGCTTCACCTCTCAGGCCGTGAGGGGCCCCTGGGAGGACAGTGGCTGCCCTGCCAAGGTGGCAGTGGACACCTGACACCGCCCGTGCACCGCGGACGGGTTGCTGCTGCCAGGAGAGGCTGGATCTGGGTGAGTAAAAGCTCACGTGGTAGGACTTCCCGGCCTGGGCTGCGGTATCTGGGTGCTGGTCCCTCCTGTGGTCAGGCCCGTTCCTGTCCCTGTGTACAGAGACAGAGCCCAAGAGCGAGTGCCGCACTCAGGGTCCCTGGGGACGAAGGACAGAGCAGCCTGGCCAGGAAGCCCTGTGACACGGCCCCTCCCGATGGCCGTCATGCTAACAAGCGCGACCTGGTGTTCTCTCATGAAGAGTGGGGCTAGCAGGGCCCACCCCTGGAGCCTTCGAGGGACACGTAGGAGGGCGGTGCGTGTTGCTGTGAGCCCTGCATGGGGCTGGACACGCAAGTGCTCACCTCGTCTTAGAGACGGACCTCAAGTGCTGAGCCTCTTTCTGCTGGGCTCTGCGGGTAGAAGGCAGCGGAGGACGTGGTAGAGACTGTTGAGCCCTGCGGGGAGAGGCGTGTCCAGTAAAGAGCTGGTCTGGAGCCCTGCAACCGGCCCGGCCCCTGGGCCCTTTGAAAACCCCCCTTCCTGGGTGCGGAGGAAGGTCCGTGGTCTGCGGCCCAGAGCAGCCGGGGCAGAGCTCGTGGGATTCCGGGCGGCTCCTGCGCTTGTGAAAGCCGCCGTCGGTGAAGCCGCGTTTGGAGCCACGTGGGTGCTGCGAGTGACCCGCCAGAGCGAGACTCGATCAAATCCGTGCCTGCTTTTCCTGGGCTGGACTCAGACTGGTTTACCGTTGATGAGAATTACACATGATATGTCGGCGAGGTGTCTAAGCCACGTTGGAATCGAGAAATTATTTGGAAATAACGTCAGTACAGTTGGTTGGCATTGGATTGATCGTTGCCGGTTCACTGAAGAGAACTTTCCGGAAGCGTGTGATCGGTGGGAACTGCGAGGCTCAGAGCTGGTCCTCCACACCCAGCCGTGTGACCTTGGCCACGCCACTCATCTAGACGGTTCCGTCACGAGGCGGACAGCTGGCTCGGCCACCGCGGGGCTGGGGCGAGACTCCTGCGCGGTCAGGCATGCTAGCTACCCTGAGAACAGACCGGGACGCGCTGGGAGAGGCTTGCGGGCAGCCGCTGAGCGCACCTGAGCGTAGCGAGAGGACATTTCCTTTGAAGTTCAAACGTTCAGGAGACATTTTTCCAGCTGGGGAGGCGTTTGTGGAGACCGGCGGGCGCGCGTCTGCAGACTGGTGCTGCGCTGTCCGGCGCTCCACCTCCCCGTCATGTGACAAGGCGCCTGGGAGGCTCTTGTTCTCTCCTGGGGGCCTCAGGCGCTGTCCAGTCTCAAGACCGCGTCCTTATCCCTGGACGAGCTGGCCTCACTGCGTCCCTCAGTCCAAGTCCCGCGTCTGCGCCAAGCGGAGCGGCCCGGCTGGGGACCCTTGCGCGTCCAGCTTGAGCTGGAACGGGAAACATGCCCCTCATGAAGCGTAAATAGAGAAGAAAGTGGCTCCTCCCGGCCCACTGCTTGGCGTGGTCCTCGGGTGACGTGGGCTCCCCAGGGCGGCAGGAGGCATCCGAGCTTGTCCTCCGCTTCCACGTGTTCCCCTCGAGCCCCGGGGCACGTTTCTTCCCAAAACGCGACTTCTGAAGGGCCTCAGAGCCAGCGGTGGGTGGTTTTGCTGGCGACGCCGTCGCTCGGGTTCAGACGCGTGTGTGGCGCGCGTCTCGCAGGGCCCGTCGTCCTGTCATGCTACACGTCGCCGGGGCTTCACCGCTTCTCCCCACAGTCGCCGTCGGGGTACACTGAGGCGCATCTGAATGGCGCTTTGGGAAGCTCGTCTCGCGCTTCTTCGAGATAAATCCAGCCTCAGCTGAGCCCCCGTGGCTCCGCCTTCTCGACGGCACCAGGACGGGACTGACTCGGCCAGCAGACCCGTGGCACCGTGTTTGCCAGCCTCCCGGCTGCTCCTTGGAAAATTCGAGGACACAGGGCCAAGAGGAATGGTTGAAGTCCCGCTCTTATTCTGTTCTGTTCTGAGCGCTCGGTGGTTCTGAGAGTGCGCGGCGCGCCCCTCTCTCCAGGCCGCTTGAACGCTAGCGACAGGACACGCGCCGCTTGGCTCTGCAGGCCCCTGTGTGGAAGGCCTGGGCGTGTCCACAGAGCAAACCGCTCGCCGAGCTCTGGGCTCTGCAGCACCGGCCTTCAGAGGGAGCGCCCTCGAGGCCATCGTGCCAAGGCCTGGAACTTAACCACAGAAATAAAAAGCACCCAGCGGAGAATGACATTTCTGGGATGATTCTGTTTTAGTTTTATGGCAGTTTATCTGAAGTGGAAAGAAAAAGAGCAAACTAGTTTTTTTGTGTGTGATCTTAAGTAAATATTTGCAGGTCATCGTCGCTGAAACAGCTTAGGTGACACGGTGTCTCCTGGCCGCTGCTCCTAGGTCAGGCTCAGGCCGGTGACAGCTGCAGGGTCTCCGGGGCTCGGCCGGCCACCCTCCTTCGCGGGGCGGTGACTGCGCCTGTCTGAGGGGCTTGGTCGGCTGGTTTGGCTTTGGGAGCCTGTGGCGTCCGGAAACGTTCGCTCTGCTTTCTGCTTAGCCGTTTTTGTGACGCGGGAGGAAGCTGGAGTAGCTTTGTTCCCTGCAACCTAAGTCTAGTCTCTCTCCATTCTCTCCTGGTAAGTAGGAAGTTTCCTATGTGTCTTGTCTTAGAATTATTGCTTAAAACTTAAACTTAAGATTTGATCTTGTTTTTCTTCTGTGGCATTGCAGTCTGAACCGTGGTCTAGCTGTTGAGCTGTTGCTAATTAGGTCCTGGTGTGGAAGGAGCCCCAGCCCGCGCGGGTTAGGGTCGGCCGGCCGCCATCTGTGCTTCCCCCACTCCACATGCACACGCACTCACATGCACACACTCGTACACACGCACACACATGCATGTACATTTACACACACGTGCATACGTATACACATGCACATGTGTGCACATACCCACACATGACCTGGGCTCTGCTGGAAGCAGCTGGCACTGTCCGTCCACATGCGGCTGCCAGGGCGGGCCTCGCGGTGGGGCGTCCTTGCGTTGCTGAGAAGGGCCACGGCAGAGGCAGGAGGGCTGTGGCCGCCGCTGCGGCCCTGTGCTCTGCTGCGTCTCCGCCGTCTTCCCGTTTACGCGCTGCCACTCTCCATCCCAGCACCTCTAGGGGACCGGCCGGCTGGCAGTTTGTAGCCCTGGGGCCTGCAGTGCTCGCACTGTGGGAAGGGGCAGGTCCCAGCTCCCTGTGCGTCCCTGCCGGGCGCCACGTAGTGGGCGCCACGTAGTGGGCTCACAGGAGACGTTCTCTCTCCCTGCCCCCTCCTCTCTCCCTCCCCCTCCCTCTCTCCCACACACACACCATTACTAGTCAAACTGCTGACTCTCTGAGTTTCCCACCACTGCGCTCCCTACTCAGGACCCCGGCAACCACGCTGCACTCAGTCCTCTCGTGTCCTTCCTCCCCTCTGGCCTGGGACCGCCTGTCCCAGATTGCACGACCTTGGCAGTTGGAGCAGTCCTGCCGTGTGGTTTGTGGACCGCCCCCCAGACTGGGTCTTTCTGGTGTTTTCTTGGGATTAGACTGGGCAGGGGTTTGGGAAGACCCCAGAGCGGCGAGGGGCCCTTCTGGTCTCACGTGAGGGCACCCGGAACTGCATGGCTCTGGTCTCCTGGCTGAGCTGTGTCTGCCAGGCGCCTCCTGCCGAGTCCCCGCTTCCCACCTTCTGTCCTCTGGACGCTGGTCACTGTGTCCAGCCACCTCCAGGGGAGGGGACCCCGTGCCGCCTCCTGGGGGTCTGCAGGTACGATTTGGAATTGCTCTGTAAGGAAGACTGTCTCCTGCCCCATGGGTTTGTACACCAGTCACTGATTTGTGTCCCTACGGACGCGGGCACTTTGATTTTATACTCTGGGCGAGAGTCCAGGGGAATCTTCACCAGCCTGTGGCTCAGCTCGTCCCAGCTGTGGCCACTGGTGGTCTTCTCAGGGGGTTTCCTTGTCCCTTTGCTGCGCCTCTGTCCTTTCATGGACACCTCCCTGTCCTCTGGTGCCACAGGACGCTGCAGGCTCGTCTCGTGGTTCCTGCCGCAGCCCTGGAGTCAGCCGTCTCTCCAGGGGTGCTGGCGCCGTGTGTTGGGGCTGGTGTTGGAGACCCCAGTCTGGGTGCTGGGGGTGCCGTTCCTACGGGGTGGCGCCGCCTCTAGCCCTCTTGGTGGACAGCGCCAGGTGGCGTACGAACTGCCCTGTTAACGCACACGTGACTGTTTCTCTGTGTGTCCCCACACGTGTGCCGTGGTGAACGTGGTCCACACCGAAATCTCGCTCTAACCAGCACGCCGCATCCTCGCCTGCCCCGGCTTATCCGAGCACCCCCCGTCCTCGCCGTGCTTGGGAGACCCCAGTGCCCCTGCCAAGAAGCTCAGAATTGTTCACCCAGACCGCAGCTGGAGCCCGGTGTTCGTGTGCTGTTCCTCTGCCCTTGTCCTCGCACTTTCCATGGGAACTGTCCCCGGAGCTGCCCAGCCGGCTCCCCCAGCACTCGGCGTGGCTGTGAAACACGTCTGCGTCAGAGTCGTCCTCACGGTCCGCATTCCGTCCTCACCGCCTAGTTGGGTTTTTTTGATAGTTGATTCATGTTTAAATGATTAAAGTTCATTTTTGTGTGATGTGCAATGCTGAGGGTTTAGACACTGCACAGAGTCATCCGTGACCCCGGCACGGTGCGGAACAATTGGAGCCCTGAGTTTGCCGGTGTGTGGGCGACTTTCCCTCCACCAGCCCCGCACGCTCGCATCCGTCCTCCGCCCCTGTGGTTTTGCCCTTCCCAGCGCCTCACGTGAGTGGAATCATGCATGTGCTTTCTGGGTCTGGGCTCTTGCTTAGCAAAGTGCATGTAAGATCCATCCTCGTTGCTGACTGAGTCGCTAGCTCCTGCGTTTTTATCTCCGAATATTATTCCGTCGTGTTAACGTGAACGCGCCGCAGTTTGTTTATCTGTCTCCACCTTGAAGGGCACCTTGCTTGTTTCTCGGTTTTAGTGGTTACGAGCGAAGCCGCTGTAAACATTCCCACGCAGGTTTGCGTGTTCGTTCAGGTGAACGCTGAGCGCCCCATGGCTGGTCGTACGGTGGCGCCCTGCTACCCGCACGGGATGCCGCCACACAGACGGTGCAGTGGCTGCGTCGTTGTGCGTTCCCACCAGCAACAAGTGGCCGTTCCTGTTGCTCAGAATCCTCCGGAACATTTGGTATCGTTAATTTTTAAAAATCTGGCCATTGGGACAAGTGTGTGGTGACGTCACATTGTGGTTTAATCGGCATCTCCCAGCGATGGGGGCGTTGAGCGTCGTTTCACGTGCGTGTGTGTGCGTGTGCACGTGTGTGCATGTGTGTGCACGTATGTGTGTGTCTGCCGTCTGCACGTCGCTCACGTGAAACAACTTACGTGCCTGCTCAGAGCTTCGGCTTCTGTGTTCTTCCCGCCTTTAAAGCCGGGTTGCTCGCTTTCCTGTTGAGGTTGAGTCGCTTGCACGTTCTAGACGCAAGTCCTTTCTCAGAGGTGCGACTCGTGGGTGCCTCTCCCCGTCTGCGGCTGCTCTCGTCGTTCTCTTAAAAGCATCTTCTGCAGACCAGAAGTTTTCCGTTCTGACAAAGTCCAGTTTGCTAGTTTCTTATGTCACGGGCCATACTTTTGGTGTTGTCTAAAGACTCGTTGCCAAACCCAAGCCACGCAGATGCTCTTCCACAAGTTTATACGTTTCTGTATCGCACGCAGGTCTGTGGCGCTTTCTGAGTGAATTTCCATGTAGGGTGCTCGCAGAGGTTTGTCTGTGCGAGTGGACGTCCGTTTGTCCCGTTTACTGCACCCGCGTGGGGCTGTGTCTGGGCTCTCCGTTCTGCTCCATCGGCTTACGTGGCCGTCCTTTTCCAGTGCCACACTGTCCCGGTCTGCTCACAGCAAGTCTTTTTGTTTGTTTGTTTTGAGACAGGGTTTGGCTCTGTCACCCAGGCTGGAGTGCCATGGCGTCATCACAGCTCACAGCAGCCTCAAACTCCTGGGCTCAAGGGATTCTCCTGCCTCAGCCTCCTGAGTAGCTGGGACTACAGGCACCACCACGCCTGGCTAATTTTTGTATTTTTTGTAGAGACGGGGTCTCACTATATTGCCCAGGCTGGTCTCAAGTGATCTTCCGGCCTTGGCCGCCCAAAGTGCTGGGACGACAGGCAAGACCCACAGCACCCAGCCTTTATAGCAAGCCTTGAATTTGGGTAACGTGAGCCTTCCAACTTTGTTCTTCTTTCAGAATTACTTTAGCCATCCCAGTTCCGTTGTCTTTCACATACATTTTAGAATCAGAAAATCCTGCTGGATATTTTGGTTCAGATTGTGTTGAACTTGTGGATCAAAGTAGGGAGAATTGATTCCTTAATGATTTTGACTCTTCCAGTCCGTGAACGTGGTCTCTGCACGTAGTTAGATCCGTGGTCTTCTCTCCGGTGCTTCGCGGGTGTCCACGTGCGGGTTCTGTCCTGCTCCGTGAGCTCTGTCTTTCTGTGCTCGGGGTGGCTGTTGTCATCCCTCATCGTTGTGCGGCCTCCTCCGCCCTCCCTCCTTGCCGCCGAGTCCATTTGTGCAGCGGTGACGTCGCCCCCAGCTTGCTCTGGTTTTGCGTTTTCGGGGTCCGTCTTTGTTACTTTAACCTACTTTTTTGTCCTTCACGGCTACACACGGGAGTGTGGTTCCGCGTCTCCGTGTCCGCACTGACGCCCGGAGCACGCGGGAGCACTCGCGGGGTGGGGACCTGGGCAGTGACCGCAGAAGCTGTGGCTGGGTGGAGGGTGATCATGGCTCTCGTGTGAGCGACATGCCTCGAGCCCTGTGGCGTGTTTGGGGGCAGCGCTCTCAGCCGACCCGTGGTTCTCAGGACGTGTTTCGTGGCGGCAGATGCGGAGAGCGGTCTGGACGGCCAGCTCACCCCTCATGTGCGAGCAGGCACGTGTGCTATGTGAATGCCGTCTAATTTGTTTATACACACGTGTAGGTGGAGAAGACACACATGTGCGTATACACACACACATAGACAACGCGTCTTTCCCAGGTTGGGTTTTCCAGCATTTCCCCCGAGACTTCAAGAAGGTGCTGACTGGAGCCGGAGCTTGGACTCTGCCCCCTCTTCCCGCCAGCCACGCCCCGCGCGTCTCACCGGTGTCCACAGACGGCTTGTCCTGCTCACCGTCCGTTGTCCTCCTTCTCTTCCAGGCGTGGCCTTCTGGGTGGCTTTCCGGCAGAACAAGCAACTGATTGGCGACCGGGGCCTGCTGCCCTGCAAAGCGTACCTGGCCAGAGTCCAGCGCCACTTCCAGGGCAGGCGCGGCTGGGAGGCCCTGAGCTCTGCTCCGACCGTCCTCTGGCTGCTGGACTGGTCAAACATGAACTTCAACCTGGACCTCCTGGCACTGCTGGGGCTGGGCATCTCCTCGTTCGTCCTGATAACCGGCTGCGCCAACATGGTCCTCATGGCCGCTCTCTGGGTGCTCTACCTGTCCCTGGTCAACGTGGGGCAGGTCTGGTAAGTGGGCAGGAGCGAGGTGCCCGCAGCGCAGAGCTGCTGCCACCCGGCGTTCTGGGGACGCTCCCTGCGAATCGCACTCCCAGGTCTCCTGGCGGGTGCGGAGCCCGAACACGCTTTCGTCTTGCATTAATTCAGGGGAACGTCATCATTTCACAAGGCCATGGTAGAGGCTGCTGGTGGCCCATCAGCCAAACTGCAGGAGCCGTTATGTTGGGGAACAAGACCGTGGTTCGTCCCCACTGGAGACGCCCCGCGGCCAGCCTGGGGGAGGCAGAGGCAGGGGTGGGCTTTGGGAGCACTCTGGGGGGCTGGATTTTGAGGCTGGCCCTATTACTCCCCCCTTCCTCATTCAAGAGGAACCACCACCAGTCCCAGGCGCAGTGTTGGGGTCACAGGTCAGACCTACCCCTGGTAGGAGGAGTGGACCTTATGGCCGTGGAGACCAGAGGTAGACGTGGGGCGGCCGTCCGTGTGGAGTGTGGGAGGTGGAGACTTCCAGGCCTCTCTCAGTGACCCGTGTGGGCTGTTTGTCCTCCCGGGGAGGCGTGTCGTCCTGACTCTCTGCAGTGCCGGCCTAGGGCGAGCGGCTCCCTCGGCCGTGGATCGGGACGTGGCGCTTCCTGAGCGTGGACTTCGAACGCAGCGCCGGTGCTCGGGCACTTGGCACCGAGCTTCTCAGCGTGGCCCTTGCTGGCCCAGCCGACGGCTCCAGGCTGGGAGCCGCCGTCTGCGGGCCCACCTCGGTCGCGCGTCCCGCCCTCTGCAGCCGTCTGAGAGGCTTTGTCCCACCCGGGGCCCTGCTTGCTGGTGGGACGCTGGGTTTGCGCAGGCCCATGGGGGCTGGGCTTGGGGGGCCACGTGTGTGTGACCCTGGGTAGCAGGCGTGAAAGGGGCCGCGGGACTGTAGACTGGGCGCTGCGGGCCTGAGGCCGCCACTGTCCCGGGCCGTGCCTGTCTGCTCCCGCACAAGCAGGCGCGCCGTGCCTGGCGGAGCTCTGAGGTTCAGGGAAGGCGCTCAGGAGCGCTCCAGCTCCGTTCCGTCGTGGCGTGAGCTGTGCCACACAGGAGACTGAGCTGCGTGTCGTCGCAGGGAGCAGCGAGGGGCTGTTGCAGCCATTCACTCGACCACAGGCCTGTCTTCTATGAGCCGTTTGTAAAACGTGGGTCCCTGAGACCAAAAACACATCGTGGTTGAACACCATGGCGTTCAGTCCATACGGGACTGTGCTGGTTTCCTAGAGAGGGATGAACCGCGAGGGTGGAGATAGGAGCTGTTGCGCAGCCACTGTTGGTTGCTGCGTGGCGAGGAGGCCGTCGTGCACGCCCCAGCCGTCTGGTTGCCGTGGGGGCCCACGTGCGCTCACCGTGCTGGCCGAGCCGCTGCGGTGGGGGAAGCCTCCTCCGCACCCCTCCCCCGTGGTGCGCAGGGGCTGCCGTCGCCTCGGGCCCTGGCGTCCGCGCTCCCCCAGTCTCCTGGGGCAGTGAAAGGGGAAGTTTACAGCACGGGGGACTCTGGCTGCGTTCTCCTGCGACTCTCGGAGGCTGCTGGTTTTTTGAGACGTGGTGGTTTTAGTCCAAACCAGAGGAGGAGAGTTGGAGGTGCCCCAGCCCAGCGACACCGGTGGGAGTCACAGCAGGTGAGCGCGCCCAGCCGTGGTGCACGCGGGCGGCTCCCAGCCCGACGCGAGCCTCAGACCCCACATCGCTCCACTCAGCAACCGGGAGAAACTGCACGGACTCCGAGTCTGACTTTGCAAAGTAGTTCTGTCGTGTCCGGGACGTGCGGATCGGGAAAGATTAACCCCGTTTGAGGTTTTGAAGACCAGCTGAGCACTCAGGGCGAGAAGGTCGTCTTGTATTTCTTCATGGAAAAGATACTCTGTCCCCCCTTGGACGTGTTAAAAGACGTGACTCAAATTCATTCAAGCTCCCTAAAGCCAAATGAAATGGAAGGACGTTTTCTCAAAAACGATGCCCGAGTTGTTGAGGTGAAACGTGCAAGAAGAGGCTCTCGGTGGAGACAGGCGGCTGACCCGCCCTTGGTGCGGGAGGTCTGTGCTCGCGGCGCCGGGCCCTGCCTGGGGGTCCAGAGGTGTGTGGCCGTGGTGCCGGGACACACACGCCACGTGCCCGGGTGAGGTGCTTGACTGGACGCAGGCCGTGCACGCAGACGGTGCTCTCAGCTCAGCCTGGAGCCTGGTTTCCCTGGCGGACGGCAGTTTTCGGGGTGTTCAAGCTTGAGGAAAGGTCACCTTGACAACACCCCAGACGGCGACGACCTGCCAAGCAGAAAAGGCTTTCTCCCTCCTGCTACCCCAAATTCAAAGTTAAAGTCAGACACAGTCTCTCGCTTACATCCGTGTATTTTAAGTTGAGAGAAGAGAACCTGTGTTTGGGGCTGAGATGCTCAGACGGGGCGCCGATGCCGGAGCGCGTCCACGCGGGGGCAGCAGAGGGAGGGTCGCGCCCACCCGTCCAGCTCAGCACCTTCCACTCGGCGCCGCACAGGTTCTTGGAGGCCCATCAGTGCTGTGCCCGGGAACCGGCTGCCTCTTCGGAGGCCTGTCGGCCGCGTAGGTGGCCGCCTGTCGGCTTCTCCCGACTCAGACAGAGGCCGAGAGGAAGTCCCAGCGTCGGAGTCACTGTCGTCCACAGACGTTGGGAATCTCCCGCTTCTGCTGAGGGCTCCAAGGCACGGGGGCCTCAGCCTGGTGGTGGGTGTTGGGGACCCGGCTGCCGCCCCAGGCCCCGTCCCCGTGGTCGGGTGTGACTGGACGAGCCTTGGAGTGATGACGTTCAAGGACAGGAGCGGTGGCACGGGTCTCAGGGGCTGTCTCTGAGGGCGTGTGGCTAGGGGCAGTCAGGGCCATTCTGGGTCCCCTTTCTTAAATAGAGAAGGTCTTTGTGAGAGACAGAGAATTTTGTGCTTTTTCCGTATTGTCAAAACCCATATGACCTACCTGTCCCGGGACATCCAGTAATGCCACATGCTGGCCCCAGGCTGCTCTGTGGTCGGTCAGTGGTCTTGCCTGTCAGTGGTCCTGTCAGTGGTTGGTCAGTGGTCCTGTCCATGGTGGGTCAGTGGTCAGTCAGTGGTCGGTCAGTGGTGGTCAGTGGTCCTGTCAGTGATCAGTCAGTGGTCCTGTCCGTAGTCAGTCAGTGGCTGGTCAGTGGTCAGTCAACAGTGGCAGGTCAGTGGTCAGTCAGTGGTCCTGTCAGTGGTCGGTCAGTGGTCCTGTCCGTGGTCCTATCAGTGGTCAGTCAGTGGCAGGTCAGTGGTCTGGTCACTCTTGTGCCTGTCACCACAGGGCTCTTTCCAGGCCAGGTGGCTCGGCTGAGCCTGCTCTGGCTCCCGCACCCCCAGCCTGGTTCTCGTGAGGGGCTGGCAGCTGCGGGGTCCCAGGCAGCTCTTGTGGGTGTCAGGGAGGGAGACAGGAGCAAACTGGCCTGGTCCCCAGGGGTCAGAACCAGGACTCTGTCCAAACACGCCCCCTTAGACTGGCCAGAGGACCCTGTGGGATGAGACTGGAGTGTCATCGAGGACACCAGTGAATTCGTGACGTGCTGAGAACTTGGCTTTATCTGTCTCGCGGGGAACTCCCGTTTCCCAGATGTCGCATTGAGCGGAGGCTGATGACGCCACAACCTGGCCTTGGTGGCACAGCACAGTGCCCCGAGGTTTGTGCAGGGGACAGGAGCTGGCACACAGGGCGCCTGCAGGTGAGTATGACCCCCCGCCATGTGGCTGTGCTGGCCTCGAGGCCGGTATTCCTCCCAGGTGGCAGCACACTGGGTCAGAAGGGTGTCATTGACTGTCACCCTCTTACAGGGCAGGGCGGGAAGCTGCTGCCCACGGCCGGCTCTGCCCCACGGCCTCTCTGTGGCCAAGGCACACGCGTGCAGTCAGGACGGGCTCCGGCGTGTGCTGGGATCGGTGTTCGCCGCTGGCTGGTGTGCAGGGAGGGGGCTTGTTCCTGCGGACCTGCCCGTGCACAGCCGCCGTGGCTGTTGGTGGTTTGCCAGGGAGCCTCTTCCCCACGTGGTGCTGGGCACCCGCTGCCCACACGACTCACCCGTAGGACGTTGCCCCTGCCCGTCCAGCGGGGCGTGCTGTCGGCTTTCTCCACGCAAGCCGCTTCCCCCTCGCATCCAGAGCTTTCTGGGAGGAGTCTGTGCAGCCACGCGCAGGCCCGGGGGCCCCGCCTCCCTGGGGGGTGAGGACGCTTCTGCGGGGAGCTGTGTCCCCGGTCCCCCATCACTGTTGATCTGATCACTGTGCGTGTCAGCGCGGACTCAGATGTGTTCTAGCACTTTGGGTGTCTGTCTTGGTCTAGGAGTTTAAATGTCTTGGGGAGCGCCGGCGTGCGAGGCAGGCGGAGCCGGTGTCTAGTGGCCGTCACCGCACACGGATGTAAATGGCTCTAAAGAGGGCCTGACTCTGATTGGAGCTGGCCTCTCCACAGCGGGCCTCGCGCGCGGAGAGTCGGAGCCCTCGGAACCGCTCCCGTCTCTCCAGTTGGCGTCGACTTGGGCAGACGTCGTGTTTCCGATCCTTTATCTGCGCTTTACTTGGCAGCGGCCCTGAGAGTCTCTCTGCTGCTGTCCCGGACGGCTGCACAGCACCCTTTTCTCTTTCCCAACCCCGACAGGAAGAAAAGATTATCTCTAGAAACTTGGGCGGAAGTCGGGGGGTCTCAGGGGTCCTCCCTCCTGCGGGGGAGCTGCCGTTGGCACTTCCTTCCTAGACAGGAGGGACGGTGGCTCCGCTTCAAAGAGTGCCGCAGCAGAGGCCGGCGCTGCAGGGGCGTTCAGCCCGTGCCAGGTGGGCTTGGGCTCCCGGCTCCGTTTTTGACCAACGAGGAAACAAAAGTTGTTCTGGTGCCAGGACTTGAACGCAGTGAGGTTCCGTACATTTCCCCACCTGCCCTGCGCGGGTCTGTAGGTCCGCCTCGGTGGGCCTGGGGCTGTGCCCCTCTCCTGGGTGGGCCGCATCCCTGTCTTTGGCGCACTTTAGGGATTCGAAGGGCAGAGATGTGTTCGATGTGCAAGCCACCTGAGCTGTCTGTTCACAAGGTCCACGGACTCTGGCGGGAGCGGTCGCTGCAGAGCAGGTGCTCCAGGGCCTGTCCCCGGCCTCTCCTGCGTCAGCAGGGCCACAATCGGGTCCTGCTTCTTAACTGCCGTGAACTGGGCGTTGGTGCCATTTGCCAGACGCCTTAGTCTGAGGCACCTACTGCTGCCCGAGCTCAGCGTCAGCGCGGAGGCAGCGGGTGGCCGGCGTGGACGGCTGGGTGTCAGAACCTGCGGCACGTCACAGAACTTCACAATATATGCAGCAAAAATCGACAGAACTAAAGGAAGAAATGCGCAAATTCACAGTTACGGTTGGAGGTTCAGTGCGATTCTGTCAGTAACTGAAAGAACAGCTGAACCAACCCCTGTGAGGGTCAGACGGTCCCAACGGCGCCTCCGGCCACTCTGCGCGGTCGATAAATCTCTTCACCCCGAACACGTCGGGGTGTGTTTCCTGAGAATGTTCTTTTACGTTCCTACGGAATCAACCTCTGTACGTTCCACGTGGATCCACCCGTGACCTCATCTCCTGCTCGTTTGCCGGTTTTGTTACCTGACCTGAGAACGATCTCTGCGACGTTTACTTTCCGGTCTAGGGTCAGCGTCGGGCTTAGTCGTCACGTCTCGTCCGTGCCCCTCGCTCTGCGACATCCGCCTTTTACAACGGTTCTAAAATCACGCGTCGCTTTGAACCACACAGGGCTTCTCGTGGGTTTGTCTGCGTTTCCTGTGGTCGCATGTTCCTGGCGGGACGCCGAGAGTGAGCGCCTGCCGGGGCACCCTGCCCGTCCTCAGGTGTGGCGCCGGCTCCCCGGGAGGTGAATCCGTGCTTCGGGGTGGTCACCTGGGAGTGGAGCCGTGTCCAGACCACTGCCCACCACCCTGTGGGAGACGCACAGCTGACGTTCTGTGGCCGCACGATGGCCACTCGCTGGGGCTTCAAACAATAGAACTCTATTCTCTCGGTTCTTGGGGCCAGACGCGCGAGGTCAGGGTGTCAGCAGGGCCGCGTCTGCTCCCAGTCTACAAGGAGGAGCCTCCCGTGTCTCCCAGCTCCTGGGGCCCTGGCGGGCCTTGGCCGGTGGCCGCACTGGTCCGCTCTCTGCCTCTGGCCGTGTGAGCTCCTCTCCTGCCTGTCCCGTGTTTCCTGTGCCTTCTGATGCAGACATGCGTGGTTGGATGATCTCGTCCCAAGAGCCTTAATTTAGTGACCTCTGCAGAGACCCCTGGTCCAGATAAGCCGTGGGTTCGGGAGTGCGGCACCGACACGCCCGCCTGGGCCCCCGATCGCCCGCAGCCCGGTTTCTCCCGCACAGAGAGGGGCCCCGCTGCAGGGCTGTTTCCTGCTCTGTGTGTTTCACTTAATTCTTAAGTTGTGTTTATTACAATATTTCATAACAGTATTTGAAATAACCACCTAAACGTTTTTTAACTTCATGTCAGATTATGACTATCTTCCCGTGTCACCGCTGTTCCGCGGCAGCGTCTGGTCGCACCTCCTGCTTTCCTCGCTGCCAACGCAGGTGGAGACGAATGTGTCCCGCGTCTGAGTCGCTGCTGAGAAAGCAGGTGTTGGCGCCGGCGCCCTGCGACGCGTGTGCTTTTTATTCACTAAACAGGGTCACGCCAGCCGCAGCACCACACACGTCTGCCGTCTTGACTCGGGTCGTTCGCTGACGTGTGCGGTGGCTGCGGGTACCTGTCACATGCCTGTCACACGCGCTCGCTGTGGTGACCAAGCTCCGCCCACGGGCGTTTCCTTCGTGTCTGTTTTTTACCACTGGAAGTGATGCTGCGTCAGACAGCTCTGTGGCTCACGACCTTTTGCAGATCCGTGACCTACCGCGTGGGCTGCGAGGTCAGAGTGCGTCGCCAGGGCGGCACCGCGGGCGGCCGCGTGCAGTGGTCGGGCCTTGCCGCGTCCTTTTGCTTACGCAGGATATCACGTTCCCAAAGAGAGTCTCTCAGAGTTTGACAAGTGAAAAATATGATTTAAACACATTTCCCTGACAGTGTTTCCTGGTTGGTTTTTGCTGTTTCTGTTTCTCTTGGGATTTGCATTCGGGCCTTGGCCGCGTTCCCCAGGGGCGAGCGTTTTCTGCTCCTCATCTCTAAGAGGCCTCGACATGTCGCACCTGTCCGGCCCTCTGACCCTCAGCACGATGTGTTTCACGTGGAAAACGCGTGTGCAGGTCTAACCCGTGTGCCCCGTCGTGTGTGTGATGTCATCATTTGCCGCCCGAGGCTCCTTCGTGGAGTCAAATCTGTCAGTCCCGTTCCTTTCCGACTGGTGCTGGGTGGAAACACCCACCGCACTTGGTCCTTGTACTTCATGGGTCTTCGACCATGTCTTAAATTGCTCACTTTTTCCGTGAACGGAACACGTGGTCTGCAGGCAGCTCTCGGATGGCGTGAGAGCCTGTCTGCGCCCGTCTGCGCCGCGTTGCTCCCAGCGCCATCCGCGTGTGGAGCCGATGCCTCCTGACGCCCACGGGGATTCGCGGGCTCCTTCACGACGGCAGTACGTGGTGACGGTGTTCCCGAAGGCCGCTCTTGTCATTAGCGTTTTGCTTTCCGTGTTGTGTGAACACAGTGTTAGGGTGGCTGAGGGTTAACGGAGTGACCCAGCCCCTCCCTGCCGACCCCGCCAGCCACTGTCCAGCTCTTCCCCTGCGCCAGGCAGGCTGGGCCGCGGTGGGCTTGCTGTCGCACGTGGTCCCCATCCTGGCGACTGGGTGGGAGGCACGGGGGCCTGCTGGGCACGCCCCGCCCCCTCCCGGGCCGTCTCCACGAAGGCCACTGCTGTAGCGCCTGTGGCGTCTTCCTGAGCTTCTGCGAACAAATCCAGGTATGGGCCGTCACCACATGGCAAGGACTCCGCCGTGGTGGTGTCAGCTGCACGTCAGGAGTGCGGGTGTGGGTTAGCAGAGCAGTGTGCTGATTCTCCAC
This sequence comes from Propithecus coquereli, assembly GCF_000956105.1. Lineage (NCBI taxonomy): Eukaryota > Metazoa > Chordata > Mammalia > Primates > Indriidae > Propithecus > Propithecus coquereli. The sequence goes on along the minus strand of NW_012148285.1, from coordinate 23,491 downwards.
TGAGCACTTCCTGGGTGGGCTTCCGGGAAGTTCTCTGTGCCGGGCAAGAAAGTGGAAGAATTCTTGTACGTTTACAGCCAGACGGCCCATGCTGGGGGCAAATCTGACACATGTTTACACACGAAGCCTTTTTACAGACGAGAAGTCGCTGAAACCAGTGCCCTTCCCCATCAGAGGCTCCGACCAGAACGGGGCCTCGTGGAAAAGCTGCCGGTGGGACGGGGCTGCAGCAGGACGGGCCTGTGCCGGGGTCTTCCTGCTTCCTCAGCCCGCAGACCGAGGGACCCTCCGTCCGCCTGGGGCCTCGCGGGGGAGCAGGACCCTCTTTAGCAGACAGACGGGGCGCGCAACACGCAGCAGGTGCGGTAAAGTTGACGTCGCCCAGAGCAAAGAAGGACTTGAGTTTCTTTAGAGAATAAAAGAACGGAATAACCCCCAGGATAACGCCAAGTCGGCATCTTCCAAAATAAGTGGCAGCTGTTGAAAGTATAATGAGACCGTAAAAGCCACGAAGACCTTCTCGTGTTTCGTGAATTAGCTGAAACAGCCTGGCGTCTGAATCTCCCGCACCGGCAGCCTTGCCGCTCAGCTTCCGACCAGGCGAAGCCACGAAGGTCCCACTTCCCGGCATCCGCAGCGTGGCGCGTGGGGGGCGCGGGGGCAGTGTCTGGGGACGCCCTGGACTCGGGCCGCGCGAGCTCTGGCGGCCCTGGCCCTCCTGGCGCGTCCAGTCTGGTCCGATGCAAACGCAGAACTTTTCCTCACGGGTTTTGACATCAGCCGCTTTCCCGTTTGCTGTTCCTCAGGGTTACCCGTTGGGAGAGGTTGTGGGGTGAACTGACTCCTGGCATCAGCCGGCGAGCGCGGCGGTGGTGAAAGGTTTTCCTCGTGGAGACCGAGAGGCGCGTCCATGGGGGCCGCCTCCCTCCCAGCTCCCCTCCTCTGGCGTGGGGACACGCCCCGCGTCGTGCTGCTGTACCTACGCGGTGTGGTCCTGCCGGGGGAGGGCGACCGACGAGGACACCAGAACCATGGCATCCGCAGCTGGGGAGGAGCCAACACTCGTCCCCCTCCCTCCTCCCCCCACAGCGCCACAGATGCATTCAGAGTGGGGTGGGCGCCTGGGGCGCGTCAGAGCCCCGCCCTGCCGGCTGCGCCCGTCCTGCCTTCCGTCCGGCCCACTCCCCACCAGGTGCAGTGCACACCAAACATCCAGGCTTGGGAGGGGCCAGTCAGTGGTTTCGTGTGTTCACTGGGTTCTACGGCCCTCACTGTTGCTCAGTCTAGAACGTTCTGCTCACCCCACTTCAGCCCCCTCCCCCTCCCCCTGGCAGCTGCTGGCCCACAGCCCGTCCCTCGGGGCTGGCCTGTTCCGGGCCTTTCCTGAAACGGAGTTGCATCCGCGGGGCCTTCTGTGTCTGGCTCAGCTCACGGAGCTCCGTGTTTCGGGGTTCGCCACGCCGGGGCGTGTCCGCGCCTTGTCCCTTTAGTGCCGAGAACTGGGCCCGATGCTGGCCGAGGCGGCCGGGCAGGTGTTCGTCCTGCACCCAGGGTGGGCTTGGACGTTGGTGGGGCCGCGTGTGACCCCAGCCGCTGGGTGTTCCCGGACGTGGTCGGATCCAAACGCGGGCGACTCGCTGTTGCTGCGTCTTCGCTCCCTGGGGTGTGGGGGGCTCCTGGGCCCAGCGCTCGGCCGGCGGGTTCTCGCGTCAGCTGCCCTGACCCCACGCTGTCCCGGGGGCCCACGGTGGGGTGGGGGCTTCACATGTCAGGGAAACACAGTGGTTTAACTTATCATAAGTCTTTGGTCGAAGCAAGCCAAAATTTTAATACATTTTTCTTTTTTTGTTTTTCAGGTATTCTTTTGGTAAGTGAAAGCCGCTGGCCCGCGTGTCGGTAGGTGTCTGCGCGCATCTTCCCCCGCTGTTCTCCCCGCTCGGGCCTCCGCCGCCAGCGTCCCAGTGCGCTGAGCCCTGGGCTCAGCTCTGCGTCCCGCAAGCCGGCTCCGCCCAGAGAGCGGCCAGTGCCGAGGTGGAAACTCACAAGTGCCTTGGGCAGCTGCTTTGTCCGATCAGGGGACCCCAACGGTGCCACCCCCACCCCTTCCCTGGGGTGGAGCCCCAGCTGTCCGTCCCCCAGCACACGTGAGCCTTGCGGCCCGTTCGCACAGGTGCTGGTGCGGCCCACGGGCAGTGTGGTTTGTGCTTCGTCGGATGGGGGAGGCTTCAGGCCGTCCAGCCCAGGCAAGGAGAGAGCTGGCGGAGGGCGGGAGGACGGTGGGCGTGAGGACGGTGGGTGTGCACCAGGTCGGGCCAAGGCCTCTGGGAGGTCCTAGGACACAGGGTGGGCCTGTGACTCGACCGACTGCGGGGTCCTTGGGAAGCGGGATGCCCTCCTCCCGCGACTTGAGGGAGGGAGGAGGAAGAGGCAGGTTTCCGTCTGTAAGGGCCTTACAGGTGCGTGAGCCTCGCGGACCAGCCCACCTGGGCTTTTCCTCCGTTCTGGGGGTGGGGGAGGGGCGTCTCGTCCGGGCCCCCCACGGCTTCAGGCCACAGAACCGTGTTCTTGTGTTACGGGCCACTCTCTCCGTGTTTTGTTCCTTGTATATTTTCATTCCTAAGTATTGAGGGCCTGTGGTGTCAGAAATTTGGATCTACTAAAGAAATGAACATCAGAATGTGCTAAAATGTAAATTTAAAAAGTTTCCTGATTTTTAATCACCTTAAAAGGCAGGTAACTGTCTGAAGCCACAATGATCAGCTGTCTCAGGCCTGGTGCCATCTGGGTGCGCCGGCCGGGCCGGCTCCAGGGACCGACAGGATGTGGGGCTCTGGGACGTCCTGTGTGCGAGGAAGGGTTATTTCAGGGGCTCCTTCTCCATTTGCAGGTTGACATGACCTGCTCATAACCAGCTAGTCACAGGACCTGTTAGTGGCACAAAGTCGCGTCAAAGGAAAGGAACTCGGGAGAGTTTAGAAGGGAGGAGAGACGTCAGAAGGTGCCGCGCATCCTGCGCAAGGCCCGGGCCTCCTCGTGGGGTGAATAAAATTTGTGCGATACCAAAATTCCTCTCCAACGGTTGGATCAGCAAACCTTCTTTCCTAGTAAGCTCTACTTGCTTATCTGCAGTCGCAGCAGCATCACTTCTTTCCAGTGGCTTCGCGCAATGAGAGTGTCGGGCCCTGGCTCCCGGGCGCGGCGGGGGAGGCCCCTGCTCTTGGATGAAGCGAATTCTGGGCAGCAAACCACATGCGCATGTTGGCGCCACTCGGGGCTGCGCGAGGGCAGGTGGCGGAGTCATCGCCGGGGGTGGGGGCAGGGGGCATCGGGGAGCTGGGCTGTCTGGCACCCGAAACCCCCACCCTCCGCTCCCTCGTCAGGGGTGGGGCACCGGCCGCGGGCAGTGGACGCCAGGCGGGCGACGCTGGAGCTGCCCTCCCACGCCCCAGCCACCGGCAAAGCGAAAGCGACTCGAGGTCCCCGCAGCGGTGGCGCGTGAGCCGTTAGGGCCGGGCAGGAGCCGGGCTGGAGCAGAAGCGAATCTGCCTTCCGTGTTTGCTTCTGTTGGTGCTACCTGGGGTCTTCGCAAACGTCACTGCTGCTTTGGTCGCAGTGATAATTGCGTGATAATTTGGTGATAATTTTAGGGACTTTGAAGCAAATTGTTGACTCAATACATTTTCCTCACGAGAGCCCCCGCGGGGGACTGGATCTCGCGCTGTCTTCGCTCGTGCAGCGCAGCACGCTGTTCCGAATATCGCGTGGGAATTAGACCCCGAGGTGTAGCCGCTCCCTCCCCACCCTGAGCGGCGCAGGTCCTGGGACTGTCGTCTCCGTCCCTCGTCTTGGAGAGCGGGAAGCAGCCAGGTACTGAGGCGGGCCGGAGCCAGGGTCGGAAAGCCCTGGGAAGTCAGACGCCTGCTCGACCCGCGGGTTTCCTTCCTCTGGCCTCGCTGCGGGTCGCCCAGGTTTTCACGGAGAGCACGCCGTCTCCCCCTGGTTCTGTCTTTATGCTCACGTGATTAACGATGACACCTACTGTGTCTTCATTCCGCGAAGCAGCTTTAATGAGAACGTGGCAGCCGCGTAGCTCGCGCTGAGATGGTGCAGCCCGCGCCCGCGGGAGGCTCGTCCCCAGCAGCAGCCTCGCGGCCCCGTGTTTCTGAAGTTCGTCAGAGAGGAGACGCTGGGTCCTCCGTGGCGCCAGCTGCACCTCAAGCGCGCAGCCGCCGTGTGCGGCCAGGCCTCACGGGGCGGCGACGGCCCCCTCCCACCCGCGCCGTCCGCTTCCTCCTGGGGCCCAGGCTCTGTGTGCCCCGCCCTCGAGCCTTCGTGGGCAGCGGGGCGCGTGGGGGTTTGCACGGGTGACGTGGGGTTTGCGGCTGGCTCCCCTCGCTGTGCCTGACGTCTGCGTCTCTGTCGGCACTTTCCTACGGCCTTAAGGCCCCCTCGGCTGTCCGGCTGTGTCCCCTGTGGAGACGCCGCGAGCGGGGGTGTGATTCGCAGGACACAGGAAAAGCGCAGTGTTCGTTAGACCCGCGTCTGCGTCTCTGCTGAGGTTTGGATGTGGCCGCGCTTCGAAGGCCGCCGAGTCCGGTGACATCTACTTCAAAGGATGAGGCCGAAGTAATGAATTCCGCGCCCCGTGAGTGCTGCCTGCTTCCTGGCCCTGCAGGAAGTGAGCTTTTTGATATTTGGTGAGCTCGGACCCCAGAGCCGTTCTCGAACTTCGTGCTGTCCTTGTGCGTCTGAGAACGACGCGGGAATCTAAGAGGGCGCGAGTCTGGGCGGCCTCCCGGGGCTCCCCGCCTGTTCCCCCAGGACCGGGCGCTCTTGGCAGGCGCCTCTTGAGTTCACAGCCCCTGAGCGGGGTCTCGTTCCCCCTGGGGCTCCAAGCTGAGTGCCCAGGCCGTCCAGGGAGCTCCGGGGAGGGTTCCGGGGCTGAGTCCTGGGAACCTGTCCCCAGCGTAGACTCTGCAGGCTGCTCTCAGGCCTGGTCGGCCACCAGGGTGAGGGTGGGAGAGAGAAGCGTGGTAAGGGCCTCGTGACCAGGAGCTGCACCTGCCCCCCAGGACCAAGCAGCAGCCTTGCGTGATGACAGGGCGGTCCACTCAGGCCGGGCCGGTGTGGGGCTTCCTCCGGCTGCCCCCAGGCCATTTTGCAGGGTCCTTGTGCCCAGACACAGCCATGGGGGTTGGGGGAGACCGGCACTTTCCGGAGGCCCGTGGAGCGCCGTGGCCCCAGAAGGCGTTTGCGCTTGCTCTTCCTTTGGTTGTTTTTAGCTCAGTGGACTCGGGCGTGGGCGGGTCGGCCTCCAAGCAGTACAGTGAGGGCGTCTCCGCCCCGCACCGCAGGGCCCCTCTGGCGGACGCAGGGAGTGGGGGGAGTGGGGCCGAGCAGGGGGACCAGAGTGCGGTGGGGACTGTGGAGGGGGCGGGCCTGAGGGTGGGCGCCGTGGCCCCGCTGCCCCAGGGCGCTACCGGGGGGTGGCGGTTCCAGGATGGGGCCTGGGGGTCCTGGCGCCCCGGGCTACTCTCTACAGCGGCGTCCCCCGCACTGCCTGAGCTCCGCACCACCCTCCCCACCCACGATACCCACCCCACCCCTGTCCGCGGAAAATCATCTTCCGTGAAACCGGTCCCTGGTGCCAAAAAGGTTGGGGACGCTGCTTTATAGGAAAACGTGTTCTGTTTTTAACCACGGCCCCTGCAGGTGAGAACTGGTCACCCTCGGGGCTGGGCGTCGGGCCTCCTTTCAGGAGGAAGCTTTATTGGCGAAGCCCAGGCAGATGAATGCCAGCTGGTCCCAGCGCCAGGTGTCAGCGAGTGCGGCCGCGCACAACGGGCTCGTGGGAGACGCTGCACTTGAGCTCCGCGTCGCAGGGGACCCGGGATGAGCACCCCCAGGCGGCAGCAGGTCAGTGGGGGGCCGGGTGGGGGCACAGGAGAGCACGGGGTCCGCCCGCGTCGCAGGGGCTGGCGCAGACTGGCCGTGTCTTGGGCTCGTGCCGGGTGCTGCTCCCCTCCCCCGCCTCACCGGGTCTGTCTCAGGCCAGCACTGACCCAGGCGAGGGCCGAGCTGACTGCCGACACGGCCTGGACACTGCGCTCGGGGTTTTCCATCCCGGCAGCTGCGACCTGACTGCCCGTGTGACCCTTCACCCTGGCTGCTCCTAAATCCATGCTTTAAAAATAATACAGCGTAACCAGGGCTTTGCTGGCCCAGTTGGAAACTTTTACCAAAGCCTGTTAGTGCCGGAGCAGGGCCGGCCTGCAGGCAGCGCGGCGGGTTCCTCCGAACAGCTCCCAGGCCCGAGCCTCCGACACCGCGGCTCTCCTGCCGCTGCTGCCGGGGATGGTCCGCCTCATTCTCTTCCCAGCCCCGAGTGCAGCGATGCGGCTTCTGCTGATTAAATCGTCCCCGTGCTCAGAGGCGGCCCCGATTGGCCGTCCCGGGCTTACCGCTGCCAGGCTACCGCCGGCAGGGCCGGCCCCAGGCTCCTTTCTGGGGTCTTCTCGGGCCTTTCCGTGTTGCTTAGTCGCTCAGCCTGCACCGGGGGAGCACTCTGGAGAGCGCAGCCCCCAAGCGCCGGCTGAGCCTGGAAGCAGAGCCCCTCCCGCCTGCTCCCTGGCAGCGTCTGGCCGAGTCCCGCAGGGAAGCCTGGGTCAGGTGGCTCTAAGCACTTGCCGGTGACGCGTGCTGGCCGAGGACCGGTCACTGCCCAGGTGGAGAGGGTTCCTGCATTCTCTCGCGAGTGGCCCTCAGTTGGCCGTGAACACCGGAGAGGGAGGGGCCCCCACAGGCCACCTCGCGGCCCCCGGGCCCAGGTCTCCTCCTCGGATCAGCGCCGTTCTGGAATCCCCGACGCTGTCCACCAGGGTCTTGGGGTCTCTCTTGGCTCCAGCAGTTGCGTTTCTGCCCGGTTGCTCCTCTTTGTCGCCACGTCACCGTGCTGTCTGTCCACTTGGCCACCGGGACACCAGCCTTGGGAGGTGGTGCTGCCCAGGGCGCGGCTTCCTGCTGCTGGAAGGGAAAATGGGGGAGCGGAGAGGCGCAGAACTGGGCCGGGCAAGGGTGCCGCCCCCAGGGAGCCCATAGGACCTGTGGCGGGAGCGTGGCCAGTGTGCGGCCAGCGCGGGGCAGGAGAAGAGGGAAGCCGCCGCCGGGCGGACGCCGGGACCCCGGACGCGAGCAGCCCCTGTGGTGTGCGTGCTGCTTTCTGCACGTGCGCGCTCGGCCTCACGGGGCACGCGTTTTCAGAGTGGTCTTTACATCTGGTTTCTGTCCTCTGCCTGCGTTAACCTCTGGCCATACCCTTCCTTCTCTGCTGCCGACTCAGATCTGCGTGCAAGTAGGCACATGCACACGCGTGCACACACGTGTACACATACACACAGGATTTAGGGGTCAGTGTTTGCTTTACCCAGACCAGGCCGTATTATATTCATTTCTTTCGCTCCATTTTTTCACTTAGTAATTACGGGCGACGATTGTCCGGTTGAACGTAGAAGAAAACGCGTCTTAAAGACCACGTCTTCACTTTCACACGATCATGGACGTCTGTCCGCTCTGAATCTCTCCCGTTGCGTCCCGTTCCCGTCTCTGGTTCTGAAACGCGGTGTCTCTTCCGCGTGCAGAGTTCTGCTCTGAGTTCGTGCTCCAGTCCCGCGTCCGTTTGGTGCCCCTGTCCAGACTTCGTCTCGGCCATTCTTAGTTTTCTGTACCAGATCGTGCGGACGAGGGGCGTTTGGCCAGCGTTTGCTTTTTGTCCAGAGCGTGGCAAGGACGTGGCGGCTGTGAGTTTCCTGCATGGGGCGCCGTGGCGGGTGACGGGACCTTAGCACCCCCGCTCTCTGGGGGCAGCTGGGCCTGGCGGTGGTTCCAGGACTTGCTCCGCGCCCCCTGTGCAGGGCGGCCCCGCCCACGGTCGGTCTCCTCCTGCGTGGGCCGAGTGCTGCTCAGGTCCCTCCTCTCCTCATGCTCAGAACGGCCGTAGGTGGCCCCCTTTGTGGGTCCTTTCAAAGAAATGGTTTTATTCGTCAGATTTTTAGAAACGCATCCAGCTTATTAATTTTTACTTTGTGTAGGTTTCTTCCTCCTGGGAGGAAAGGGTTTATTTTATTCTTTTCCAACGTCTCGAGCTGATGGCTTCATTCGTTCATTTTCCATCTCTCATCTGCTAACAAAAGCACACTGCAGGCGACGACCCACCTTGGGCTGGGTCCCTGTCTGCCCATCAGCTGGGCCTGGGTCCCCTGCTGGGCAGGCGATGTGGTTCCAGAACCTTTCGTGCCGACGCCTCTGAGCCCAGGACTGCTGGAGCAACGCTTCAAAATGCCGCGGGCGCAGGCTCACAGGTCACCACAGCCAGGCAGTGTGGCCTCGGGTTGTTTCCCGTTATTAAAAAATAAAAACTCATCCGTGTGCCCGGATGAGTCAAGCCGTGTCCCGCGGGCTACAGAAGAGCAGCAGGTCCCCGATGTGTCTCTCTCCACCCCGGTGCTGGTCTCCAGCCCTGCCTTGGTGTTCCCTCCGTGTCCCGAAGAGCGTGTTCCGGCCGGTTCTTGGTGTCCCGCTGTAGGCGGTGTCTGCGCACCCTGCTCCGAGGACAGGGACGCCCTCCCAGCCCTCGCTGTCTCAGCTCCTTCTCTGTAATTCTCTTGTTTTTGTTTTGTTTTTAAATTTTCTATGTAGGCAGTCACGTTTCTTCTGTTTCGGACCTTATAACTTATTTGTTTTTGCCATAAGAATCGGGCCTGAGTGGCCTGGGCCTCCAGGGAAGGGGCGTCTCATCCTGCTGGCGGGGGTCCCCGTGGGCGGGACTCCTGTCACCTGCCTGGGCCGAGAGTGAGCCCGTGCGCTGATTCTTCTGGGAAGAAGCGTTCCTGGCCTTTGTCCAGGCGTCAAGCGCCTGCTGCGCAGGACGTCACTGCCCCTCCCCGAGTTGCTGCGCCACCCAGACCCCTCCCTGGGTGAGACGTGGCCGTCGGCAGAGCCCGCTGGGTCCCGGGCTGGGGCCAGGTGCCCATTCTTCCTGTCCAGTCCTCGTTCCTGTGCCCCCAGGAATGCTCACTATGGCCTGGTCGGCCCCTTGGTGCCCAGGCGGGTCTGTGGGGGGCTGTCCCTCAGCAGGCCCTGGTCTTTCGGCCCTCGTGCCCTGGCGGGAGGGCCGGAGACAGCTGACTCACGGGGTGTGAGGGGGGCCAGGGCGGCATGGCCATGGTGGGCGGGGGGAGAGCTGCGTGTCCACTGCGGGCTCTTGGCAGAGACCATGTCTGTGCGGGGCAGAGGCCCCAGGGCCACCCTGACCTCTGAGCTGACCTCTGACCTGGGCGCATGCCGGCCGTGGTGTGGGTGACTCCCGCCCGCTTCCCCGGTGTGCCGACTGTGGCTCCTTCCCGGTGGGTGTGGGAGCTCATGGGACTGGGCACGCCTGGTTCCACCTGTGGCAGCCTGTGCCCGGCGGTGGCACCTGGGACACGGGGCGGCTCTGACCACCAAGCGTGTGGGGAGGCGTGTCTGCTGACACACGGACAGGGCGCTCAGGCCCAGCGAGCTCCGGCTGACTTTCAGCCACGGGAAACGGAAGCAGAGGAAGGGTCCGGCCTGTGCCCCGCAGCCTGGCATGGCTTAAATACGCGGAACGTATTAATCCTGAAACCCTCTGTTGCTAAGTCTAATTTCCGTTGACAGGAAGCATTTTCATATTTATCCCAAACCAATAAAGCTGCTAAGGTCACTGCTTGGGTTTTGTTTTCAGGCTGCTGGAGACACCTGGACGCAGCTCAACTGCCCAGACACCGGGGGCCAGGAAGTCCGGTTGTCACGGCAACCGAGCACTAACAAGCACCACGAGGGGCGGGATGGAGGGTCGCTGGCAGCATGTGGGTTACAGAGGTCACTTCCTGTCTCTCTACAGAGCCCGAGGACGTCCTTGAAATACATATTCAGTTTGCTAAGTGCTCCATGACTGGGAGCGTGAAGCCTTTAACCAGCTCTTCCGAAAGTCTCCGCTTGCTAGAAAATGCTCTCCGTTTACGACCTGCTCTCTGGTTCGAGTCCCGCCGGCCGGGGTCGGACGCTTCCTGAGGCGTCCCAGGCTGTGCAGGTGCGTTTCTGTCGGCCGCTGTGCAGCAGGTCCGCAAAACGCACACAAAACGCCATCCTGACGGGAACGTGACCTGGAGCCGGGCGAGGCTGTGACGGGGTCGTGTCCAGAGGGACCCGACCGGCTCGGGCCACGCTGCAGACTCCTGTGCAGAGCTCGGCCCGGGGAGGCCCGGCCCGTACCCCGGGGACCCCCAGTGAGGAGCACTGGTGGCAGGGCTGCCGGGCCGTGCCGCCTGGTCGTCGCCAAGGGCCGGAGGGGTCAGCAGGCCTGGGCGAGACCCCACGTGCGGGCCGTGCTCACAAGGCCGTGTGCCCGCTGGGCGGGGGGGTGTGAGATGGTGGCGGCCGTCCGTGTGCAGGACGGGCTCTGAGCGCGGGCTCCAGCTGGCTGAGCTAGAAACCGCTCCGCGAGCGCTTCGGCCCGACTCCGTGCAGTCGCCTCCGTGTGCCAGGCCAAAGCAGGTCCACGCGTGACCTTAGCTCTGCCTAAAGAACGCAGTGCCAGCACTCCCACCCTCCAGTGGGGTCTCCGTCACGGACACCGAGCGGCGCTCACCGGAGCTCTCGGAGTGGCTTTGCAGGGCAGGGCGTGTAACAGAAGCGTGGATCACGCATCTGAGGGTCTGAAGACAGCGACACCCCGAATGCCGGCGGGGAAGAGCAGGTTTTCTCCTTGGCGTTGCCTCGGTTGCCGCCAGGGAGCCCGTGAGACGCTCCGAGGCCAGTGGCAGAGCCTGCACCTGCCGCCTTTGCAGCAGGGACGTGGCAGTCGTGGGTCACAGGAGACACGGTCCCTGGGGTCAGAGACACGTGGAGAAGTGGGGTCCGTGGCTTTGTGTGTGGCGGTTGTAGCGCCGTGTGGGTCTGGCCTGCGAGCGCCGCCGCCCCCTGCGCTGGCCGGGCCGCGTCTGGACACAGGTCCGGTGGCCGCGGTGGCTTGGCAGCCGGTCCGGCCCCGGGTGTGCAGCAGCAGCTCTTCCCTGCGTGGGCCGTGGCGCACTGAGGTCTCGGAATGCTGCTTCATAACTTTCATCCTAAAATATAACCTGTGAAGATTGAGGAAACTTTTAAAAGCTCCCAGCTCTCTCCAGGGCCACGATTAGAAGCCCCTCGGGTGGCAGAGGGCGGCCAGCTCGGCGCTGAGTGACAGCCGGGCGGGAGGGAAGGGCGCTCCCGCACCCGTCGCAGCAGCGCAGCTAATGGATTTCCTGCTTCTAACTCGGATGGCGGCTGTCATTTCTGAAGGATCCATCTGTGCTATATTTAATCACTCTCCAAGCAGCTGAAATAGTTTCAACAAAGTTAATGAGACCTCAGTTGGTGTTTTCCTGCTGGCGTGGCCATCGTGGTGGTTCGCGCCTCTGAAACGTCGTGTTGAATCACGTTTCTGCCGTGGTCAGAGGCGGCTCAGCCCCAACACACTGACCTGACCACGTGCGTCTCCCGGGCCTGACGCCCCTGCCCAGCCCCCGCCCCAGCCCCCGCCCCAGCCCCCGCCTGGCTCCAGCTCACCCTGGCGGCCTTCGCTCCCCGTCCAGCCTCGGCACACGTGACTCCAGCCAGACCACGACGTGCCTCCGGTCCGGCCCTCGCTGACCTGGAGCAAGTGGGCTGGGCGTCCCCACCCATCCCAAGGGCCCCCTCCCTCCTCCCGCACCTCCGTCCTCAGCCCCTGCCCCGATTCCTCCGCCTCGGTGGGGCCTCTGGCAGGGGCCGGTGTTTCACGCGTTTTACGTAATTCAGTCAAATTGACTCTTGAAAATCCAGCTCCGTGACCGCTTGTCTCAAACTGTCGTTGCCTCTTTGCTGCTCTCACAAAAAACTCCAGCTCAGGCCTAGCCCTGCTCTGCCTGGCAGGGCACGTCCCGCCCTCGCCGGCCGCCGCGATGCCCCCCACCAACCACGGCGGCCACGGTCAGTTGTCGGCAGGAGCTGCTGCTGGCTGAGCGTCCTCACCCTTCCCACCACAAGCAGCCGCGTCACGCCGGTGCCCCCGCAGCAGTAGCCCTGGCCGCGCCGCCCCTCGCTGGTTCGGTGCCTGTTCCCTCCCCTGTCACCAGGCGCGGATCAGGCCTCCTGGTGGCGAATCGTCTGGTTCCTCCGTCTTTGGTGTGCGTGAGCAGAGAAGGGCGCGGCCTTGCTGCTGCGCTGGTTTTACTGGGGAGCGGGTGCCCCAAGTACGGCCCTAGAGCACGGGCAGCCCCGGGCCACCCCGATGATGGGGGCTCTGGGCGGAAGGCAGCTCTCTGCCCTGCCACGCGGCTCCACCTGCTGGGCCACCCTCAGCCCTGTCCTGTGTCCGGCTCCTCGTGGGTGTTCCGGCCCCTGCTGTACCCGCCCGGCCTGCGCAGCCTGCGTGTCCCCAGGCCACGCGCCCCTTGGACTGCTGCTCTGGCTGTCCGAAGCCCGGGTCCTGGGCGTTTTTCCCTCGGCTGGTTTTAAATAGGTGCCCAAACAGGTAGTATCAGACTCGCCGTCTGCAAGGCAGGTGGGAGGGCAATGCCTGGCACCCTGTGAGCCTCGGGAGGTCGGAGGTCGGAGGACGCCCCTTCCTGGGCCAGCACAAGGAGTTCTCAGCCTTGGTTTTGGGTGAGAACCGCGTGGCCCTCTGGTTCCGCGTCTACGTGTCATTAGTGGTGTGCGCTTGGGGACTTAGTGCAGAGAAACCACATCTTCTGAGCCCACGGCAGCGGGTGTCTCGCCACCGCGGCTGGAGGGAGGAAGGGAGAGAACTGGGAAGGCCGGAGCAGTACCGTGGCCTGCGGCCCACGCTGAGTGTGCGTTTTCCTGCGGGCCCCAGGAGCCAGCGTCTGCGCGGGTCCTGCAGGGCAGGGAGGCCAGGCAGGGAGGCCACGGTGCGCGAGGCTCCGGTGTGTGACCCGCTCTGGCCTGTCACTGCCCCTTGGTGAGGCTCTTCCTGCCTTTGTCCACTTGACACCCGGGCTGGTCACCGATGCTGGAAGGATTTGTACTGAAGCCATCGCTCTTTCTTGAACGTGGAGCGTTTCTCTGTGTCTCAGGAGCGGTCGGAGCTGGCCCGGGGGACAGGTGTCGTCATGCCTGCAGACAAGTTTTTCCCAGCAGGTGGACACGGAACGTGGGCTGGCATTGAGGTCAGCACCAGCCATGAGCGGGAGGGGCTGGCTCTGCCACGGGGGTCTGGTTCCCTCACCCCGTGCCACGAGTCTGCCCGGCCGGGGCTGGTCCAAGTCCGCGGGGCCGAGCTGCCGGGGGTCACGACTGACTGACGCCCGGGCAGTCTGCACACCACAGGCGAGGACCTGGGGCCGTGGACGGGGCGGCGGCCCCCGAGGCTGCGGTCAGACCTGCACTGGGGCCAGTCGTCTGTGAGGTCTGAGCTGGACGCGCCCCGTGGACTCCTGGAGTGTGGCCCCGGCCTCAGGGCGGTGTCTGTGCCCCCCACTGTGTCCTCCCGAGGTGGGAGCCTCTGGGGACGTCCCTGGGGGACAGTGAGCCCCCAGCCTCAGGCCGGCACCTCCAGAAAGCAGTGCAGCCCCGGCCGCCCTCCTGTCCCTGGCTGCACCTGCCTCCCGGCCTCTCGTGCCGAGTGGCTCCCTTGGTTTTGTGCCTGCGGCTTCTCCAGCGGGTTGGTTTTGTGCCAGAGCCACCGTCCTCCCCGCCACCTCCCCCCGGGGAAGGGCCCGGCGGGCAGTAGAGCCCAGACGTCGTGCGTGGAGGGCCGCGTGCCTGGGACAGGCGCTCGGTGGGTCTGCGGCTGCCCTGTCCTCCGTGCTGCCCGGGGCGCGCTGGGCAAGAGCAGCGCGAAGAGACACCAGCCCCTCGGCCCTGGCAGGCGCGGGCTGTTTGTTTTTCTGGGGGACGCGCCGTCCCCCACGCTGAGGTGGAGAACAATGATGCTCCTTGTCCGGTGGCACAGCTGCTGGGACACCGCGGGACCCGAGCACAGTAGACAGAGGCAGGGGGGTCCTCGCGACCCTTCCCTGCCCAGAGCGTCCGCGAGGGCCCGCAGCCGGCCGGCGGCTCCAGCTCCTGCTGGGGAGATGGGGCCAGGGAGCCCTGGGGGCGCGGGTGGAGGGGCCTGCTGCACGAGACCCCCAGGCCTCTGCTCAGTGGCCCGCCTGCTCCCGAGCCGCGTTAGGACCGTGGGCCGCTCCGGAGGGGCTGGGAGGCCACACCCCCTGGGCCTGGTGGCAACGGCCGCCCCCGGGTGCTGCTGTGGTTCCTTTAACCTGTACCAGTTCTGCTCGTTCCAGAACTTTCTGTAAGGGGAACCACAGTGTGCCTGCCCTTGTCTAAAGCCTTGTTTACTCAGCGCGTCTGGGGATCCATCTCGTTGGGATTAAGTCACTGCGTGATCCCCGGGTCCCTGGTGACAGGTGGGTCCCCGGTAAACCGGCCCCTCGGTGTTCCTCCTCTTGGTGACAAGCTGCAGCTGCACAGCCCTGGGAGGCAGCTCGGGGGTCCCAGGGCCCCCCGCACCCGCTGCGTCCTCCGCCCCGGAAGGACCCTAGGACCCCACTGCTGCAGCTGCCGTCTCGGGGTCCGGTGTCTGCTGCTCCCAGACAGCCAGGCCTGTCCTGCCTGTGGTCAGAGCCCCCCCAGTCTCCTCCAGCCACAGGTTCCCGTTAGAACCGTCGGTGACCCGCAGGAGGGCGCTGGGGGTGTTCGTCGGCTGCCTCCTTGGCGGCAGGCTGGCGTCCCGTCTCGTGGGTGATAGTCGTTAGAGCGAAATGCAAACCCGGGCGCAGGGCTGGAGGATGGGGGGCGGGGCAGACCCTCGGGCCGAGCGGAGCCAGGGCTGGGGCACAGCCGCAAGCCCCAACTTTTTAAAATAGGTTTTATCTTTCAGAGCATTTTAGATTTACAGAAAAATCGCGGAGCTGGTACATGGAGTTCCGCGTACCCCACACCCAGCTCCGCGGAGCCGGCATCTTGCGTGAGTGCGGCTCGTTGGTCACACAGCTCGTCAGCCACGTCCACGCGGCCTCCCGCTCCCTCGGTCCTTCCCCGGGGCCCTTCCCGACCCAGGGTCCCAGGGACGCTTGGTGGCCACGTCTCCTCAGGCGTCTTGGGCTTTCCTTGTTTTGGTGACTGGGACGGCTCTGGGGGTTCTGGGATGTGGACGGGGCGCCCGTCCACGGGTGTCGTTGGTCGTCTCACAGTGGCCGGGTTGGGGAGGACGACACCTCTGCACACGGTCCCCGGATACCGCTGCCCACGGGACGCGTCCCCGCCTGGCGAGCTGTTGGTCCTCTCCACGTGGGCGACTCCGCCCCTCCCGTCCTGCGCTCTTTGGGAGGAGTCTGTGCGCGGCCACACGCGGGCCTGGCGCTCTGCCTCTGGGGGGTCTGCGTGGGTCGTGAGGATTCTTCTGCAGGGGGCGTGTCCTGGTCCCCGTGTCCCTGTCGATTTGATGATTTACGTCATCGTGGACTCAGGGATGCGTATCTCATGCTTTCCGTTGTAGTTCAGCGCTACTTTGTTAGCTTCTTCTTTAAAAGCTTTTATTTTAAAATACTTTCTAGCTAGGGAAGGACCCCCACTGCGAGCCTCTGTCCACGTGTCCTGCCAGCCCCGCCACGTCCCCGTGTGTGCGTGCGCAGGTGCTGTTCTCAATGCCAGGCGTCCGTCAGTGTCACGCGGAGCAGGTGGGCTCTGGTCCTGTCTGGTGCCCGGGGAGGCTGGCGTGGGGCCCCTGGTCCCCCAGGATGGTGAGCTTCAGGGACAGCCACATCCATGACGGGGCTTGGCTCAGTGGGTTTCTGTGGGAACGTGGGCCGTCCCGACTGTGAGCACAGAGCCGAGATGGACGAACCCGTCGGGTTTCTCGTGCCGCGCTCGCCGCTACCGTCCCACACGGGGATGGCGGCCAAGGCACGTCCTTGTTTCCTGCGCAGACGCTACTGCTGTTCAGACGGACGCGGTGGGGCTCGTGCCCGCTCGGTGGCGAGGTCAGTCCCACGTTAAGGACTGTGCCGGTTGAACCGAGTGGGGGAGACGGCTTCTCTGTGCACTTCTGGCTCTTGCTGACACGCCGCGTCTCGTCTGTCGTTTCAGGATGGGAGTCCCAGCTCCTGGAAACAGGGTTCCTGGGGGTGTTCCTGTGCCCGCTGTGGACCCTGGCGCGACTGCCCAGGCACAGCCCCACGTCCCGGGTCGTCCTGTGGGGCTTCCGCTGGCTGGTGTTCAGGATCATGCTCGGCGCGGTAAGTAGAGCTCTGGTTTGTCAGCGACGTGCCGAACCATGCCCGCGGCTGAGCCGTGCGGCTTCCAGGCGAGGTGGGATGTGTCCCCCTCGCTGGCCTGTGGCTTTCTGTCCTCCCCTCGGCCCGGCCTGGCCAGCCCCATGTCCTTCCGCGTCCCGCAGCGACGGCTGAGCACTTGGAACTCAGCTGGCTCCTCCCGCCGTGTTCGCGGCCGCGACTGCGGGAAACAGCCCACGGGGCTCACCTCGCCAGGAGCCTCTCGGGGAGCAGCCGCCTGGGCCACTCCCTCTCCCCCAGCCCCTCCCGCGGGTTCCGGGGTGTCTGAAATGCTGCAAAGATCGTTTTTAAAGGGTGAAAGTCACGTGCCATATGGGGGTCATCTGTGATTCTGCCGGGAAGCCTTTTCTGCTAGTCCTTTCTTGTGGACGCCAGCTCGCCTGGTTCTGGGTGTGTCTCTTATAAAAGCCACGTACGGGCCGGGCGTCGTGGCCCCTATAGTCCCAGCTGCTCGGGAGGCCGAGGCCGGAGGGTCGCTGGAGCCCAGGAGTTGGAGGCCGCAGTGAGCTGTGATGACGCTGTTGCACTGTAGCCGGGTGACAGAGCGAGACCCTCAGAAAAACGAAACAAACTAGAAAGCCAAGTGCGTGGGGGAGGTTTCCTTGGAATCTGGCGGACGAACGGGCTGCGCGTGCCTTGTGCCCGTCTGTCCTCCATGTCCCTGCTGGTCCCCGGAGATGCGCAAGGCAGACACACATCCCTCCTGCTTTTCCTTCTGGCAGCGGCTGCCTTCACGGTTTCCGAGACCTTCCTTGAACTTGGAAATCGAGAGTGACGTGCTTCCTTCCGACTGCGCTGAGCAGAGTTTGGCGACCTTCACTCACTCTCTCTTGCACTTCTCACTGTTCGTTAGATCTTAATTTTTATACTAGAATTATTATTAAATATTCAGGTTGTTACACTGGAGGCCCTGTGCAGATATGCTAGCGTGATTGTTTGGATTTGGGGGCTGGGCCCATCGCACACTCACCAGGAGTTAGGGTGGCGCGACGGCTGCTCCTGGCCCTGGGGGCGGCTGCCGTGCCAGGACCTCACGTGGTCGTCCCGCCGTCTCCTCCTCTGCTTCAGCCTGAGTGTTCCACGGCCTCCCCGCCAGCCCTGGCCTGGCACTTGGGCCGTGCGTGGGGGCCGGGCCCTGCGGGGCTGTGGCGCCGTCTCACCCGCGCCAGCTGCAGACTCAGGCGGTGACGTTCCCAGCGGGAGCTGCCCGGGGCCCGTCGGCAGGTGCGTGTGGCCCCCCAAGGCCCTCGCCCGTCCCCTCACGTCTCGGCCAGCACCAGCCTGACCGGAGCCCGTGGACATCTGCTCTGCGCGGGGGTGGACAGGCCGGCGCCTGGACGAGACGCCTGACGCCTGTCCCCGGGGCCAGGCTCGCCCGCTGTCTCGGCAGACGCAGCCACGTCAGTCTCGGCAGCCCGGCCGCAGCAGCAGGAGACTCCGGCACAGCCTCAAGGCCGAGGCCCTCGCGACCCAGGACTAGGAGGCTGGGAGCCTCCCTTCTCCCTCCCCGCGTCGCGACATGGCGGCCTCAGCCCCGGTGCTCCTGCCCCTCGGATGTCACCATGCCCTGGTGGCCAGGGAGGGGCAGGCCGCTCCACGTGAGGAGACGCGGGCACTTATGGACAGCGGGCGCCAGGGCACGCCTGGCGGCTGGGTCACCTCTGACATCCTTGTGGTCTGACCGTGTGGACGCAGAAGGCCGGCCCGATTCCCAGGAGCCCACCCCGTACTCCGTGATACCCGCCTGCGTGGTGACCGTGTGTGGTTAGCTCTGCGTAGGGCTCAGTGGGCGGGGCCCCAGGACGTGCTGGAGGCAGCTGGAGCAGCAGGGCGTCGCCACGTCACTCCAGAGGGCGGCGCACCTGCCTCCCGCCAGGCCAGGTGTGTGGGGCCGCACCGCAGCAGGAGGGCCGGCCGGGTAGAGCTTTGGGGAGCCCCATGGCAAGGCCCAGCCCAGGTAGAGCACGAGTGGCCACAGGTGATGAGGAGGGGCCGGCGGGGTGGGGTCGAAGCAGCGACCCTGTGTCCAGACCCCACGGTGGAGTGTGATGCTGTCTCCAGATGCATTTTTCCAGGTCATTAGAAAGACAGATGTTTCCGTGGTTCCCTTTAATAAAACGTCGAAAGTCTTTTTCGTCGCTAATCACAGCACAGATGTTCTTAGGCTGTGGCCCCTCGTCCGTCTAGGACTTAGTCTTAGCGTCATCCCTAGCTGGCTTTAGTAAGCATACAAACGTATGAAATGTCTCAAAGGACTTTACGTGGACCACAGCTTCGGCAGGCGAGGCAGCGTCGAGGCGAAGCCCGGGGAGAAGCTGCCAGACTGTTCCATGCCAGGTTCGTGGTGCCAAACTCCCACGGTGCCCGGCAGAGGCGGTGAATTATCAGCACACCCAGAGCACCTTTTACGGCGTCTGATTGCCGGTTAGTGCCCGCAGGTGAGACGTCGCCGGGCGCGCTGAGAGGCGTAATTTCCCGGACGGTCTGGTGCTGGACGTCACTAACTCACCGCGGCGGGAGGCAGGAAGGCCGAGCTGGCTGAGCAGGAGAGAGTGGCAGCAGCAGAACGTGCCTCTGTGGCGAGGTGGAGACAGCCGCGGCAGACGCTGGCGGGCAGGCGGGCAGCACCCTCACCCCACGCGTGTGCTCTTGGTCAGAGCCGGAGCCCGTGGTCGGCTTGGCAGGTTCACTCAGAAAGCAGCACCCGTGGTTTTGTGGCCGGCGTGTCTCGGGAGCCTGTTCTGGGGGAGCCCCACGGCCGCCAGGTGAGGGTGCTGAGCAGAAGGGCAGGGACAGGCTCGTCCTCCACGCCCGCAAGACGCCTGGTCCAGGGTGCTGAGCCCTCCTGACCCCAGAGGACCCTGCGCAGGGCCGTGTGGACGCTGGCACCAGCGGGAGGCTCGTGCAGCTGCTGTGCGTGGTCGTCTGTGGGGAAGCCCCCGTGGCCGTGCTCTCGGGGCCACAGCTTCAGACGGAGGGCAGGCAGCGAGGGGCCAGGCCTGGGGTGCGGGGAGCAGAGGTCAGTGAAGGGCGCAGGCGTGGCCCCCTCCAGATGCTGCTGGAACTGGGCAGGGTACGGAGAGGGATCCGTGCGGACGAGGGGCTGCGAGGACACAACATCACTTCTTTATTTTTGAAAACACGCCCGGCTGCCGTCTGGTCACGAGAATCTTCAGACAAACCCTTGCGGAGAGACCGGCGTTCTGATGGGCACCAAAGTCACGGGAGATGGCAGAGCCCAAGCAGCTGTCCACCTCGGGAGCGTGACGGTTAAATGCTTCCCGGGTGGGGTCCTGGTACAGAAAAGGCGTGGCGGGAACCCTGGGGAAACGCGGCGGGCTGTGACGGTGGCCGTCCTGACGGGTGTGAGGCGGCGGCTCGCCGTGGCTTCCACTGGCCGCGCCATGGTGACCAGTGACGGAAGCCATCACTTTCCCTGTACTTGTTGGCCGTTTGCGTGTCGTCTTTGGAAAAATGTCTGTTCCGACTCTTTGCTCACTTTTTATCATGACCGTGTTGTTTCTGTGCCGTTGAATATGCAGATGTTTCGCAGATGTTAACATTCTAGACGTCAGCGTCATCCGATACGCGGTTGCAAACGTCTCCTCCCGTTCGCAGGCCGCCTTTCCCTGAGCTGGTTGTCTCTCCGCCGTGTAGAGCTCTGCGGTTTGTCGTGGCCCCGCCATCTCTCTGTGCTTCGTGCCTGTCCTCTGGTGCATGTCACGGCCAAGGCTGGTGTCTGGGAGCTTTTCCTTGCTTTCTCCTGGGAGTTGTACGGTTTCGGGTCTTGTACTACATTCGAGTCTTTATTTTGAGTTAGTTTTGTGAGTGGTGTTAGATAAGGTGCGGTTTCATTGTTTCACGTGTAAATATCCAGTTTTCCCATTTATGTGTCTTCCTGGAGCTCTTGTCAAATCATAGTTGATTGTACACGAGTGAGTTTACTTCTGGGCTCTCTGCTTTGTTCCCTTGGTCGATGGCTCTTATTTTTATGCCCATAGCCTGCTGCTCTGATTACCATGGCCTTGTAGTGTAGTTTGAAATCAGGAAGTGAGATGGGGTCTTGCTGTGTTGCCCAGGCAGGTCTTGAACTCCTGGCCTCAAGCGATCCTCCCACCTCGGCCTCCAGAGTCACAGGGACTACAGGTGTGAGCCACCGCACCTGGCCATTGCCTCCAGCTTTGTTCTTTCTCAAGATTACATTGGATATTGAGGGTCTTTTGTGGTTCCAAGTAAATTTTAGGATTGTTTTTTCTGTTTCTGTGACAAATGCAAGTGGAGTTTTGATAGGGATTGCGTGGAATCCGCAGGTCACTTTGGGTGGTGTGGACGTTAGATGACAGGTGCCGGCGAGGACGCGGAGCCCCGCGCACGGTTGGCGGGGGCGTAAACTAGCAGCCACTACGGAGAACAGAATGGAGGTTCCTCAAAAACTGAAGGTAGAACTACCATCCGGCCCAGCAGTCCCATGGCTGGCGTCTATCCAAAGGAAAGAAAGCCAGTCTGTGGAAGGGACGTCTGCACCCCGCGTTTGCCGTAGCACTGTTCACGGTGGCCAGGACACGGAATCGGCCCCCGGTGTGGTGTGTGCACATGGTGGGACACGTTCAGCCATACAAGGATGAGGTCCTGTCGTTGGCAGCAATACGGATAGAGCTGGAAGTTACCATGTTAGGTGGAATAAGCCAGACGCAGAGACGTGTCTCGTGTTCTCGCGCGTGTGGGAGTGAAGGAGGGTGACCGCGGGGAAGTGGGGAGCAGAACGGTGGAGCGGGAGGGAGCTGGGGGGAGACCGGCGGACGGGCGCGCAGTCACGGCCCGCGGGAAGCACCGTGCTGTGCCCCGCGGACGGCAGGTGAGCAGAGTCAAAGACGATCCGTTGTATATTTTCAGAAACCCAGGAGGGAGGGTTTCAGATGTTCCCAGCACGACGAATCATACGTGTTTGAGGTTGTGGATAAGCCAGGCCCCTGACTTGACCATCACACTCTGCGGACGTGTCTCGAACCGTCACTCTGTGTCCCGTAAATACGAGCAATTATCATGTGCCAACTAAAAATAAAAGGAAAATTAAAAAAAAAATGAAGACGAGGATGCGAACAGACAGGAAAAATTCCAACAGGCTGGGTGTCGAGTTAGCGGCGTGGCCTCAACAGTGACGGGGACGCCATCCTGCTTGCACAGCTTTGCTGTAAGTCTTAGGGTTTTTAAAGTAAAAATTTAAAGACAAATATATGCAACTTTATGCATATAAATTAATGACCTGAGACGAAATGATTAAATTCCTTCAAAGACATAGATTACCAAAGTGACAGAGGAAGAACTGAAAATTGTAAATAGCTCTGAAAATTTAGGCAGTTAAAACAAACAAACAAAAAATACCTTCCTGCTAAGAACGCTCCGGGCCGAAAGACTTCAGCGATGAGTTCCGTGGGATGGCCGAGGAAGAAATGCTGCAACTCCCACCCACATCCGGGGACGGGGACCTTCCCGCGCCTTCTCAGGAGGCCGCGGGGACGAGGACGTTTCAAGAAGAGGCAGTTACGGAGCAGTGTTCTTCACGAGCGCACACAGAACGTTCTTAAGGGGTTATTAGCACGAACCCGGCAGTACGTAAAAAGTGTAACGTGTCAACCGAGTGCGATTTCACCCAGAATGCAGGGTTGGCCGAGCGTTAATAAACTGAGGTAATTCACCAAGTTACCAGATTAAAGGAGAAAGCTATAAAATAATAGGATCATTTCAGTAGACGTAGAAAAGCATTTGAGGAAACTAAACACTCATGCATGATCGACAAAGACGATTTCTCAACAAACGGGGCCTGGAGGGAAACTTCCTCAGCCTGACAAGACGACGGCGTGAACCACCTACGGCTGAGTCGGGCCTCGTGGTGAAGCCTGAGCACGTCTCCCCCGAGATGGGCGGTCAGGCGGGCGGCCCAGCGCCCACCCACATCACGGGCGTCCGACGGTGCGTGGAAGGTCTCAGCTTGTGCAGTAAAAGAAGAAGAAGAAACGGAAGCCGTGAAGATTAGAACAGAAGCAGAGCGATCCGTGTGCGTACGCTACGTGTGGAACGTCACAGGCCCTCAGCTCACGGGGACTGAACCACGCCGCAGGCTTAAGGCGCTGGCAGCGTCAGCTGTGTTCTTACAGGCTGGTGGAAACGATTGGAAGACGACATTTTTAAAATGCAGCATTCATAATGATATCCGAAACCACAAAACAGGAAATTTTAACAAAAGAAGTACAAGACTTACACACTGAAAGCAGGCCGGTGTTGCCGAGAGGAGGACAAAGGCGTGTGAGCTACACCACGCTCGTGAACTCAGGCCCAGCATTACTAAACTGTCCTGTTCCCAGCTGGTCCAGAGATTTCATGAAACCCCAGGCATAATCCCTGAGGACTTTTTTCAGCAACTGATAAACTGACTTTTAGATGTACACGGACATGCCAAGGACCCAAACAGCCGAATGACACTGAGTAGGAACGAGGTAGGAGTCACTCTGCCCGACTCCCAGACGCACTGTGGAACTGCGGTCACGGAGACCGTGACGTGGGCAGGAGGGGACAGGTAACTGTGTCGACAGAGCAGGTTAAAGGGGGCAGAAGTCGTCCCACGCTGACATCACCGACAGGGCTTTTGGACAATCACCGAGTCAATTCAACCGAGAGAGAGAAGCCTCCGCAAAACCTGCCGGACACCCAGAAATCCACCTGGGGTAAACGCGCCATGACCCCTCCGCCGTGCCGTACGCAAAACCGATTTGAGACTGGTTGCAAGCATAAAAGCCCTCGAACATAGCGTAGAATATTTTTGCATTCTTGCGGTAGGCAAAGATCTCTCATGACACAGAAAACATTAATCATGAAAGAAAAGAGTAGATAAATCGAACTTCATCAAAATTTAAAATTTCTATTCTTCTAAAGACACCATTGAGAAAATAGCAAGGCACAGATTAGGAGAAAAATATTCATAATACCATTATATGTGACAAAGAACCTGTATCTGGAATACATAAAGAATTCATAAAGTTCAATAATAAAGACAATTTGATTTTTAAAATAAGGAAAGGATTTTAGCAGATGCTTCACAAAAGAAAATATGCAAATGGCTATTAAAAGCACTTGAAAGA
>NW_012148284.1:13184-13486 GCF_000956105.1 Propithecus coquereli | reverse complement strand
ACATAAACACTCAATAACTGTTTTTGTTGTCATAGTAGTAATCATAGTAATAGTGTAGAATAAGAATGTAATTTTAAGATGTCATGGACATTAGCATCAGTAGTAACACTGATAATGAAAACAAGAGTAGACATATAAAAATTAATTTAAATGCCTATCTCTGCCCCTTCTTATAGGTGAACTTAATGAAAGGAGCGTAAGAAAAAAATTTATCTAATTCTCACTAAATAGAGAAATTCTTTCAGCAACATATTGCATGTACTTCTTCAGTGCAAGTAAGGCAGAATTCATAGACACCAAAA
>NW_012148284.1:9220-9988 GCF_000956105.1 Propithecus coquereli | reverse complement strand
AGCAGACCAAAAGAAATCAGATTTGGATAATCTAAAGAAGACTCAAACAATACATAAACAGTACAATTTCTTTTATTGAATAAATATGCCAACTTCTCTCAGGACTTGTTTGTCTAAAAAATTGTTTTTGTCTAATATTTGAGGAAAAAGGCTAAATAATGAGTTCTATCTTGATTTATTTTCTGTAAGCATATAGCGTTAATTAACATGCTTCTGATTTCCATTTTTTGCTGTTCAAAATCAGCAGACAGGATAAATGTGGCCTTTTTCCAGCAATTGTCTTTTTCCTTTTGCTGAATTTGGAAATTTATCATTGTTCCTGGTGCTCTTCAGTTTTTACTATGATGTGCTTATGCGTGGATTTATTTTATCTTTTAAGATCTTGACTGATGTTGATTAGACTTCTTAAATGTGTAGATTGGTGTCTCATTATCAGTAGATTGAAAAAGTCATAGCCATTAATTCCTGAGTCTCCTCCTTTCTCTCTTCTGCCCCTTTCTCTCCTCACCATTTCTGGAGTGCTACCTTGAGGCATTTGAAACTGCTTCATGGTTTTTGTTTTTGTTTTTGTTTTTTTATTTCAGCAAATTATGCGTGTACAGATGTTTAGGTTACGTGTGTTGCCCTTGGTTCCCCTCCCCCTGCGGAAGTCCGTGTTTCAAATATGTCCATGCTTCGGGTAGTGCGCATTGCCCTCCTTGTGTATACAAATACCCCTCCCCTCCTCCCTCCTCCCCCCTCCTCCCGCCGCCCTCCCCCTTCCCCAGC
>NW_012148284.1:5991-6520 GCF_000956105.1 Propithecus coquereli | reverse complement strand
GTTTAAATGCATTCTTGATAGTAATATGCTCTATAAACGTTATATTTATTATTTGTCCTATGATTTTGCTTCAACTAGTCCCTCTGCTTTTTTTTACTAACAGACTTAATTTTTTAGAAAAGTTTTAGATTACAGAAACAATTGAGCAGAAATTTTTTGTTCTGTAAGTACAAACAGTTCCTTATATACTTCCAATTTTTGGCAATTATAAATAAAAGTGCTACAAAATTCGTGTTTTTATAGTGTTTTGTCCTGCCAAACCTGCTGCTGGAATTGTCCCCAAAGCAGCGGCAGCAGGCGAGTTCCCTCCCACAAGGGGGTGCCCAAACCGGCCCCAGATGAAAGGAGCACTAAACGCCTGGGTGATCAGTCTAAAGCAGCGGTCCCCAGTCTTTTCGGTACCAGGGACGGGTTTCACGGAAGACAGTTTTTCCACAGACGGGGGGGAGGGGGAGGCGGGGCCGGCCGGGCCCTGAGGGAGAGGAGGGTGGTGGCGGGCTGCCGGTTTGAGGGCCTGTGGTTTAAAAGA
>NW_012148284.1:2837-3460 GCF_000956105.1 Propithecus coquereli | reverse complement strand
TTCTGAGACAGGGTTTTGCTCTGTTGCCTGAACTAGAGTGCCATGGCATCAGCCTAGCTCACAGCAACCTCAAACTCCTGGGCTCAAGCGATGCTCCTGCCTCAGCCTCCCAAGTAGCTGGGACTACGGGTGCTCACCACCATGCCCGGCTAATTTTTTTGTTTGTTTCTATTTTTAGTTGCATGACTAATTTTTTCTATTTTTAGTAGAGACAGGGTCTTGCTCTTGCTCAGGCTGGTCTTGAACAGCTGACCTCCACTGATCCTCCTGTCTCGGCCTCCCAGAGTGCTAGGATTACAGGCATGAGCCATCACGCCTGGCCTCATATTGTATTTTTCAAGGAAGGATGAGTTCAAAATTTCAAAAGATTTGGATTTATGTAAATAGGCAGTATGGAAGGTAGTCAGGGGTTTTCTACATATGTATACACTTGCCCATTTATTCCTGTTACAAAATATGTTACCTAAATACACCCAACTAAGATGAAATTTCAAAGAAATGCATATTTAGAACATGGCTATAACTTTACATACTTGTATGTATGACTTACATCAATTTTTCCATCCTCATATTATTTCTCATTCTCACTATAGCAATGATTTTTCCAGCCTCATGTTATTTCA
>NW_012148284.1:1980-2787 GCF_000956105.1 Propithecus coquereli | reverse complement strand
AATTTTTTTGTTTGTTTCTACTTTTAGTTGCATGGCTAATTTTTTCTATTTTTAGTAGAGACAAGGTCTTGCTCTTGCTCAGGCTGGTCTTGAACAGCTGACCTCAACTGATCCTCCTGTCTCGGCCTCCCAGAGTGCTAGGATTACAGGCATGAGCCATCGCGCCTGGCCTCATATTGTATTTTTCAAGGAAGGGTGAGTTCAAAATTTCAAAAGATTTGGATTTATGTAAATAG
The DNA here is from genome assembly GCF_000956105.1 of Propithecus coquereli. Taxonomy (NCBI): domain Eukaryota; kingdom Metazoa; phylum Chordata; class Mammalia; order Primates; family Indriidae; genus Propithecus; species Propithecus coquereli. Next base: position 2,551 of record NW_012148284.1, on the reverse strand, counting down.
GCAGTATGGAAGGAAGTCAGGGTTTTTCTACATATGCATACACTTGCCCATTTATTCCTGTTACAAAATATGCTACCCTAAATACACCCAACTGAGATGAAATTTCAAAGAAATGCATATTTAGAACATGGCTATAACATTTATGTAGCCGTATATATGACTTACATCAATTTTTCCATCCTCATATTATTTCTCATTCTCACTATAGCAATGATTTTTCCAGCCTCATGTTATTTCATATTATCTGTCTCTTCATTCCTCCCTCCTTTCTCTTTCCACAAAAAACCCTTTCATGATTCTGAAGCTAATGTTACTTGTGGTCATGCTTGTCCAAATGATAATGACACTAATGTGACAGAATGGTAGTGGTCACCCACATCCACTCTTGTAAATGTCAGTGTTGATTTCACTGTCTTCTGTTAAGCTAAACCTATTGTTTCTTGGTCCTGATACACATATTTGATTTCCAATATCTTGTGTAGTACAATTTGATTATTTTTCTCAGAAGTGGCTTTCTCCTTTCCCAGAATCTGTAAGAATCATTATAAAAACAACAAAAGTGATCTGGGTG
>NW_012148284.1:0-714 GCF_000956105.1 Propithecus coquereli | reverse complement strand
GTTTTCTTTGATGATTAAAAATCTTGGAGAGACTGTATCTAAATATAGGTGTGATATGCAGTGTGGGGCATAGGTTTGAAGTTAGATAGAGAGCCCCACTGGAGTTTTCTTTGATGATTAAAAATCTTGGAGAGACTGTATCTAAATATAGGTGTGATATGCAGTGTGGGGCACAGGTTTGAAGTTAGATAGAGAGCCATTGGGAGAATGGTATGTAAGAGATTAGCGCAGTTATTAAACGAGTTGTTATTTATAAAATACTTTGAAGAGTGCATGGCGTACAATAAGTATTTGTTGGTGCTTGTTACGTATATGAACACATGTGTAAATGCAAACAACTCAGAAGACTTTTTGACTTACATTCATACTTCCCACTAATAAGTTGCAAAAAATGTTATACAAATAATGAGAACGTTTGCCCTTTCTGTTCCATGGTACAAAAAGCACACAAAATGTCAGAAGCATTTTTTTCCAACAGTTTCTTCTTTATCAAATAGAGATCATATTGGTATTTTCTGAATGAGGAAATATCTTTTCTACAGAAAGATGTAATTCCCAACATTCTCAAGTCAGTTGTGAATTTCCCTCATCAGCAGTAGTGGTGCCTTTGACAGGAACCGGTGGTGATGAAGCTTTTGATAGCAGATGTGATTGGAAATACTACTTCAGCAACCACCACAGGAGATAATTTGTAAGAGAATCAAAAGACCTATT
>NW_012148283.1:15964-16234 GCF_000956105.1 Propithecus coquereli | reverse complement strand
AGAGGTCATTGATTTCTTCTTTGGTGGGTGCAGACTTTGGGCAGATGACAGAACTTCAGAGAACACCTTCATCCTGTGCTTTGGGAGAGACAGGAGGGGAAGGAAGGTCAGAGAGACCTTGAGGCTTCTTCAGTTTAGCATGTCGAAGTGCCATATTTTGGGGTATCAGTTTCTGTGCCCCAACAATTGCATATAAAAATAATGATAATATGTTGGCCGGGAGCGGTGGCTCACGCCAGTAATCCTAGCTCTCTGGGAGGCCGAGGCGGG
>NW_012148283.1:10889-13079 GCF_000956105.1 Propithecus coquereli | reverse complement strand
ATAAAAACCTGACAAGGCTCCTGTGCAGTTTTTCTTTGCAAATATTTATTTATACAGTTTGAGCATTCCAAGTCCTGAAATCTGAAATCCAAAATGTTCCCAAATCTGAAACTTTTTGAGCACCAACATGATGCCACAAGTGGAAAATTCCACGTATTTTCCTTCTTGTTTTATTTTTTTAGGGAAAAGGGAGCAGGGGCATGGGAAAAGTGTGAGAGAGGGAAGGGGGAGCACAAAAAATTCCACACTTGACCTCATGCAATGGGTCATACTCAGAACGCCACACAGTTTATTCAGCATCCTAAAGGGAAAAAAACTCTGCCAGTCACCTTCAGCTTCCACATATCTTTCCTGAACATGCCCAGATTCCCCCGTCCCTCACGAGCATGTCCACAATGTGTAATAAAATGGCATGTGTGTAGAACAAACACACTAACAGCAGGTTCCCCGCGATGCCCCACATGGGGCCACACCATAAATGCATTACTCACTGCCTTTTTTTTTCTTGTTTTCTGCTCTGTGGTATAAAGATATTGTTGAAAAATGTCAAAAAAGCCTGAAGATATCCATATAGGTAACAGTGATAAGACAAAGAGGAAACACTTGTGTTTATCTTAGCATGGAAAGTACATCTGTGGGAGAAACTGGACAGTGATGCATGTATGAAATGTCTCACAGCAGAGTAGTATGGTGTGGAATGACCACCATATAGAACCTGAAGAAACAGAAGGATAAAATATTGAAGTTCTATGCTGAAAGTGATGAACAGAAGTTAATGAAAAATAGAGACATCCTACATAAAGGTAAAAATGAAGATCTTGGTCATGCATTGAAAGAGTTGATCCATCAGCATCAGAATGAACATATGCCATTTAATGGTATGCTGATCATGAAACAAGCAAAAATCTATCACAAAGAACTGAAAATTGAAGGGACCTGTGAATATTCAACAGGCTGGTTACAGAAATGTAAGAAAAGACATGGCATTAAATTTTTAAAGGTTTGTGATGATAAAGCATCTGCTGATCACTAATCAGAGAAATTTATTGATGATTTTGTCAAGGTCATTGATGATGAAAATCTGACACCGTAACAAGTCTATAATACTGATGAAACTTCACTGTTTGGCATTGTTATCCCAAATAGACACTGACTACAGCCAGTGAGACAGCCCCTATAGAAATGAAGGATGCCAAGGACAGATTAACTGTGCTGGGACGTGCTAATGCAGCAGGCATGCATAAGTGTAAACTTGCTGTGATCGGCAAAAGTTTGTGTCCTTGCTGCTTTAAAGGAATAAATTTTTTACCAATCTATTATTATGCTAATAAAAAGGCATGGATCACCAGGGACATCTTTTCTGATTGGTTTCGTGAACGTTTTGTACCAGTGGCTTGTATTCAGTACAGAGAAGCTAGACTGAATGACAGTAGCAAGATTTGTTATTTCCTGACAACTGTTCTGCTTATCCTCCAGCTGAAATTCTCATCACAAATGTTTATGCCATATACTTTCCCCCAAATGTGATCTCATTAATTCAGCCATGTGATCAGGGTATCCTCGGATCTATGTCAAGAGTAAATATAATAACACTTTCTCAAACGGCATGCTAGCAGCTATGAACAGAGAGGTGTGTGTGTGGAAGGTTTTCAAAAGGAGTTTAGGTTGAAGGATGCCATTGTTGCCAACACTTGGAACACAGTGACTAAAGACACGGTTACGCATGCCTGGAACAACTTCTGGCCTGTGACTGTGTTCATTGAAAGTGATGAACAAGGTGGTGACTTTGAAAAATTCTATATGTCAAGTGAGAAAAAAAAATGATGCATGACCTCCGTACATATGCAAAAAGTGTATCTTCACAGTCTGTTAGTAAGCTGGAAAAAAGAGGATATTGAAGTTTTTAACATCTATCTATAATGAGGCTCCAGTCATTTGTTCATTGATTGATGGTGAAATAGTTCTGAATCAAGGTGATTGGGATAATAGTGTCAATGCAGATGACATTGTTAACACTACAGGAAAAAGTGCCTACAGTTGACATGGTGAAAATGTGTGATGAACTTATTGAAGGACTACAATAGTGGCATTCATAACATAACAAGAAATTATATTAGTTTGTAAAACCAAAGAGAGACTTCTAAGACAAAAAATGACTCTGGAGAAAACATTTAGAAAAGCCATCCAGCA
>NW_012148283.1:7384-7974 GCF_000956105.1 Propithecus coquereli | reverse complement strand
CTACTTAATGCATTATAGTTGCATAAATGGGCAAGATTTTTGGGTAGTTTTTTTATTTTTTTACATCAGAAAATAGTATGTACTTTGGATTTTGGAGACTACTTTTTTGTAGTTTCTTTATTTTTTTCCCCCAAATGGAAATGTTTTTAATTGTTTTTGCTGATTATAAAAGTAATTCATGATCATGAAAAAGAAAAGAATAGAGAAGAATATAAGGTATATAAAGTGAAACTCCCCCCAGATGCTACTTTCCAGGAATACGTAGTTTTAAAAAATGTCATTTTTTTTTTAGATCTTTAATGTAGAGCTTTTCATCTGTCTGTCCATACATTCATCCTTCTACACCATCTTTCAATATTGAAGAGAGAGTTGGGGAGGGGCAGAAGGGAGTGGATTCTTGTTCTTAGGGAGAGGAAGACTCCCACACAGTCCATAATCAGGGCACTATTCAGGCTGACCTGGGAGCCAAGGATGGAAGCCCTGTTGTGTGGGGTTGGCATAGCTAGGGGCTCGGAGTTTGGATCTCTATATCCTCATTTCATCTTGGTTTCTTTTTTTGTTTTGTTTTTCGGTTTTTTTTTTTTTTTTTT
>NW_012148283.1:6684-7334 GCF_000956105.1 Propithecus coquereli | reverse complement strand
GATGAACTTATTGAAGGACTACAATAGTGGCATTCATAACATAACAAGAAATTATATTAGTTTGTAAAACCAAAGAGAGACTTCTAAGACAAAAATGGTTGTTTATGGTGCAAATGACTCTGGAGAAAACATTTAGAAAAGCCATCCAGCAGAATGCCTCCCCATGCCTAGAAGACCCACTTTCTGATCCCTCCACTGATTCTGATGTTTATTCTCACCTAAAAAAAATACAATACAGTGCACAGTAATGTTATAATCACAACACAGCATCGTAGGCAGAGACCAAAAGCCTGCCTTTCTTTGTTTTTGCTGTTGTCTAAAAGCTGATACAGGTGATGCTGTATTCTGGCAATGTTCCTGGGTTGCATAGTTACCCTGAATACATTATTTTTTCACTGTATTAATGGTATGTCATATTTTTTACTGTTAAGTACTTATGTGTAAATAAATGTAAGAAAATGATCACTTATCAGTAGCATATGAATTCAGAGTCAGGAATGATGGTGATGCCAGACAACCACAGATTGCATGCGTGGCCGAGATGGTGACACCTTTGCTTTCTGATGGTTCAACATATACAAATTTTGTTTCATGTACAAAATTATTAAAAATATTGTGTCGGCTGGGCGCAGTGGCTCACGCCTGTAATC
>NW_012148283.1:3321-3721 GCF_000956105.1 Propithecus coquereli | reverse complement strand
AAAGCCCATCTTTTAGAAACAAATATCCGGTTGCCATGGAGACACTCAAGGTGGATGAAGGATGGATTAATCAAAATACAGTAAATCCTTTTTACAAGCATCCTAAGAAATCTAGTGTGAAGAGAATCCTCTGGTCTGTCTCCCCTTATTCTCTCCTCCGTCACACAGGAAATCCACCATGGATGTGTAATGACACATATTTATTATACTGAGTTCTATGTACACACTAGTGAATGACACTCTCCCTTGCTTGAAAGGTACTGTCATACAAGCACACAATGGCTCTCCAAACATTTTTTAAAAAACAAGTTTTGAAATTTAAGAAAAAAAAATTATCTTCTGCTCTCTGCAACAAAAAGAAAAAAAAGAATAGTTAGAAACAGCCTCTAAAAATTGTGAT
>NW_012148283.1:0-356 GCF_000956105.1 Propithecus coquereli | reverse complement strand
AATCATAATAAGAACTCACTAGAATAGTTAAGAAATCACTAGGATTTAATAACTTGTTATAAAATAGTTATACATCTTACTTTCATAGACAATACGTTTTTTTATGACAGTGTCAATGCCTACTTGTGCCGGTGTCTTATTTTCTAAAGAAACACACAGTTTTAATTATGCCGTCATATACCTTTCATAAACTTTGGTTTAGCTCTAAAATTCTCCATTGGTAATTACTACCACAAAGTTAAATTTGAGAGCTACAAAAGATATGGAAATGTGTCCAGAAAATTATTATAGCAAATGTATTGCAATACTTCAACTAGAAAAATAGAAGTATAGATTTTAGATATCAACTAAAGGTT
>NW_012148282.1:7405-8142 GCF_000956105.1 Propithecus coquereli | reverse complement strand
TAAGTAACTTAATCCTGAAAAATATAAGGATCTTAGAGAATTTTTAAACAATTCACTCCATAGTTATAATACACAGATCTAGAAATTTAGTTCTATCTTCCATATCCACATATTATACATTCTTATTATTTTTTTTATGTCATTGGAGTTTAAGTTTCTTTGTGCCTTATGGTTTTCTTTGCTTATCATTTCTTCTTGGTTTTAAGACTCCCTGGAATTAGTCCTTCTTGAAATAGTCCTTCAGAAATGTCTTTAGTTATGGAATCTTACATTTTTTTCGTTTGAAAATGTTGTAATTTTGTTTGCATTTTTGACAAGTTAGTTGGGTTTACTATTCTAAGTCAGCAACTGTTTCTTTCCATCACTTTAAAGTTATTATTGTAACCTTGTTGTAATATCTTCAAAATACCATTTCTGCTCTTGAAAGTTAATATAATGTTCATTGCTTTGAGGCAGTCTACTTTTTATGGCTATGTTTAAGACCTTATTTTACATTCTAAAAGCACAGAATAACTGGGTGGGTGCGGGATCTTCAAAAATTCATCCTGATTTTGATTCACTGTATTCCCTGACTGTGATTTCATGTCATCTTTTCAGGAAAGTTCTAAACCACTATGACTTCAAATATTTTGACTCTATTCTCTATATTATTTCCTTCTGGAAATCTTATTAGATCTACGGTAGTCATTATCAGTCTGCTTTCTATACTTCTCTTCATATCTCTGTGCTGCATTCTA
>NW_012148282.1:6930-7355 GCF_000956105.1 Propithecus coquereli | reverse complement strand
TCATAAATCAAATTTACATAAAGATGTGGTTCAATTTTTGATTACTTTCTCGTATTCCATTGGTCTCCTTTTTTCAGTTTGTGTCAACAATGTTGTCTCACTTATTATACCTTTATAAAAAGCCTTAATATATATTACGTGTCCCTTATCTGATTTTTTTAAGAGATATCTTCTAACTTCTCATCTATATTCATTTGATAATCAGCTTTTCTAATTCCATGGAAAACTCTTTTGAAATTATTATTGGAATTAGATTGAATGTATACATTAATTTGGGGAGAATTGACATTTTAAGATGTTGAGACCTTTTATTTGTAAACATAGCATATCTCTCCATTTATTTAGGTCTTTGTTTATGCCTAATAATGAAGTTTTAAATTCATTAAAGGTCATGTACCTTTTTCATTAATTTTATTCTCATGCAG
>NW_012148282.1:5146-5439 GCF_000956105.1 Propithecus coquereli | reverse complement strand
AAGTGGACAAAAGACATGAACAGGCATTTTTCAAAAGAAGAGAAACAAGTGACCAAGAAACATATGACAAGATTCTCAACATCAGTAATCATCAGGGAAATTAAAATTAAAATCTCAATGAGCTACTACCACCTTACCCTTGTCAGAATCGTCATTATTAAAAAGTCAAAAAACAATAAATGTTGGCTTGGATGTAGTGAAAAGGGAACTCTTATATACTGTTGGGGGGAATATAAATTAGTACAACCTCTATGGAAAACAGTTTGGAGATTTCTCAAAGAATTAAAATTAGA
>NW_012148282.1:3829-4499 GCF_000956105.1 Propithecus coquereli | reverse complement strand
CTAGATATTTTAACAAGTATAAGTAACTTAATCCTGAAAAATATAAGGATCTTAGAGAATTTTTAAACAATTCACTCCATAGTTATAATACACAGGTCTAGAAATTTAGTTCTATCTTCCATATCCACATATTATACATTCTTATTATTTTTTTATGTCATTGGAGTTTAAGTTTCTTTGTGCCTTATGGTTTTCTTTGCTTATCATTTCTTCTTGATTTTAAGACTCCCTGGAATTAGTCCTTCTTGAAATAGTCCTTCAGAAATGTCTTTAGTTATGGAATCTTTCATTTTTTTCATTTGAAAATGTTGTAATTTTGTTTGCATTTTTGACAAGTTAGTTGGGTTTACTATTCTAAGTCAGCAACTATTTCTTTCCATCACTTTAAAGTTATTATTGTAACCTTGTTGTAATATCTTCAAAATACTATTTCTGCTCTTGAAAGTTAATATAATGTTCATTTCTTTGAGGCAGTCTACTTTTTCTGGCTATGTTTAAGACCTTATTTTACATTCTAAAAGCACAGAATAACTGAGTGGGTGCGGGATCTTCAAAAATTCATCCTGATTTTGATTCACTGTATTCCCTGACTGTGATTTCATGTCACCTTTTCAGGAAAGTTCTAAACCACTATGACTTCAAATATTTTGACTCTATTCTCTATATTATT
>NW_012148282.1:1941-2299 GCF_000956105.1 Propithecus coquereli | reverse complement strand
ATGTCTTTTATAAGCAGCTTATAAGTGAATACTGTTTTATTTATCTGGCATGACAACTTTTGTCATTTAACTATCAAAACTAGTCTATATTTAGAGAGATAGTTACTATATTGAAGTTTTTATAACATCTTATTTTATGTGGTTTTGTCCTATTTTTATTCTTTTCTGACTTCTTCAGGGTTTAGTATTTTAGAATTTTTATTACACTTATTCTTCTGCATATTTGGGAGTCATATCATCCATTTCAAATCTTAGTGACTATTCTAGATATTTTAACAAGTATAAGTAACTTAATCCTGAAAAATATAAGGATCTTAGAGAATTTTTAAACAATTCACTCCATAGTTATAATACACAG
>NW_012148282.1:0-293 GCF_000956105.1 Propithecus coquereli | reverse complement strand
TCTGGAATTATTATGTAATTTTGTTAAACTGAAATTTTTGTTTTTATAGTGAGATACTCTTTATTTCTAACAATGTCCTCCCGCTTAGTATTTATTTTCTTTTATGTCCAGAAAGCTACCCTTTATTTTATTTAGTAAATGCTTAGAAACTTTTCAATAATTTTTTGCTTAACCCTTCTGTTTTACTTTGATTTAAGTATGTCTTTTATAAGCAGCTTATAAGTGAATACTGTTTTATTTATCTGGCATGACAACTTTTGTCATTTAACTATCAAAACTAGTCTATATTTAGA
>NW_012148281.1:52544-53904 GCF_000956105.1 Propithecus coquereli | reverse complement strand
CTGGGGCAGAACGAGGGGCTCGTCCCCTGGCAGGACCCCCAGGGATCTCTCAGTCCCACCAGCCCCTGCCCTCGTCCCAGATGGGGCCATGGGAGCCAGGCAGTGGCTGCGATGTCCCCGAGGCCCCCGGTGTGGGGATCAGACCGTCTCCCCTGAGCTCCAGACCCTTCCCAGCCTGCCCCTCCCCCACTGTCACTGAACCTTCAGGGCCCCCGTCTCCCCCCAGGAACCCCTGTTCTCACAGAGCTTTTCTTCCTGGACGTCGGCAGCTGGGCTGGACCTGGGGGAGGACACGGGGTGTGAGGGGCGGTGAGGGGGCCGCGGGCGGGTGGAGTCTGGGGTCTTGGGGCAGAATTACCTCTCGCGCAGGCCTGTGTCCTTGGGCTCTGGCTCCGCAGCCCCCGCAGGACGCGGGAGGTCAGCCTCCCTCTGGGCTGGGAGAACATGCACAGTCTCAGCCCCGGGCAGGTCGGAACCCCCCGCCCTGCGCGTGCAGCCGGAGAGGAAAGGGGGAACCTGGAGACCCTCCTGCATAGACGCTGCACAGCCTGCGCGAGGCAGAGAAAGCTCAGCGAACGCTGACACTTGCGCACGTGCCGACGCTGCGAGCTGCTTTCCTGCGGGTTCTGACTGGAAACTGCGGGAGCAGGTTCTCCGAGCTGACTTTGCCCGTCTGTCTGCTCTCCCTGTGGCTGGTGCCCGAGCCCACCCTCGGTTGCCCCTGCGTCCCCCACTCCCCGCTCACCCGATGACCTGTGTTTGCTCCAACGCCGGTGTCGGAGGAGGAGGAAGAGGAGGAAGAAGAGCAGGAGGACGAAGGCCACCGACACTCCGATCAGAACCTCCAGGAACCTTCCCGGACCTTGAGCACAAGTGACGTCAGGAGTGAGGAATGACGTCATCAACTGAGCACCTACTGTGTGCAGGCAGGGGCCGGGTCTCTGCATCCATCACCTCCAGCCCTCACCAGACGTGCAACTTGGGATCGCCCCCACCCCCACCCATTTCACAGTGGAGGAAACAGGCCCAGAGAGGTGAGCCCCTTGCCCCAGGGTGCCCAGCCAGGAGGCAGCAGAGCTGGAAAGTGACCCCGGGGAGGTGACTTTCAGCCGTTCCCTCTTCCAGACCTGACCCGAGGCGAAGGGACAGAGCCTGCACGCCCCGCAGCCCTGCTCCCCTCCCTGCACAGCGTGGCCGTTGTGGCAGCGGGTGGGACAGGCCACTGCAGGAGGGGGTCCTGCAGGCTTCCCTGGGAGGCTTCCTCTCCCAGGAGGCCGCAGCAGAAGCCAGAACTGGAGGGAGCTTCACCCTCGGGGCCGGGCCTCTCCCCTTTACACTTAGAGAAACTGAGGCCCAGACA
>NW_012148281.1:50503-51174 GCF_000956105.1 Propithecus coquereli | reverse complement strand
CAGGACAGGGCCCTGCGGGCTGAGCAGGGAGGGCTTCCTAGACACACCTGGAGGGAAGGACACGCCGTGGGCTGCAGGGCTGGTTCCTCCCAACACCTCCCCTGTCCCGTCCTGGCCATGCAGGTCCCACTGTCTCTCACAGTCTGGGCATGTGGCCCCAGGAGCCGTTGTTCCCTCAACGCCCCTCCCACCTCAGGCTCCCCTGGAAGCAAGGCTCACAGTGACATCTTTGTGATCTAAAGAAATGAACAGTGTAGGATGAAATCTCTTTACCTGAGACCAGTAGCTCCAGGGGGTCACTGGGTTCCGACCACAGCCATGGGGAGTTCCTCAAATAGCCATAGCATCTGAACGTCCACCTGTGGCTGGGGGTCACGGGGCCCATGTGGAACAGGGCCTGGTACTGCCTGTAGGAGGTTTTCTGTGAGTCCCGGGTCCAGGAGAGCTTGTGTTCTCCTTCCTCGATCAGAATGAAGCTGCGAAATCCCTCCTGTGAGCCACACTGGAGGGTCACGTTCCCTCCTGTGGTCACGACAGGGCTCGGCAGGGCTGAGAGGGTGGGTTTACTATGATAGGATCCTAGGAGAGAAGGAGGCAGCGTGTTCAATGGGGCTCACACCTCCCACATCACCCCCAGGGCTGGGCCGTGATAAGGAGACACCCCTGAGAGC
>NW_012148281.1:36335-37788 GCF_000956105.1 Propithecus coquereli | reverse complement strand
AAAATATTCTTTTTTCTAATATATAATAACATTTAACTAATACTTGCCTTTTTGGGTTATTTTATTTTCATATTGTTAAAAACATTCATAAATAATAATTGTATATATTTATCGAGTACAATGAGATGTTTGTAAATGTTTCCATTTGCAGCTGTGTCCAGGCGGGGTCCTTCCAGAGACTTGCCCTGGGCAGTCTTGTTATCCATTGTTGGAAAGACACCCACACAAGCTCCCGCCCCCTAGTGGTGAGCAGGGTAATTTTAGTTTTAATCTGAGTGGTGAGAGCGCCTCTGACCCTGTAAATGGGGTGGAATGATAGACACATCCCAGCCCACAGTGGGCTCGGGGCTCTCCTGTCCTGTGTGCGAGACTGCATGGAGTGCAAATGAGAGTCCGTGCGGCCATGTGTGTGTGAGCATGTGTGTATAGGTGTGGCTGGTGGGGTCAGCTCTCTGCCTTCTCCCAGCCACACCTCCCCTGAGCCCCTCCTCGTTCATCCCTGACACACTCGCTCCATCAGGAAACACTGACACCAGCTCTAAGTCCTAAGGGGAACAAGCTCAGGGGACTAATGTGCAGCGTGGGTGGCTAATGGATTTGATTGTGGCAATCATTGCACAAGGCACTGTGCAGACATATCAAGCCATCATGTTGTGTAACTTGAATATATTCAATAATTGTTAATTAAATACTTTTTTTAAAATACTTTTTTTTTAAAAAGAAAAAAGAATATTGACACCTCCTTTGTAGCTCTCGTGTCCCCCACTCAGCTTTGAACAACTGTGAAGGCAGAGACTGGGTCCGAGTGACCTGTGCACCCAGGACCCAGCACAGGGCTGCCAGATGTTCGGGCTTTAAAACTATTTATTGATGCTCAAAGTGAACCATGACCCAGACAACAGGGCTCAACTCTCAGTTGCATACATACAGCCCAGCGTCAAGGTCGGCAACTGAACTCTAGGGAGGTCTGTAGGGTGGGCTGAGCAGATAATTACAACGGAGTCTCTGTGGTACTTGGGATTCATAGGGACACCTGGGACCAGCTGGGAGACTGCGAGACTGTTGAGGACGTCAGTTGGGTCACTGCAGCTGGGTCTCTGGAAACAGCCCGGTGACTGTAGGTGGGTCTGTTTGAAGTGTACAGTTCAGAAGCATAAAGTTTATTGATGTTGGTGTGCGGTCGTCACTACCATCCCTGTCCAAAACGTATTCATCTTCCAGTTGAAACCCTGTACCCGTTAAAGACCATCTCCTCGTGCTTCCTCCTGCCAGCCCCTGGGAACAAATGTTCTCTCCTTTTACCTCCATGGGACTGACTATTCTTGGTACCTCAAATAACTGGAATCACATAGCATGTGTCCTTTTGTGACTCCCGTATTTCACTTAGCATAACGTCTTCAAGTTTTTTTTTTTTTTTTTGAGACAGAGTCTCACTGTGTTGCCCGGGCTAGAG
>NW_012148281.1:18219-31721 GCF_000956105.1 Propithecus coquereli | reverse complement strand
TCCTACATTGCTATGATGCTATGAAGTAATGATATAGTTTTTCGTCACATTTAATTGGACACAAAATTTTATAATTATCTGAAATTTAGATGTTTTCCAAAGAATTTAAGTTAGAATTCATCAAGAGAAAGACTGTCTTTATTTTTCTAACAATGTTGATCTTGTTGAATAATTCACAAGTTGTTAAATTACAATGTGACTTAACTGGCATTAAAATTTGGGAAATATTAGAATCTTGGCAAAGCACAGATTATGAGAAATAGAAGCTTTAGAAGATCAAAACCATTTCTGGAAGGCTATATAAATATCAATAACAGTTTGGCCCCAGTGTAAAAGGTGAAGGGGAGAAAAGTGGGACAGTGAGAAAAGAATATGTATTCATAAAGCATATGCATACAAACCTACCCAAAATTTTCCCCGGAAACGTTTTATGACAACAAAGAGAAAAAATTTAGTTGATCAACACATGCAAATAAAAGAGGAGGGGAGCAGCCCATGAAATCATGAAAGAATTATACGAATGAATGTAAATAATAAACTAAATCAATTGAGCAGGAGTGAGAAAAAGTACGATAAGTAATGGAGAGAAGAAAATATCTTTGACTACTGGACCAGCCATGATCATGAGTCTCATGTGTCCTGTAAGAATTGGAATATTCAAGGAAAAATAAATACCTTCTCTTTTCTTTATCAAAATGATTTTAATGGAGGCACAATTAGGGACTAACTGAGACACATCGTACTTCCTAGGAGAGTGATATAAAATCCGCACCCCACAGCTCTTGTGGCTGGGATTTTAACAGCCAGAGCACACTAAGTTTCCATGCTTTGAACGGAGTGGAACAACAGCTTTAGGAAACTTTCATGTTAGGTCCCAGTGGCTCCGGAGCAGGCGCAACGGTTTGTGGATTATCAAAGCACTTTTAAATCCAGTTCAGTGTCAGAATTGCATTTAGACAGTAACACATTTATAGTCCATGATTATTTCTGTTCCCTAAGCCTTAAAAACTCAGTCACTTTTTTAAAAAAGGAGATTTCTATTTCTTTAAATGAAAGATAGTGTTTACCTTCTTCACACTGATCCCAGAAAGTTTCCATGTACATGAAATGATTGGTGCAATAAAGTGCGTCCTTCTCCCCAGAACCCATAAGAAAGGACATGGAGGTGCACAATTTTGCACTCATCACAGAGCTTTCAGAGAAATGCTGCCGTCACCAACCAAAGCATGACAGGCTACCATCACAGAGCTTTAAAGTCCTAAGTAGAAGTTGTCACTAGACAACAGGTGTGTAAGCCAAGCACTAAACCCGTTCCGAACTCTCTTACAAGCAGGAGAGTGAAAACTGAGGTTTGGCATAGTCATTCAGAAAGAGTGTTTCAGAAGGGGCTGTGGCAGAGAAGGTGGACAAGAGATGTCAGGCAGCCCTGGGACAGGAAGTTTGGGGGTGATTCTATGTCTGAGGAACCCTCAGAAACTATTTTTCTTTTTTTGAGACGGTCTCACTCTTTTGCCGGGGCTAGAGTGAGTGCCGTGACGTCAGCCTAGCTCACAGCAATCTCACACTCCTGGGCTCAAGCGATCCTCCTGCCTCAGTCTCCCGAGTAGCTGGGACTACAGGCATGCGCCACCATGCCTGGCTAATTTTTTCTATATATTTTTAGTTGTCCAATTAATTTCTTTCTATTTTTAGTAGAGACGGGGTCTCGCTCTTGCCCAGGCTTGTTTCGAACTCCTGAGCTCAAACAATCCGTCCGCCTCGGCCTCCCAGAGAGCTAGGATTACAGGCGTGAGCCACCGCGCTCGGCCTGATCTATGTATTTTTTAATGGTCAGTTTTGACTTTAGGGGAAAAAAGATAATTATATGCACACACCATATTTTTTATGGCAAACATTTGATCTCTCTAAGAATATGTCTGTCTACCTAAAACGGAAGTCCACTTACCAAATGCTGTCTCTTGCTATAGCTGTAGCTGACATGGTCACTCTCTGGGCACCTGGGCAAAAGGAGGCATATTATCCCTCAGATAAAGGTTTGGGACACCATGAGGTCATCTCCTTGTTGGGAAGTAATTATCATTTCATCTGTAAGTACAGTGACAGTGTTCGCATGGGGATTTGGGATAATCTCAGAAAAACACTTGTGAAGTGTTCAAATTACTTACAGCTACCAACGGCTATTAGCTGTGATCACTTGAATGCAGGAAAGCAAACCAGAGATAGAAACACAGACAGAAAGAGACAGAGATAGAAAGAGAAAGGCAGAGAAACTGAGAGAGAGAGCGCGTGCACTCTGGAGAGGTATCAAGGGAAAACATATCAGAGATGCCTGAAGAAACCAGGTGGGAATAATATGTCAAATGAGTACCCTGGGTTCTAAGATAGAAGAGAAAGAAGGTGAGAACAAAACGGTGGCTGTGTTTCTTGACAAGCTTAGGGTTTTGCCTCCCAAACAGTATTATTTTTCAATTCTGAGAACTTTGCATAAAGTCAGCCCAGAAGGGAGAAGGAAGAATTAAGTAGAAAAGAATTGCCCAGTGTTAGAAACCAACAAGGAGAAAGTGGAGAAACTTTCATTCACTGTTTTTATAGGCACGTTAAGCATCTAATGTGTGTCCAACATGATTCTTGGTGTATGAGTTGTATCAGGAAAAAAAAGGGTTTCAAAGAACCTGCTTGTATTGCATGAATACTATAGTCAAGAAAGATGGATATTAGACAACAACAAATTTTAAGTAAAAGACCTAATGTGTGCGGTGTGCACCGTCTGGGGGTGTAACAGAGAGAATGGCCTGAAAAGGGGTAAAAATGTTTTCTGTCTCTTCAAAACCCCCTCACTCTATATCTCTGCCTTAGGCTGGTGGTCAGGAGGGACAGGGGAGTGTCCTTTGTTCTTTGTACCACAGGAAATGGCTCAAGTGAATTGTCTGAGCAGAGGTCACGGGATCGTCTTAAGCAAAGATAGGATTAATCGGAGGTCATGAGATTGTCTTAGGTGAAGATGGGATTAATCAGAACGATCCCCTTTAACAGCTCTGTATGTCTGCTCAGAGCAGGATGTTGGTACTTTAAGATGGGAGTTGGCAAACCTCCTCATTTGTTGGCAAATTAATCAACTCTTTCCTTCTCCTCAAACCACTTGTCCTCGTTCTTCTGATGCAGACTCGAGGACAAGTGCCAAACTTTCGGTAACACAGGCAGCACTGAATAACCAATCTGTCAGCAGCAAGGGCTAGCACTGAGTCCCCAGTATTGTACCATTTCCTTAAATAATCAGCCAGCTACACGGTTGCAGGTTGATTGCATTGGACCACGTCCATCACGGAAGAGGTAATGTTTTATTCTTACTGGACTTCATGCTTACTCTGGATGTGGACTTGCCTTCCATGCATGGAATGCTTCTGCCAAAACTACAATCCGTGGACTTAGAGAATGACTTATCCACCATCATAGTAATCCACACAGCATGACTTCTGATTAAGGGACTCACTTCAGAGCACATGAAGTGCAGCAATGGGCCTAAGCACATGAATTTGCTGTTTCTACCATGTTCCCCATCATCCTGAAGCAGCATGCTTGATAGAATAGTGACCGGCCTGTTGAAGGCTTTCCTTGCAGGGCTGGGGCACAATTCTCCAGAGGACTGTGTATGTTCTGAATCAGGTTCCAACCTATGGTGCTATTTCTCCCGTAGCCAGGATTGACGGAACCAGGAATGAAGAGCTGGAAATGGAAGTAATCCCGCTCACTAGTACCCCTAGTGATCCACTAGCAAACTTTTTGCTTTCTCTTCTCACCACTTTATGCTGTGTTGGCCCAGAGATCTTATTTCCAAAAGGAGGAAAATTTCTATCAAGAGACACACAATGATTCCACTGAACTGTGCATTAGACCTGCCGCCCACTGTGGACTTCTTATGCTTATAAATCGACAGGCAAAGAAGGGAGTTTTGGTGTTGGCTACAGTGATGGATCCTGACTCCCACAGAGACATTGGACTGATACCCCGAGCCGGAGGTAAAGACAATGGAAAACGACAACATCCCAATCCAGGTAGGACCACTAATGTCCCAGACCCTGCAGAAGTTAAGATTTAAGTCCATCCACCGGGGAAAGAAACAAGACCAGCTGAGGCGCTGATTTAGGGCGGAGGAAATATGGGATGTGCATTCAAAGAAGGTAGTTATAAATACCAGATATGACACCAAGACCAATGATAGAAATGAAGACTGTAATCATGAGTTTTTATTATTTATTCTGTTATGAATATGTTTGTATGTGTATGTCTTTCTATGTGGTTTTATAAATGTATATCTATGTGGGCATATGTGGTTTTATATCTCTGTGTGTGTATAATAACTTTGTTTTCTTCCTTCTCTTATCTCCTTACCATGTGACCTAAGATATTTTGACTTTACAGTAGAGTACTTATGTACTGTTAACTTTATTTCTTAGTATTTAAGTCAAAGGCCATCAAGGGGAAGAGGAAACAACACCCAAAGACTTTGCGTTGTCTTCGAGGAAAGGGTTAGTGCTATTTTGGTTGTGCACAGGAGAGTCGTGTCCTGTGAGGTGGAAGCACAGCCTTGTTATCGTCTGTATTTGGAGACGAAGGATGGTTTTAGGGAATGTGTATGGGGAAGAAGTTGACAAAGGGTGGACTTGTGACGATTAATTTTATGTGTCAACTTTGCAGGGCCACAGTGTCCAGATATGTGGTCAAGCATTATTCTGGATGTTTCTGTGAGGACGTGTTTGGATAAGATTAATATTTACAATGGTGGACTTTGAGTGAAGCATGTTGCTCTCCACAATGTAAGTGAGTTTTTCCAGTCAGCTGAAGGCCTGAATAGCACAGAAGACTGACCCTCCTCCTCCTCTTCACACAAGGGGAATTCTTCTAGAAGGCAGCCTTCAGGCTCGACCTGAAATGTCGATTCTTCTGTAGGTGTCCAGCCTGCTGGCACCCCTGCAAGTTTTGAACTTGCCAGTCCCCATAATCTTGAATCAATGACTTATAATGAATCTTCCTCTTTCTCTCTCTCTTTCTGTTTAAAGGCAGACAGACACACCCACACACAGACACACACACACACACACTAAGGGCGGAGGCTATTAAGAGACAGAGGAGGAAATCGTTGGAGAAATATTTCAGATGTAGAAGGAGCATAACTTGTTCACTGTTCATGGGGAAGAAGAAGAGAAAAGAGACAAAAGCAATACTTAGAAGTCAATTCTAGAAGCTGGGGGTGTGATAAACCTATTTCCAGGGTGCGACACCAAGGAGCACTGCAGATTTGGGAAGTTGGGAAAATAGATATTGACTTCCATTGTGGATTTAGTGAGCAGGAGGGTCTTATAGGATATTCTTCTAGGGAAGAGTCAAAGTGTAGTTGAACAGAACCGGAAACACAATAAAAAGCATAATCAATGGCAAAGACAGGAAGGACAGATTCCAAGGGATTAGGAAAGGCAGGAAAAAGTGAGTCTCAATAAGACGCCCGTGTGTCTGTGGCGTACCCCTACTGCTTCTTACCAATACTGTCGGCCATCCAATACCTTTGAATATGTCCGGGGAAGTCTACACCTTTTGAGTCTATACCTTCCAAGGTGAAAGCAGAAACTCACTTTCCCTGCCTCACCTGAGACGAAGTGAAGACCTGTGACCTAGACTCTGCTAATCAGAGTGCTGCCCTGTGAGACCTTGAATGGAAAGTGAATGGCAGGGAGGATTCAATACCAGGCAGAATCCATTAGGATGAAGGAATCCATCCATGCATAAAGTTTTCAAGTGCAGCAGGGGCAGAGTCCAGATTAAACCTACAGAGCTGAACCCTAGTGAGGTAAATTGTGCTGTCTGAGATGCCACCCAACATTTGGAGAAAATTTTAGTGTCTCATCCCAGTGGTGGTGGTGTGGACGTGTCTTGAAGCCAGTTCTGTGTTGTCATCTGATCATTACTCTTCCTTGAGGAGCCTGGTCCATGTCTGAGTCTTTGGTCTTCCAGAGATTCTGAGAGTTCCCCAAATACTTCTAAAAGTGTATTTTTGAAATAAAAACCACATTGCAACATCACCTCACACCCATCAGGATGGTCATTGTCAAAAAACTAAACAATAGTAACCAGTGTGGGGAGGATGTAGAAAACCTGGAACAATTGTGCACTGTTGGCAGATACGTAAAATGGTGCAGCCATTACGGAAAACAGTAGATAATGTATGCAAAAATTTAAAACTAGAATTTCCACGTGATCCAGCAATCCCACTTCTGGGTATATATCCAAAAGAATTCAGAACAGTATCTCAAAAAGATATTTGCACACCCATGCTCATTTCAGCCTTAGTCACAGCAGCCCAAATGTGAAAGCAACCCACATATCCATCAACAGATGAACAAAGAAAATGTGGCATATGCTATACCTACAATAAAATACACAGCCTCATCCCACTGGAGAACCTCGATTTCATGTGTTGGGACTGGTCGGCTCCCCCCTCCTTCAGCAGATGGAAAGTGCCCGACGTGTCCAATGAGCCACACGAGAGGGACATGTTCCCTCCTGATACCACTACAGGGTGTCATCAGGTGGAGAGGGAGGCTGTGCTGGACAGTCCTGAGGGAGGAGGGAGCCCTGCTGAAGGGGGATCATCACATCATGTACCCCCAGGTACGGATGGTGGGGTGTGAGGTCCTCCTGAGCACACATTTGGTTCCTTCTGCCAGTGTGGAGGAGCCCACCCAGCTTCTCCACCTCCCCTGTCACCACCAGGGGCAGGGGTCACTGCACTTGGACAGCAGTTCCACCTTTGATACACACATTGCTACAGTCCCGCGGTGTGTGTGTTGTGTGTTCAATGTAGAAACTGGCTTTGTCGTTGGAGTACTGAAGATCTTGTGTGCAAGGATGGAGAGACCCTCACCTTAGACAGATGGTGGACAGACTGTGGAGACCCCTGACACCACATGGCCACAGGATGACTGTGGGGCCTGCATGAGCCATGACAGAGGGCTTGCGGAGGGTCCTGTAAGGAATCAGAGCTGGAGTTCCCAGGGGTACCCTTCTCCCTCAGTTTCCCCAGCTGTCACTCCAAGGCCCCTCCCACACTGGTCACCATCAACCCAGACTACTGTGCCCCCAGCCCCTAAACTCCCCAGGTGCACCCACTGGGTTGAACCAGGAAGTCTGGGGAGGACTCTCCTGCCTGTGCTGGTCCCACAGGCTCCAAGACAGCCCTGGAGCAGAGCTTCCTGGAGAGATCATTCTCCAAGCACATGTCGGAGCATGTGGATGGGACCCTGGGCGCTGACATCACAGCTGGATCTGAGCACATTGTCTTTCCTCAGGGGCTCAGCCTCCTGATTCCCTGGGGTCTCCCACAGGACCGTCACCTGGGAATGGGGAGGGGAGTGAATCTCTCCCATTTTACCAAAGCTCACCAAGGCAGAGAAGGGTAGGGATTGTAATGTGGCCTCTCAGGGTCCCCAAAGATGCAGACACATTAGGAAGACCATAGAGCCCAGCGGGACAGACAGACGCACAGGGTGCTGCCAGTCCTAGGCGCTGTGTTACAGGATCCTCATCTATGGCCTCAGAGGAAGGGAGTAGCCCCTCTTTGGGACTTCACTCAGCTCAATCTGAAAGATGGGGCTGAGCACAGAGCAGGCTGTTGGGACATCTTAGAAAAATCTGAGTCTTGCCTGACACCCCCAACACCAGGCTCTGCCTGACCTGCCTCCTCCACCTCCTGCAAACCCAAATACAGGTAGTTACCTTTGTCGCAGAACGTGAAGCCGGAGAAGGCAGGAGAGGACCAGCCCAATTTCATTTCCCATTTTGACTCTGCATTTCATACAGGCTGTGTGACCTGGAGCAAGCACCTTCCCTTTCCTGATTTCTGCAAATGCAAGATTCCTTCCGCCAGGCAGGCCAATGTGCTGAGCAAGTACGCTGTGCCAGACATAGTGCCAGGCTCTGAAGGTCCATCGGTGTGGTGGGTAATTTCACATCAACTTGATAGATTCATGGTGTGTCTGGATGTTGGGTTATACATTATTCTGGGTGCATCTGTCAGGGTGGTCTCTCGATGAGATTTTAATCAGTGCAATGAAGGAAGCAGATTGCCCTCCCCAGTGTGGGGGAGCCTCACCCAGCCACAGATGTAATCAGTAGACTAAATGATGAAGGAAGGTCCGCCGAGCTCTCTCTCACTGGTCCAGCTGGGTCTTCTCCAGCCTTCAGTCCCTGACTGGGACAGGAACTCACACCATCGGCTCTCCTAAGTCGCCAATTTTCCAACTGCAGATCTTGAGACTTCTCAGCCTTCACAACCTCATGAGCCAATTCCTTATAAAATCTCTTTGTGTGTGTGTGTTTGCATGTGTGTGTGTGTGTTCTATAAGTTCTCTTTCTCTGGAGAATCTAGACTGATACAATTGTTGAAGACTCTTTCCCTGGACTTGCGGAACTCAGACCAATAAAGACAGACTTTGCAGTTATTCAAACAATGAGTAATTCAGATACAGTTTTTTTCAAATTATACAGAAGGAGGAACACAGGGGACAATGAGACTCAATAGGAGGTGTACCTCAAGCAACCTGAGTGACCTAAGCGTGCGGGAACTTCTGGAGAAGGAGAAAACAAGGTCTGAGTAGTGGGCACTGCTAGGGAGGTGAGGGATGGGCACCGTCAACCAGGAAGAGGGTGGGATGGGCTGTTCTCAGAACCGAAGTGCCCAGAGAATGCAGGGATCCAGTCGCTCAGTGTCATTTGTACCCTAAAGTGTTCTTGGATCTTATCTTGAAGGTGAAGTGTAAACTGTAAGCAAATGGATGTATGAGAAGATTGCTTTTGCAAGAAGACCATCCCTCGGTAGGGAATGGAGGGTGGGAGCACTGTGTTGATAATGAACAATGATAAAACTCCAACAGTAATCCGACCCCCAGATGATGTGCCCACCACTAGTCTAAGTGGCTTATGGATTTCTCATGCAATCCTTACAAAGCCCCTAGGTCATAAACACATTTACAGTTGAGTGGGATGGGACAGGAAGACTTCTTTGCCTTTGTCATAGATAGGAGTTTGGAAAAGGTGCCTTCTGGGTTCAGATGGTCTCAGGAATCTGACTGTGAGAAGGCACAAATATGTTAATATCTCCGGATATGTGTGTCTGGCGGAGCAGATGGTTACCCGTGACGAGTTTGCTTTGTAGGGAGGAGCCGTGTTTTCTGGGCTGGAGAGTTTAACTCAGTTATGATCTTCGACAACATTGAATGTCAGGCAGAGGTGCCTGTGTGCATTTAGAGTAAGATGTGACCTAGGGAAGGATTTGACCGGGAAAAGTTCAGCAACAGGCAATGTTGGGGCTGTGAGAATAATGGATGTCAGCGTGGAGTGAGGGCCTGGAGAAGGGGACCGGGAGGGTGGCTGATATGGTGGCACAGACAAGACATCTTCAGTCTCCAGTGAGCTTTGAGCGTGGAGATGGACGAGGGGACACGTGTGGGATGAGCTCAGGGGCAGAGCTGTTCAGATTTGTTCACTGTGCGAAGTAAATGAGGGCAAGGAACTGAGGGCTGCTCCACCCTCTGCCTTGGTTCACTGGAGGAGCCAACGGGGCCATCATGGGACAGGTGACCCCAGGCGGAGAGGGAGGATCTGGGAGATGTTTAAGACCGTTATTTGACTGGCAGAGGAAGCACGACCTCTCTCCTGGCCTGGCTGTGTGGTTTTGTTTCTCCCAAGCACTTCCTGTCTCTGACTTCCCCATTGCTCTAAGTAGCAGCATCTGGTCTTCATCCCTGTCTTTAAAAGCTCTCAGACATTTCAGCTTCTTCACCACTTCTTCTCCCCTGCCCACAGCTCCTCACCCTGTGCCTTGGATTCTCTCTCCATGCTTTGGGCCAGGGCACTCTTCGGAGCAAATTCGCAGTTTCAGTTTGAGACATAGGGGTCACATGCGCTGACAGTCAACCCTCAGCAGGTACCATCCTCTCTCCCACTTTCCTCATTGTAGAAAGGTGATAACGGCCTCCCCTTTCAAGGTTGTTATTAGGGTCTGTGGTTCCTGAGACATGGAAGGGGTTCAATCTGGTGTAGTTTAAACGACCAGATTAACACATATGGTATACAAGCCTTTATGGCAGGAATGGTTCATTGGAAGCCCCCAAATCTTTCCTCCTGGCTTAAAGTGTAGATAAGAAGACATACTCCATTCTGAGTTCCATGGCACAGGACCACAGAGGCTTACTAAATGTACGAATGCTGCTGCTCATCCTGAATTCCATACTCAGCCAAATTATTATTTTAAAATGAAGGTGGGAATTTCATCAGTGGGGTAATGTCTGATCGCCGTGGCCCTCAGGGCGTCTCTGATCTGGAGGGAGTCCCACCTTGCGTGGAAATCTGGAGCATGGTCGACTTTTTCCAGAATAAGAAATTTCTAGGGTTCCATATCTTTTTCCCCTCTTTTTCTTATGGAGCTAAAAATGCCATAACATAAAATTAATTATTAAACATTTTAAAGTGTACAACTTAGTGGCATAGAGGACATTCACAGTGCTGTGCAAACACCCCATGTAGCTCATTTCAAGACACTTTCTTTACCACAAAGCAGAGCCCCAAACCCGCTAAGCAGTCCCTCTCTGCTCCCCGCCCCTCATCTCGTCTCCTGGCAGCTACCAGGCTGCTTTCTGTCTAAGAGTTTATCTGTTATGAATGGTTTAGATAAATGGAGTCATAGAGTATATGACATTTTGTGTCTGACTCTTTTACCTGGCACATTTCAGTGTCCATCCATGTTGTAGCAAGCACTTCATTCAGCACTTCATTCTTTTCATGGCTAAATAGTATTCGATTCTACGGAAAATCACAATGTATTGTTTCATTGCAATACTTGAGGCAGTTCTGAGATCTAGAGCACAACTTGAAAAGTGGAGGCCAGGGTGCATACAGGCTTGTAGTTTTTTATCAACTTAAAAAAATTGACTAATAAATCTTCAAGTATTTTCTGCTTATTTTCCCTTCTTAAGAAACTCCAGTTATACCTATATTAGATTACTTGAAGCTGTTATGAGGGCACCAATGCCTTTTCATTTTTAAAAAACTTTCTTTTTTCTCACCATGCTCCATCTTGTGAAGCTGCATTGCTATGTCTTCAAGTTCACTCTTCCTAATTTCTTCACGTCTAACCTGCAGTCATCTCAGCAAGTCATTTCCGGTGAGGCATTTCATAGCCAGGCTGAACCCACGTCCAGATTAAACCCACTTATTATTAACTTGTGACGGACCAACACGTAGACAGCAATGACAAATGGCTGGGTGGATAATACACAGGGTAGAAGGGTAATACACAAGGCACTGGCTCAGCTTCCGTTCCTAACAGGCTGCCAATTCTCAGGCAACACATTTCCACACAAACCCTGACATTCCCCACATGCTAAAGGAGAATCACAAAATTCCCTGACAGCCTCCTATCGTCATATCTGCGAGGTGCACAGCACAGAGGTCTTAGGCGCATTGACACAATGCTCAGTCCTGGTCTCCTTCATGTTCTCCAGGGCAGGCTGCGCCCTGGGTGGCTATGGCATGCTTGTCCCTGCCCCTCCACACCCTGGGATGCTGGGCTGTGGCTCTGACATCTGACGCCCTGCTCTCCCTGGTGGCCCGGGCAGACCCTGTCACTAGAGCGTGCTAAAGGGCGCAGGACTCAGAGAGGAGGCAGGATGTCACCATGTTGATGCTCTCAAATATCCCCACTCTAAACTGAAACCTCCCAAGTCTACAGATGCAAATGCACTGAAGAAACAATTGTTGGTACAAATGTTGGTGGGCGGGGCTTCTTGGATGGAAGAGTCTG
Organism: Propithecus coquereli; assembly: GCF_000956105.1. Taxonomy (NCBI): domain Eukaryota; kingdom Metazoa; phylum Chordata; class Mammalia; order Primates; family Indriidae; genus Propithecus; species Propithecus coquereli. The sequence goes on along the minus strand of NW_012148281.1, from coordinate 19,870 downwards.
CAAATGCTGAGATAGATCTGGGATGGTGGCGGGTTCTTCTCTAGGATGCCAAGACACCAGCGATGGGAGCTACGAGACCACCCTTGCCTAGTCCCCGAGCCAGTGTCTTGTGCTATAAGTGGGTCACAACCTGGAGTCTCCCATCCTTTCTTCTCCTGTGTGTTCACAGAAGTCTGTACCTCCCTCCAAGGCCTCTCAGACTTGGGGGCTTTCTGCATGTTCTTGACTCTTACAAGCTTCTCTTATAGCTCTAAAGGGCTTTATGTTTCAGAGGATGCTCATTCTTTTCACCTTTTCTGCCTGTCAGGGCCCGGTGCTTCCAGGTAGTTAAAAGCATCTGTTAGATCTGATGTCTCCAGTGGCCTTGTCCGCCATCTCAACTCACCTGCTCACATGAGGGAGGAAGCTGAGGACCCTGCTCCACCCTAGGGCTCCTGAGGCTGGCAGTGACCTCCTGGGTAAGGGCAGGCCCAAGAGGAGGAGACAGACAGGAAATTGGGCCATGGAAGGATGAACCAGTAACTCTCTAGAATCACGGTCTAAGAAATGGCTGGAGGGGGCAGCGGGCATCAGGCAGGATCCCAGGCAGAGCTGGGGTCCTGGGGAAGAGACGTTCCTCCAGTTCTTGGCGTCAGCAAGGTGTTCTGATAGAGATGGAGGAGGGCCCTGCAGCGCCGGCCGTGGTGTCCTCCTGAAACTGGGAGACTCGGCCTCCCCAGGGACACTGCCCTGTGGTTTCCCTCGGACCTGAGTCCCAAGCTCAGGAAAGACCCAGCCTGGTGGTCACGTTTCTTCACGGAGAACAGAATCAAGTTCTCAGGTCTGTGATCCCCCCATGAATCAAGGCCCATGTGCTTTATGATTCTTGGACTTAATGCTACCCCCGACATCTGCCCAGAGTCCACGTTATCTCTTGACAGAGCTGAGCTGCTTTCCTTGGCCACATTCAACTCAGGTCCCCCTGAGCCCTTTGCCAAGTAGACCTGACTGGTGGCATCTGTGTTCACCTCTGCACTGTGCAGCATTAGGAAGGTTCTTCTAAGTCAGTTTCCACCATGTATCTGATCACCCTGCTTGTCTGATAAGGCTCCTGAAGGTGATGTCTGGTCACCTTGACCTGCCTTCAGCAAGGACCCTGCTAGGTCAGCTTAACCGGAATTCCCCTTATCCTGGAGGTTTTCTCTAAGTCATTTCCCACCCACTGACCCCTCCCACCCTGGTCCTAGCTATAAATTCCCACCTGCCCGTGCTGTATGCTTTCTTTCCATTTTTCCCCCCACACTGCAAAATCCCACCGCTGTGGTCCCTGTAACTATCACATTGGTCCCGAACAAAGTCTTCCTCACCACGCCTTACCAAGTGGCATTGAGCAATTTCTCTTTATCACCCTGACCAGCTGACCCAGGACTCTAAGAAACAGAAGTCCAGACCCCTGGTCTTTGCCCACAGAGAACCCAGGAAGTGACCTGCAGATTGGGGTAGCGTGGTGGCTGCGGAGGGCGTCCCTCACGTCCTCAGGGTGTCTCAGCTCTGCAGTCAGAACCGCTCTCCTAGGGAAAGTTCTTCTCTTTCTGTGTGAAGACAACCATCCTGAATTCACAAAGCAACCAGAAGAAATGGCTGGCAATAAAATATCTGTTATGCAAAGAAA